>NW_006436811.1:8288578-8336815 GCF_000325575.1 Pteropus alecto | reverse complement strand
TCTCTCTCTCTCTCTCTCTCTTTCTCTCTCTCTCTCTCTCTCTCTCTCTTTCTTTCTTTAATTTCTCCTAACACTGTTGCAATATCATGAATATATAAAAGTTAATCTAAATTTTAACTTACCTCATTCCTCCCCAGCTACCTCCATTCTTAGGCTGTTTCAGTTTAGGATTTTCCTAAAACTAACAGGCATTTCTTGTGTAACATAAAGAAAATATGGAGTCAATTATAAGAGGTACACATAGAAACATGCAACATAGGGAGTTGGAAGATAATAAAACATAGGCAATGCAATCAGATAAATTGGCTTTCAGTTCTTGTTCTACGTTTTACTAATTTATGGTCTTCAGAATGTTATTTCATCTCCCTGAGTTGTACGTAAAACGCAGATAATAGAAAATTACCTCAAAATTTTAGGGAGGAATATATGAGGTGATTCATGCCTTGCTCCATACAAACCTATTATTTTTTTATTATTAATGATTTCATGTTAAATTCTAATTTTCTAAACGATAAGAACTCCATTCATGATATTACCTTCATATTTCCATAGAATTTCTGTCACAATCTCATTTTTGCACTAAATTAATTGGAGGCTAATCTTTTGGGTTATACAATCACCAGCAGTTAGATAATTACAGGAGATGAAAGACATTGCACAGATGCTGAGGCTGCCTCTGAGCAGGATTGGAAAAAACCTCTCTGATTTGATGAGAAAATACTTATGATACAAAAAAATCATGAAATAGAGAGTGGCACAGAGCAAAAGGTCCTGGTTCTTCACAGTGGTCTCATACATACCATAAAGAAATGGTGAGCTCTAGGCCCCCAAATAAATTAGACTGAAAGCTTTTTGAGCTGGTCTCTCACTTGAGTATCTAAAAGACTCGACACCACTAGGTGAGCAATGCATGTTTGTCAAATTTGATCGGGATGCTTGAGGTTTGGGTTTGTGATCGGTAAATTTGTGCCTGCTTCTCTCTGGTTGTCTAAGCTAAATTTAAAAAAATTGATGGTACTTCTTGAGGAGAACGGGTATATTTTAAGTAATTACTCTGGCATACAGTACTTTATTACTATCCATGCCCAAGGGAAATAAAATGTGAAAAAGAAGCTTGATTGAGGGGCTTATCTTGCAGTTGAGAATAAAAATTCATGACAAATTTTAAAATAGAATCTTATGCCAACTTTATCAGGGCCAATCCTTACTTGAACTACCATCTTTAAAAAGAGTGAAAGTACTCGTACATATTTGACCTTGTCAATCCTGAGTTTAATTACAACTCATTTTTAGGATCTGAAGTTTACTCACTCCAGCAGGAGTACATCTTCCAGGACCTGGGGATGGTGCAGGCACTTTTTTGAACATTAAACAAATCTTCCAAAAGCACATTTTATTGAATTGCATTTGATTGAATCAGACACACATGAATTGATTTTACTTGAAATAACAGTATTGAAAATCATGAGGCTAAAGAGTTTAACAATGGTTCAGAGTTTAACAATGTCACAAACCACAGCTTTTAAATATTAGAGTAGGTGGACTCTGTATTAAATACAAGAACATTCTAGAAGTCCTTTGCCCTACGTTAAGCTCTAAATCAATAGTCAGCAAACTTTCCATAAAGGGCCAAATAGTAAATATTTTAGACTTTGTGAGCCACATAGTTTCTGTGGGAACTACTCAACTCTGCTGTCGTAGAACAAAGCCCTAGACAGTACATAAATGAATGACTGTGGCTGTGTTCCAATAAAACTTTATTTACAAAACAGGGTATAGGCTGGATCTGGCCCACAAGCAGTAGTTTGAGGACTCCTGTTCTAGATAAAGAGGACGCAGATGCCTAATCAGAACTAGAAGTGTCCCCTAGCAAGGCAGATCCCTAACATTAGTGCCAGCTCTCATTCATGGCTGAGCTCCAGGGTATCTTGGGCTGACTCAAAAGCAGATTAAATTATCCTGGAAAAATGTTTTGTCCTTTGTTTCCTTCCTCTCATCCTTTGTTTTTATTTTATTACATAAGTAACAAATGCTAAGTCTAGAAAAATCAGAAAGTACAATTGAACAAAAAGAAATAACATTCTTAATCTCACTCCTCAGAAAAAAAATTTATTTTATATCATTTCACATACTTACTATGTAATATGTATTTGTAAATACATGATTTTAATTATAAAAATTGAATTATGCTATGTATATGTATGCATACACATATATATACATACGTATGTATGTATACATGAGAGAGAGAGAGAGGGTGGGCAGTCTGTGGTAATCAATTTGGTAGACAGATAATGAGTTTTGTTAGCATCTAAGAACCTTTACTTGAGCAATCACGTGACAGCGGATTTTCCTATATATTGTCAAATATAAGCAAAAGACTGTGGCCTTTATTTATTATATTGCAATATAGAGATAAAATAATTTAATATTCCTCCTTGTGATCTTAAATCCTAATTTTAACTGAAAGCAACTTAGAGTCCTCATGGTATATTATATTTTTCGGTCATTTTCAAGTGCACGAGTAATTCTTTTTAAATTGTATTACAGATTTTCCTTCTACCAAATCATTTCTGGGTATTAGAGTTGTACTTTTGAAGGCAATGACCAGTTGTTAATTCTTTTTCAAAATGTCCCAAAATTTGGGAGCAGGTGCAAGTTTCCTTTTGAAAATCTTAATCTTATTGGCTGTTTGGTACAAATCTAAATCTTGACCTTTTTTTTTTAATACTTTTTTTTTTTTTGGAGGAAGAGGCGATCCAATTTTGGAATCTGCCTAGTATGAGGACTTCTTAAATCTACTCTCAGAATCTAAATAGAGAACACATCCTTAATGATATCCGTTTAAAAATCAAGAGAATAGAGACGCCTCAGCCAGAAGGATATGGGCTGAAAAAAGCCTCCAGTGGCCTCCTTCATTTAATCACAGTCAGCTTTCCTTCTAGAGTTTCCAAATTGACAGTGGGGCAACTTTTCTTTTTTATTTTACACTTCGAACAAGCAGGTGTTTCTTTCATGAGGCCCATATGTTTCTTCACAAGCTTTATCCAAAGCACCTACAGTATAGCCTATGGTATGTGGCACATAGCCAATTTCTCACAAGATTTTTTTTATTCCAAGGAGACTATGCGGAAAGTGAATATAAGTGTATCTGTGTGTATGCACATGTGTTTGTGTGTATGTGTATGTGTTGCAAAGACGGAGCAAGAGAACAGCAGCATTCTCTTTGGGTTGGTGGAGCATCGTTCATGATGCCAACAAAACACAGTGAAGATGAGCTGTCATCTTAGGTCCAAACTGACCCCATGCCAAACTCCTGCATGTGGCATATTTCCCAGCAGGCTGCAACATGGCTGTGGCAGACCCTGAGAGCAGCTGTCTCTGCCTGGCAAACAGGCAGTAGTCCAACCAGGTGGTTTTCTCAAGTTAAAAATAACAGTAATTACAAAGAAAAGTATCACTCAAGGTTGACTGATGCTTGCTCAGTCATCAAGAAGAACCCAAAGGGGAGGAGCAGGGTGAAGAGGGAAAAGTCTGTGGAGGTAAGAAAACAGAGAGGCTTCTGCTGTAACAGAGGAGAAATAGGAAATACCTGGAAGCCCAAGTAAAACTGGCTAAGACATGTGCTGGAATCAACTTTCTATGAAAGCACAGCTTTGTGATCATAGTTAAAGTGCAGGTTGCTTGGGAGAAAGGATATTGATGAAAGGAAAAGTCTGCACTTCGGAACAAGTGATTGCTCTGCTAGTTCTTATAGGGACATTAAATAATCTGGAGCAAAAGATATATATGCTATTTACTCTTATAAGCTTAAAAATGAACCTACCATCTCTACTCATCCTATAATTGCCTTTTTTCTATGTTATCATGGAAGCGAAAGCATGAACTCCTTTATTGTATTGGCCAGAAATTCAAGAATATGTTAACATCTAAACACACTACTCTAAAAATTCTTAAAAGTTGGATAGTTAGTACATATGAATTTGAGGCACACCAGCAAAAATAGAAATTGCGACAATTTGTAAGAGTACCTACTCTATTATTTTGTATTTGATTTTCTATCATTCCCAATATGATGCCTTCTAGTGAGTTTTCACCAAAAAGTGTGGTTTGTGGACTGACAGCATTGGTATCAGTTTGTTAGAAATGCAAAAGCTCTAACCCCATTCTGTACCTACAGACTTAGAATCTAAATTTTAATAAGAAATTCAGGTGACTAGTACACACATTAGAATTTGAGAAACTGCCATGGTTCCTTCTGGAAAACTGAAGTTTTGTAGTGAGTTACACCTGTTATTTACTTCAGGAAATACTGATTGTGATACTTACCAAGGTCTGTTGAGTAATCAAACCATCAGTCACTATCTCAATGCACATGGAAATTCTGAAAAATACACCTGTTATTTACTTCAGGAAATACTGATTGTGTTACTTACCAAGGTCTGTTGAGTAATCAAACCGTCACTATCTCAATGCACATGGAAATTCTGAAGAGAAGATTAAAAACTTTCTAAATGTTTTTGGCCAAAATGGACAACACTCAAAAAATTACATTTATAAGAATAATAAAAGCAAAACAATGCATATTTACACATTTGGAACCATCCTAGTTTACATGTGTTTGCTTTAATCACATTAAACATAGCTCTGTTACACTAGGACGTTTACTTTGAGGAAATGATGGCATCGTGAAGTATCCCATTAAAGGTATTGATTACTGTCAAATGACAACTCAGAATGACATTCGGTGACAATTAAATTGGAGCCATATGTCCCAAATAAAATTTTATTAGCTAATCTTAAACTTAGTCTATTCAATAGACTATATGATAACTTGACTTAGTCCATTAGGAAAAAATGATAACTTAAATATTGCCTATTGGATAAAATTGAAAATAAAAAGGTACAATAATCTTCCTAGATGGCAATAGTCTCTTCAAAGAATGGTGAAAAATGACTCAAACTTCAGCTTTATGATAAGTGAACAACATGGGATTATAGGCCGCCTCATGACTCTGGGTGAGGAAGTTACCAGATCAGCAGACAATGAAGCATGAGGCATGGAAGAACTCAGTGGTAGGAGGGGCAGCATAATCTCTGCCTAGGTAATCTGAGACCGCATCCTGCTATTGACCTCTTCACCTAACTCAATGGAAATCCTGTACATGAAACAATGACAGGACGTCTCTGGAAAAGTTACAAAAAGTCAGGGTTCAAAACACATTGTTCATAAACTCATGGAATCTGTGCATGCTGCCCACCAAGTTAAAAAATATTTCAAAAATATCTAAGGAAATTCCTTACTTATCAAATTCCATAGATTTTTGCTTTAGAAGGAAAAAGTAGATTTAGCTTCTTTGTAGATAATAGTTTTTAAACCTAAACGTTCTTAGGAAAAATGTTGATAAACTAGTGCAATGGTTCTTAAAGTTTAATGTGCATCAGAATCATCTGAAAGGAAAACACGAGATTTCTGGATCCTACCCAAGATTCAGTAGGTCAGAAGTAAGGCCCAGAATTTATATTTCTAATAAGTTCCCGATGATGGTGATGCTGCTGGTCCAGGGACCACATTTTAAAAGCTACTAAATTAAAGTAAGATATATCACAACTTATTTTAATAACTAATTTTATATTCATTTATTCTACAAACATCATTAAACATTTTCTGTGTACCCAGGACAATGCTAGTTGCTAGAGATGTGAGATGGAATAAGTCAGCCTGGCTCTCCAAGAGGTCATAGTCTAATGGGATCGCCAATCCCACAGAAGGTTACCTATGCTCCCGAAGCATTAAATGATAGGCAGAAATACTCCCCCCACCCTCGGGACTGGAGGAGACTGATGTCCTCATTTCCTGTGGCTCCACTTTCCTCTGACCTCAGGAGGTCTTTAAACAGTACAGAGAGTAGACAAGCAATATTTTTTTGCCTTCCCATCCAAACCGATGACCTCAAAATAATAAAGATTTAGTTGCGAGAGGGAAGTATGTAGGTGAAGAAACAAACACATTTTTATTTGCTTGTAATTATTTTTAGAACATTGAGTGTGATTGCTGTCACACAGCACTATTTGGAAGCAAATCGATTTTTGAAAATCTACTAAGCTTTTGAGGTAATTATACTACCGAAGATACATGCCTTTGACTGTTCGAGCCTTAAAACAGACTTCATGTCTTCAAACTTACATCAGCAGCAAGAGGCATGAGGGCACTTAGTCATTGAAGAGGGCACAATTGCAAGTGCTCACTTCAAATATGGGCATAGAGAAAAATAAGCATGGGATAATCTCCCAGAAGGCAGAGCCAAGGACCACGGAAAGCAGTGGACAAAAGAATCTTCAAAGAGAGCAGGTCAGGGTCTAATCTAGGAACTATCCCTGTCTCCATACTAGGGGACCTTTCCAATGCCTTCCCAGCAGGATTTTATCATTGCTATAGATAGGCATCCATTGTATATCTCCCATTGTCATTCCTAGCTCATATTCTGCATACTGGTTGAGCATGTATGTTGAGGTGAGAGGATGAGAGGAGGTTTAGACCATTTGCTTTTTAGTTTATAAGTTGCCAGATCAAATGAAGCCATATATATTCTTGATGGAGTGTTGAGCATATCATTCAGAAATCCTGGACTTTGAGCTAGCTCTCGTAACTGGATGAACTTTGAATTGTTTCTCTTGAGGTGGTGAGTATGTTTGGTCCAAAAAGTATGCCTGGATATTGCAAAGTTGAGAAGAGATTATTCGTGGCAAAGATTTGTGCTACCCTTCCATATTGTAGAAGTATGATTAGGAGATATCCCCCAAGCTCCTCTTATGTCTAGGTGAACCACTTGAATAGTTACTATCAATTAAATGTAAGGAATTGCATTGTTACAATGGTTGTAAGTAATGTGCATTCCTTCCTGGCTTTGATGGTTAAGTTTCAATATGCCCTCTTCAGCTCCTTTTCCCCATCCACCAGCTAGATGTTGATGTCCAGGGTGACTATGAGGGTATTGATGATGGAAGGGAGAAAAAATGAAGGAGACTGGATCCCTGAGTTACTACTTGGAAGACAGTCACTAGACTACATCCACACTAAATTGTTGCATGAGTGAAAAATACACTTTATTTTCTAGATGAAGTCATTGAGATTTGAAAGTTTATCTGTTAGAGTTACTTTAATGTTTAATGTAGATATTTGTTCATTGTTTATTTTTCCTTTAAGCATGAGTGGGGTCTTAGAAGAAAGAACAGATTAATATTAAATAAAATAAAACACTACGTTTTTCTCTAGATATCTGAATTGCAGAACGGATTAAATTTTTAGACCTTATCATATAAATTATACTTCTTATAATAATACTAAAAGGCAGCTATGGTGAGCTCCATTGTACAGAGAAGAAACAGATACTTAGATTATGTAATGGGCTTAGGTCATAGGTGGCAGA
The DNA here is from genome assembly GCF_000325575.1 of Pteropus alecto. Taxonomy (NCBI): domain Eukaryota; kingdom Metazoa; phylum Chordata; class Mammalia; order Chiroptera; family Pteropodidae; genus Pteropus; species Pteropus alecto. Next base: position 8,329,385 of record NW_006436811.1, on the reverse strand, counting down.
ATCAAAATTCCTACCCTGGTCGCTCTAACTCCAGAACCCATATTCTTTCCCCTCTTCTACTCCACCTCCCTGTCAGTATTACTGATATGAGCAGTTTCTGTGAAGTTGGCTTCCTATGGAGGATAAACTACTTTTCACTTAGCAGATTTTTATATTTTTATCACCTCTTTTAAGAAAAGGAGACTTTTACTGATAATTGTTGAAAAGAAAGATTCATCTAAGGACATATATATAAACTAAAATTGATAGAAGAGAAGGAGGGAGTTGAGACTGGAGCACAGACATCAGACCTTCGCCAAGGCCAAGCCATTCCTGAAAGCCAAAAAGGAGTATCTACCATCCACCAACCCAACCCTATAACGATACCCTCTGGCTGAAGTTCACTGTATGTCACTGGATACAGGGCTGGAAAGGAAAAAATTGATCTGAAAGATAAATTGGTTAATCATGACCAAACATTTGAGAATCATGACTATTTATTCCATAGAAAAATGTTGCATTCAAGTGTAGCTAGTCATTGAAGACTTCCATTTGGAGTAATATGCTTAACTTCTTTTATTAATATGTTAATATGCTAATGTTTCATATGGACCCAGTTTTGTCTTATCAATGCTGTTGTACTTAATTCATTCCTAGTGTAGCATGGAATTAATTTTTAAAAAATTATGATGCATGCTGAACATGATTCCTATTTTACATTAACCATAGGTTTTCACTGGTTTTATTTATCTAATTAAAATAATTTTATTTTATATAATTTTATTTAAATAGTTAATTAAAATATTCTAAAGTTCTCCTAAAAAAATAATAATAAGTATTGTGTCTACTTTAATATGCAGTTACCTGGAATATAAAATGTTAGATTTTTTATGGAGTTGAATATGGCCTTCATATTCAAAAATTGTAGGCTTCCTGAGAAGCTAACAAGGAGAAGCTATAAACAAAACCTGTAATATATCTATCTCAAAAACCTCCTACATGTGACCAAGTAGAAAATTAGTCCCTGCAGGCCCTGTGTGATGTGCGATTCATGGGAAAATACAGGGACAGATACTGACCTCCTAAAGTGAAGACATATACTTAGGAAAGATGGTTTTAGTTCTTAGGTCAGAGATTCAAACTTGTTTTCAGTTGACACTTTCTTGACATACATTTTCAATTTTAAAATATTTACATTTCAAAGCATTGCTGCCTGAAACGAACTGAATGTATGTGCCCTCCCTGCCACTAAATTCATATGTTGAAGCCTATTCCCCAGTGTGATAGTATGTGGAAGTGGGCTTTTGCGAGTCCAATAGATTTATGAGGGTAGAGCCATCATGAATGGGATTCATGCCCTTATAAGAAGAGGCCAGAGAGCTAGCTAGCTGTTTGTCCACTGTGTAGGGGTACAATGAGACACTGACAGTCTGCAAGTCAGTAAGAAGCTCTCACCAGAACCCAACTGTGCTGGCACCCTGATTTCAGACTTCCAGCGTCCAAAACTGTGAGAGATAAATTTCTGTTGTGTGTAAGCCACCCATTCAATGGTACTTTGTTATAGCAACCTAAACACGCTAAGACATTGCCCTTATTCCCAATATATGCAATTGTGCCCATAATCCCAGTTGAGGTATAGAAATCATTGCACAAGCAGGATCAAAATATGTTATGTACATAGCTCTCATTGGTCTGGGCCGAGGTGAAGATCAATTAAGCAACCTAAAGGTAGACTTGTGAGTAATATTACCCTTTGGTGCCTCTCAATGACTTCCTTCATTCTTTTGGTCCTTAATGGCATTGTGTGCCCTACATTCTGATATCTGGGGTTTGGGTCTCTCCCTTGTGAATGGATCTTTCTAATTCTCATGACCAGAACACAATCTCCTACCCATAGACTTGCTTCACCCAAAGACTCCCATGATTTTAGATGTCGTTCTAGAGTTAACTTATATCCTAGTTTCTTGCCAAGAACTGAGTCTTGTCCTTAGTACACCAAGTGTCTGCTTTGCTTCCTAACTAATATTACCTTGACTATGTTAATTATAATGATAAATCATACACTACTTTTCTCTTTTGCCATAATTCATCATTTCCAATGCCTTTAAAATTTTTTCAACATCTGTCTTTTATCACTTTTTCACATGTGTCTTGAATACTCAATGGGATCTTTAGGCCAGCTGGCAATTGTGACACCATTGTCATTACTTGCTCTTGGTCGTTATCCCTGGTGGCATGACCAGATCACTGCAATCCCTTGATATTTCAGTCAACAAACCAGTTAAGACCATTCAGCAATGAGGTATGAGTTCTGACTGTTGTCCACTTCCTTCAGTCAGAACTGCCTGGTCAGCTCATGAAAGCACCAGCATTGACATTTGTAGAAAGAGTGCAGCAGGTTAAAAGGAACGCCAAAGATGAGAGTGACGTGGTTGACATGCTTCATCACCAATACTCTTCATCATAGAGCAGTGGTTCTCATTGGCTGGGCTTGTTAAACACATATCCCTGGGCTCTAATCCAGGGTTTCTCCTTCAGCAGGTCTGATGTTGGGCTCAAGAATGTGTATTTCTAACAAGTTTTCAGATGCTTCTGCTAGTTCAGAGATCACATATTAAGAACCAGTGTCCTAGAGAATGATTAAAAATAAAAATGTTTCTCCATCAGCTGGCTCTGAAGGCAACTTGGCATCGAGTCAGTGTCCACATTCATTTCTCTGAAACTCTCAAGCAAAGCTTTCCATTTCTCAGGCCATAAGATGTCTCTCTCTTCCTCTATGAATTTCCTTCTTTTTCTTCCCCATCTTGTAGCCATTTCCTCAATCTCTCCTTGCAGAAACGCTGGATCTGCAGACACCCTTCAGATCCTTATTGGTTTTGCCCCTTTTTGTTTCTCTTTCCACAGTAGTTATTGACAATCATTAGTATGAACGGGTTGCAAAAGACAGGGGCATCTGGAGCGGTGGGTGAATAGGCCTTCGGGATTCATTTGAGAGAGTTCAGTGAACTGGTGAGAGAATTTAGTGGGAAAGACTACAACACAAAATAATGTTTCATATTTTTATACAGCTGCATGTCCCTCCCTGGTTAATCTTAATTTTTATCTCAGGGTTTCCTCCCCTGGAATTGAGGAATGGGGAACACTGTCCCAAATCTTTTTCTTCCAAATAATTAATTCTCACATGCTCCAAAAGCAAAGCAATAAATATTCCTCTAGAATATTTATGTAATAAGAATGTAACAAGAATAAATTTTACTTTTACAAATCAGATGTTTATAAACAAGGGCTTTGCTTTGTTTTGCACCCGACATGCTTCTCTTGACTCTTGAGCTCCCCATCTGCTTACAGCAAGCTAGTCATGCTTTCCCATTTTAGTAAACTCAGTATAATCCAAAAATATTCTAGTTTAAATGAGGCATTGATTGTGTACTGTTCAATGCAAAACTGCTTCCTCTAGGTTGTATGGTGTTCTTGCACAGATTCTTCTATAGGAAGAAGATTTTGGAGGAAGGGCAAGGCCAAACCCCAGCAGTGTCCTAGGGCTCTGTCAATACCCAAATTCTAAGGCTTTGATGATTGTCCAACCCTTAATGTGGATGGAGCCCACTACTGGCTCTCTCATGAGGCACAATGATACTCTTAAAACCTTCAGCTGAGTCTCCTCAGTAACTCTTTGGAGATAGTAGCCCTGATAAGGCATATTAGGTTTTTCCATCATACCAATTCTCCCCACCAGCCAACCAGTGAGCTTTCTACCCCTCAGAGCTCCATTAATTAGAACTCCATGACTACCTGGGCAGGTTTTTGGTTGACAACAAGTAAATTTATTCTCTCTGCTAACACCTACCCCTACTCTATGTCCATAGGAAGCTTGGAATTCTCACCTGGCACACATGGAATAGTCCACTGAGCTCTGTCATTCTACTTTTTTTCCTGTCGTCCTTCCCTATTGCCCAACACTTCCAGCCGGATCTAGAGTTCTGCTAAATAGCAAATACCAGGAGAGAAGCAGCAATATATTAATAATTACCCCCAAGTTTGGGAGGACATCCATACACTGTCTCCTTTATCAAGATTTACCCGGGGAGAGGCCATGCACATCATTCTTCAGCTCCTTCCTTTTCCGACTCTCATTTCCTCCAACTTCTCAGACGTGTGTATAGGCCACAGAGTGGAGATTGGGGATAGTGGGAGTGATGGATTCAGAGAATTAACATCATTTATTTGTTCATTCTGCCTGAGGACCTGAAGTAGGGTATCCGCCTACCAGGAAAATGTGCTTCATTGAAATTTAGAAATTAAATAATGTACATATATTTGTCCTCCTCTGCATTTTCTCTACATATGTGTGGGAGGAGCCTGCAGGTAGCCTCATGAATTAATAGTTCAGACATTCATTGATACTTCATATCATTTCGTTACATACTTAATTTTCTACAGAGCAGGAGTCTGCAGGAAACACACCATGCTCCTCAACCAAAGGTGCTACCAAAATCACAGACTAAATAATTGAGAACCTACCTTTGAGCCAAAGAAAATTAATAAAGATAATTTATTAGACCATTGTTTATTGAGTATCCCCAAATCCTAGACATCTGTGAGGTACCAGTTAGATAATAAATATATGGATGCATATGGTAAAAGGGTTGGGGTGGGACAGAGGGTCAATAATCATTTCTTGGAAGAATCTCCAAGTCAAAATGTAAAGACTAGCTGGTCTGCATGCCAAGAGGCCACACAGAGTGATACCTTCACAGGATCCAAAATATCCTACATAACTGTCCTATTTCAATCATTGTGATTATAAGAACTTGTGGTGCTCATTTGTGTTTTAGTTTACCTCTATATAAACTACAAGCACCTTGAAGACAAAGTCTGTGCTTTGTTTATAGCTAAAGCCTCAAAACTACCCTGGCATACGTCGGGTACATTATAAGAATGGGTAATTTGTTGGAGCCCTATTATTATTAATAGAATCCTAAGTAACATTCCAAAAATTATTAAACCTCAAGAATGATTTGACATAAACAAAATGCAATTATTTTTAACTACTAGTATAAAAATTGAACTCATATCAACCATTTACAGTTGAAATTAAAATGTAATCTGTCATAATATTAGAAGAAAATTAATGGTTTTGCATTAATGTGCTTCCTGGTTTATTACTTAATAAATTATTGTTAGTAACAAGAAATATTTTAGAAGATTTTAACTGTTATATGCACTGTATTCTATCCATATTGATGTCATGTGAAATTATTTTGTCATTATTTTAATAAGTGACAAATGAAAAATATTTTAAAGAATTATAAAAATGTAAAAGGCTGGCTCTGGTGACCTGATGTTTTTATGTTTATGTCATATATATCACAAATAAATCATGGCTGTTGTATTGTTATATATTGTTAAATTGTAGGAAAATTTAATTTAAGGCCTATGTTGGTAACATTGTAGATACATGAACCATGTTCTTTGCATGGATGGTTTTATAGCAGAGACTCCTAGTGGTTAGTAAGTTAAAACTCTGTTAGAATTTCCAGTATAAAGTTTCAAAGGTGTCTGTTTCTCTGGATTGAAATTTAGTACTAAATCTTTAGAACTATCTTATTAATTTTAAAAATTATTTTACCCTGGTTAAAAGATGCAAAGTTACAAAAGAAGTCGATGTAGCTCTATTTTCTATCATTATTCAAAGATGTCTTTTACAATACTATGTATTATAAATGCAAGTAAAAGAAATTCTGAAGTCTAACCTGGATTAAGTGCTAACCCACAATTTAACCCCTCTAGGCTGCTCTTCCTTCCTTGGCAGTGAAATAAAGAGTTTGGAGGAGAAGATGCCTAAAATCTATATATCTTTGTATCTATCTATCTATCTATCTATCTATCTATCTATCTATCTATCTATCTATCTATCTACCTATCATCATCATCTATCATCTATCTACCTACCTACCCTACATATCTACCTATTTATCATCTATCTAATCTATCTACTCACCCATGATCTATCATTTATATTGTATCACCAGTCATCTCTACTTAATGTATTTGTACTCATAATAACAGACTGAACACAGAACTAAAAAGAGCTCTCCACATTCCATTTCCCCACCAAAGTGCTACCTTTTAAAAAACTTTATTGCAAACCATAAAAATCTATTTTCTTCTTTAAGATTACCTGGAAGACCATACTGGAACAGCTCATGTATTGTTTAAGAATCCATATACAAATGCATTTTAAAAAGCATTTAAACTGTCAAAATATATAACTTCGTAAATTAGATACATTAGAGTTGTAATATGTACATCATAAATAAAAATTAATGTACATAATACACAAGGATATTATACTGTTATACTTTGCTTCAATTTAGATCTTGAAAAATTAATTTGTATAATAGACCATGACCACTTAAAAAATGACAATAATGCCTAACCCAAAGTACTTTATCATAAAAGCAGACACATTCACATGGGAGCTAATTTTCTATTTGGCTTCTTTCTGTAAATCAATATCTAAGGAAGCTTAAGTTTCTTAAGCTAAAAACAGAATGAATTGCTTTGGGGAATGAAATTCCACATCTGACCAATGTTCACTGGCTACAAGACAGGAAAATTTTTATTGTTTGTTACAACATCCAAAGACCATACTAAGGGCTAAATTGCAAGTAGTGCTGTGTTAAATACTATATGACAAGACTTGGACTTAAAAAAAAAAAAAAATCTTGCATAATATGACCAGGACATACATTTAGCATACATTATATATGTATCTATATATCTATATGTATCTATATCTATCTATCTATCTATCTATCTATCTATCTATCTATCTATCTATCTATCTATTTATCCAACACACACATATACACATATACAATATATATAGTAATTGAAGAGGTAATTGTACTTCATAAATAATGAATTTTTTAAGTTTGACTGAATAGGGAAGTGATTATAAATCTCTCAGGCTGTTATAATTTAAGACTTTTTAAAAATTTTTTGACAACTGTGGGGCAAGAGAACTTTATCACTGTTGTCTGACAGCCCTTTTTCTATTGGATAACTATTAAATTTCTCCTCAGTTTTAATTTTTTGCCAACAGAATAAACCTTGTTTTTCTTTTATGTTTTTTTTTCAGGTGTGATATTCAATTAAAAATCTTTGCAGCTCTCCTTTACAACTCATTAGTTTGTCAAACATATGCCAATATGTTCTGACTGATTTTTCCCAAAGACGATGACTACACTAACTGAATTTTTTTTAATACGTGCAATATCATGCTTGCATTTTACACCACAGACAGGGATTCATTGCAGACACAATCAAGCTTGTCACCCTACATGTTCTACTTTCCTGCCTAACCCTGTCTGTTGAACTTGTACAAAGTCTCTTTTCTTAGGTGTATTACATAGCAGATCTCATGTATGAATAATTCTTCAGTTTACAAAGTCACTCTAGTTCTACTTTTATCTTCTGAAATGCTGAGCACTCTCATGGGGGGTGGGGCATTCTTTGCAAAGTCGCTTACCTATGAACATTCACTCACACAGCTCCTGGTTAAAACAAGGAAGGGGCTGAGCACAGAACTAAGCGTGTGGAATATCATTTTCTTGATGTCCCTCCAATTTGACATTAACTGACTCATAGACATTTTATAGGGTAGGATCCAAAACTAGTTATGTTGGTATTGTCATAACGAATGATGGTATTGTCTCTACTTTGATATAGATACCTATACCATATGAGACTAAATTGAAAATTTCGCAGTTGTGGAGACAGATTGTCTCTGATTTTCCATAAATTTCTCCAGCCTGTCATAAGAGCAATTTTTTTTCTAATTGGAAAAAAGAGTTTTTGATGAGAAAATTGCATAACTTCAGTTGGACGGGGGCTGTTACTGATTTTCACTCCGTGGCAAGTCATCTTCACCTATGCCCCTTCTTGTCTTTCTCCTAAGAGAGGATGAGCTGCTCATCTTACACTCTTCCCATGATATTCACTGGGCTAGATTTTTCTAGAAGGGAGATTATTCCACCTAAAAGACAGAAACCCAGCTCCCGCCCTTCTCCCTGATGCTCCCAGTGTTCACAGGGAGCAGACCTAGTCACATCTGCCTGCTCAAGGCAACTCCAGCTAGTCTTGTTTGCTTTCTTTTTCCTCTCCAACCTTCACCTTCAATCTTCAAACTTCTACCTTCAAAGGTCAGCAGAGCCATCTTTTCCTGTCTGAGCCTCCAAGCACACTTGAGATTGCTGGTCCTAAGATTTATATGAAAAGGGGAAATGGGCAGCTTCCTTTTGAACTCAAGTTAAAATTATGTGCCCCAGGATACATTTACACAAAGAGGCCTCATGTTGTGATCCCAATTTTTCTATTTTTTCTTCAGTGTATAGAATCCTAGAGGCTTTCCATGGGGAAAAAAAGGTCAAGGCAGATTATAAACACTTCAGGGTCCCTAATGAGAATCATAAAATAAACTTTAATGTTTAACACTGACCCCCAAATAGGGGCTGAGTGGATATTGTCATTGGGAAACGATCATCAGATAAGGAGATGACATGAGAAGTTTTATTTAATATAATCCATTTGGCTCATTTAGCAAGAAAAAATTATTTATTTTGTAGTTAAATTGACTTTTTTAAAGAGCTTAAAGTGTCCAGTAGCTGGGTAAACAAAGATCTAGTTCAGTTAAGTATGAAAATTTCTTTTTGTGGGAAAAGTTTTTGTGGTGGTGGTTGTTTATTCTGGGAAGAATTTTAGACTTTGAGGTTTTTGGGTTTTTTTGTTTTTTGTTTTCCATAACGCTCATTTTCTATTTAAGGGTGGAGGAACAGGAAACTTAGCATATAAAAAAGGGCTTCAACAGATCTATGGATGTGCACAGACATCAGAAGAGGTGGCAAAGGGTGTGATCTAGGGGTGGAAGGGGCCCTGCCATCCCTTGTCAGATTCCAGGCCTGCCCTTGCCCACTTTCTCCTTCCTCTCTCTCTACTTGATTTCATGATGTGTCACACTTCTGTTCATTTCCTACTGTTTAAAGAATCCTTCTTTATCTCCTTTTTGTCCATGAATTCTATTGCCGAGATTTGGTCCCAGCTGCTTTCTCACTCTATATCTTCTTCTCGGAAGACCTCATGCACTTACTACCACCCAGGGTGAATCCAAGTTTCATAGATACCTTTACATTTGCTTGTGTCTTCTTCAATTTCTTTCATCAACGTCATGTACTTTTCATTATACAGATCTTTTACCGCCTTGGTAAAATTTATTCTGAAGAATTCATTATTTTTGATGCTATTGCGAATGGGATAGTTTATTTCTTTTTCGAGTGTCTTGCTGTTAGTGTATAGAAACATAACTGATTTCTGTATGTTGATTTTGTATTGTGCAACTTTACTGAATTTGTTGATTAGTCTAATGGTTTTTCAGTGGAGTCTTTAGGATTTTCTAAAGATCAAACCATGTGTAAATAGAAACAATTTTACTTCCTCCTTTCCATTTTGGATGCCTTATATTTTTTTTCTTGCGTGATTAGGAGTTTCACTACTATGTTAAATAAGAGTAGTGAGAGTAAGTACTCTTGTCTTGTTCCTGATCTTAGAAGAAAAGGTTTCAGCTTCCCATCTTTGAGTATGATGTTTTCTGTGAGTTTCTCATATATGGCCTTCATTATGTTGAGGTATGTTCTTTCTATATCCAATTTGTTGAGTATTTTTATCCTGAAAAAAATGTTCTATTTTGTCAAATACTTTTTCTGAATCTATTGAAAATCGTATGACTTTTATCTTTCATTCTGTAAATGTGGTTTACCATATTTATAAATTTTACCTACGTTGAACCGTCCTTGCATTCCAGAAATAAATTCTACTTGATCATGGTGAATGATTCTTTTAATATGCTATTGAATTAACTTTGCTAATATTTTATTGAGAATTTTTGCGCCTATATTCATTAGAGATATTGGTCTATAGTTTTCTTTTTGGGGGGGAGCTGGAGTTCTCATTGTGGAAGGAGAGAAATATGTACGTGCAAAGAGGAAGTTGAGGAAGAATCCTGTGATGTTAGATTAAAATTATAATTGTCAGTACGAACTCATGATTGTGTATGTAAATGTGATATATATGTATGTATATGTATAAATACATGTATAGAAATACACAAGTGTGTGTGTGTGCGTGTGCGTGTGCGTGTGCGTGTGTGTGTGTGTGTGTGTGTGTAGTTTCCCCCATTAGGTCTGTGGAAAAGGCCTAAAAACAAGAACACTTCAGTAAAAAAACATTTATAGCATCTAGGCCTTGGTTTCTGAATATCAGTTCCGACTATCCATAGTTTATTTTAAGACTGGAGCAGAGAATGGAAAAGGAAAGCCTAGAAAAACTTGTGCTAGGAAGTAAGAAAGTGCATAAAAAATTATGCAATTTTTTTCAAAGGAAATGAGCTGGCTTAATTGGGCTCCCACTGGCCAATTAAAGAATTTTTTTAAAATAACATTTTAAATTCAAGTGATTTCTACAGAGATATATAAAAATGAGAACATCAGAAAATCAAAACAAAGTTTACATAGAGCAGCTAGGGATCATGTGCACTATACATAACTGGTTTCATTAGAAACCAAAGGTTAATTTTAACTGTTATTAGGAAAAACACTCTGTAACCCTAGAGACTTACAATTTCAGTTCATTTCTTAAAACATCATGACCAAGACTAATTAAAGCCTAGTCATTAACTTCAAGATGGTTCACATCCCTCCCAGCCTATGATACAACAATATTTGATTTATCACCATTCTTTGGTGAGACGTTAATCTTAATCTTTATTGCTATGTCCCTGCTTCCTCAGTATGGGACCTTTTCCCTGCTTCTTAGTCATCACTCAGTTTGAAAACAACCCTATTACCTGCCCACTTTATTCAAATTTATAGAATGACTTCCTCCTGCATGTTACTACAGAGCTATGCACAAACCTCTGTTCTATTTACATCATGTCTGTTCTTTTTACAGAGTATCCTCCAGTACTTTCTAAATTGTTTGAGAATAGAGACCATGCTTTATTAATATTCATATCTACAAACTACCTTCCACCTCTTCTATTACCTTTAACAGCTAGTTCATTGCTTTGCATATAGAAAATATACAACCAATAGTGTTGATTTAACCTAAGTTGTGAACAAATAGATAGAGATTCTAAACTATTAGTATGTACACTCTGAGCTAAACCCAAGATGCAATTCAATAATTTCAAAAGGGATAAATGTAAAACCCAGGAGAAAGAGAGGGGATGGATATTTACTGAGTACACACATTATACCAGGTACTTTCACAAGAATTGCCTCAATTGATCAGAGACTCTAGGACAGGCTAAGTAAGGGATAACTGAAAAGACTCAAGTGACATGGCTAGAATTTGAGCCCAGGTCAGCCTGACCCCAGAGTCCATGCTGTTTTACTATATTAAGCTGTCTGCACTGTAGTTCATTCACTTTAGGGAATATAACAGATGGAGCTTAAGAGCAGGTATTAATGATATAAATGAATTTAGGTTTATCAATAGCATTGTAAAATCCAAATCAGAGCAGGAAATATTTCCACTGTACTTTTAGGCTGCTTGGTACCACTTGGACCATACTTGAGTACTGGATCCATGTTGCCTTCTATGACAATGAGATGCATCTGAAGAACGGATCAGGAAGAGAACAAATCTCAAAATGATAATATATAAGAAACAGCTAAAAGTTGGAAAATACTTATTCCATGCAGGATTAGAATAAGAGGCTACCAGAAAGCTACATTCACCAGGTAGAAACAAAAACCAGGATGGGGACCAAATAAGAATTATAGAGAGGCTCAGCATTCAGACTTCTTTTCCATGTAATATTTAGATTTTTTTCCCAACTAAATCTTCTAATATAGTTTTATTATTGTATAAATATAGGAGGGGTGACAATCTGTAATGTGCATGGAAAGAGAAACTCCTATATCAGGAAGGAGCTGCAATGCATAATAATATATATGCCATGATGAGAGAGAGACAAAGTGTGTGTGTGTGTGCCCCCGTGTGTGTGTGTGTGTGTGTGTGTGTGTGTGTGGTATATTATATTAATTTACATAGAGTGCTTAATAGAAGAGGAAATAGATGAGGGGACAATTTGAAAATATTAACAGTTAATTTTCTCCTATATCCCATATCCCATGGACCTTCCCCATTCTGGCATCTAAAGCACGCCATGTCACAGAAGAATGCAGATTACAAAGGAATAAAATTCCTGGCTTTAGAATATTAAAACCTAGGCTTCAGGGCAACACAAACACATTTAGAAGAATATATGATGAAGCAGTATATATTTTGATTCTGCTGAAACTACAGAAAAGATGTTTGAGCTAAGGCAAAAGGTAGAGGGCATTACCCAGGAATCAAAGAGAACTGAGAAATTGGCAGGCATCCCTCTTCAGACTCGCTGCCTTTACAAGGCAAGGGAACCCTAGATGGGTTTGAGGATCTGAAAGCATAGAGCTACAGCCATGGGATCATCAGTTCTTCAGTTCCCATCCTAGTGCCGGGAAAGAGAAAATGTCTATTTCACATGCCTAGGCCTGAGTCAGCCTCATAAGATTTTCCAGTACCTAGTAGAATGTTTCTTGCATAACTGAGAGCACTATGGACCTAACATAAGTGGAAGATCAGAAGAGGCCTCAAATGGGGCAACTTAGAGACAGAGACCAAGCTGGAAAGACAATAATTGATGACTCTTAGGACAGATACATGACAGGGTTATGCGGTAGCTGGCTCATACTGGCATGAGGAAGCCAGTTGTGTGTATTCTTATCAGCTTTGTACTTTCAGTGATGAGAAAGGTAATATGAAATTGGCCTTTACAGGAGTATTTACACTATGGAAATTAGCAAACACTACTAATCAGGGCTTTTTTTTCCAGATGGTTGGTTTACCAGCACACCACTGGTTGCACCCCTAACCCCAATACCTCAACACTACATAAAAACTTAAGAAATTAATTTTCTACCATCCAATGAAATGGTGGCTCAACATAAAAATTACATTTTTATCATAAAATTACAGTATCACATTTCATACATGCCTGAGGTTGTGGACTGAGATTCATACCATATCTAGCAAGCTAGTTATTATAAAAATTAATTTTTAGAGATGTTATAAAAAATGATAACAAAATATCTTTAGCAAGTCATAAAACTTATGTTAGCTATTACTTTCTTGAAGAAAGGAATTACCCAGTATTTGGCATAGCACCCGAGAATGCCTAATATTTTTGAATGATAACATATTATACCAACAGTGATTATTGCCTGCTGAAGCCTTTGAAATTTGCTTAATTAAAAACTTTCATTTTCTCACCTTCATTTGAAAAATTTCTTTTCTTTTCAATGCTTTTATCATTGTTACTTGTCTCTATTTCCTCGTGTGTGCATGTAAACATTCCTGGGTTCGGCCTATAAGAAAACTGTGGCTGTAGAGGGAAATAAATCTAATTGTTACATGGGTCATTTTGCTGTTGTGATATTTTAATGCATCTAATGTTTCCAGGTGTCATTAGAGAATTTCCATTTCAGTGGACATATAATGCCATCTCTACCAAATCTTAACAGCTCATGATACTGCATGTTGGATATGTGAACTCTGAATAACACAATCCATCTTGGCATTTTTCAACCCCTTAGTAATCAATGTTACTTTTTCATAGGTCTGGATCTGGATTTTATATTTCATATAAGTTTTCATATTACTTTATTATAATAATAGGTAGGTTGATATAATACTTAGAACTTCTATTAACATTCTGAGATATATGAGTAGTTTAAAACATTCTTATAATCCTTAGACTAAAGAGCTATTTATACTGTTTCTTTTCAACAGAGAGGTATTATAAGAATTTATTAATCATTGTAAATTTTGTACAGAAAAATGACTATTTTTATAAAAATTTTAATGAGTATTTTCTATGATAAAAGTAATATGTTTCCATGGCATTTTCTTCTAAAATGTTTATGAAAGAAAAAGCAGAAAAACAAAGAAAGCTTTCAAGAGTTATTCAAAGCAACAAAAGGAATTTAATTATAGGAGAATAAATCGTTCATTTATTGAAAAACTGGCAAGAGGTGATGATTACTAAGAAGGCATTCTTTTAAACACAGAAGGTCAGGTATGCACTGAAGTTCAAACTCAACTTGAAACTTTTTCCCCTGAAACATTTACCCTTCTCTTGCTTCAGGCAACTCAGCTGCACAAAGGGCAAAGTGTCATGAATAAACAAAGATTTTTTTTTTAATGGGTATAAAATAAAACATTTCAAGGAATATCTTTTCGGGTCCCTAACTGTGAGGGTAAAGCTAGGAAAATGACAGGTTGAAGGAAAAATTCTGGGACATCTTTTTAAAAGAAAACCATTATATCATTTATAAACTTACGTGATAAACATCTCTGTGTCTACAAAAAAAAAGTATGTAAGTTTACTTTCTACCACAAGAACCATAAATAAATTGAATAGGTTATGTCCAATAAAATTTATTCATTAGATTGGTGTAAAAAATCAGAAGCATGTCAATGTTAACATGATAAAAGCTATTCAACGTATTTTCCTCCCTAAAATTCTACTCAATTTTTTTTATCACTGTGAAAGATATATAGTAAGCAGTACAGTTGTGAATCACTTCCTTTGTGCTACCTTATACTCTTAACTTTAAAGAGAACCTGTCACAATGCATGACATTCAATTGTTTTGCTTTTACAAGCTTGTCTTTTCTACTAAAACTGAAAGCCATGAATATAATGCTATTGATTTTATTCAGTGTTGCATGACTAGTACCCAAAATAGTTCTTGCATATAGAAGGTGTTCAATAAATAATTGTGTGCAATTGATTTAACATGAATATTTAGTTCGTACTCTTCCTTCTAAATGTTCACTTCTTACTGCTATATGATGATTCTTAAATGCCCTTTGACCCTTCTTGCACATAATTAAAGAAAGCTTACTCTTCTCTTTTTATTCCTATGAAAAAATTATTGCATAATACCCTTGTCCATGAGTTATCAGTTTAGATACTCTCACCATAAGCAGTTGCATAAATTAAAGAAATTATTGTCCTACCCCACCCTCCTGTCCCCACTGACATTACTGGAATATCTGAAATATACAACAGCTATTTTAACAGAATATTCCAAACAGAAATTTAAAATTCAGAAAGAAAACATGGCTAGTATCATTGGTAATTTCATGTGGAAGCCAAGATCTGTGCTCCTCAAATTTCAATCTATGCAAATTCTTCACTTGACCCCTGTGATTGAAAGGTGGGCAAGTGAGAAGAATGGGGACATCTTTCCCAGAGCTCAAGTTATGGGCCTTTCCATGGACTTTTTCAGAGATAAAAAGCTTCTTCACATCTGTGATTCATTTCTACTTGCTCCCTGGTTTATTTTTAAAACTTCCCCTCATATCTTAGATTCCTACTAGTAGAGAAAAGAAAAAAAAGTACAATTTCCTTGCTCCATTTGATAATACTTTTATTCTTCTCTCCTAATAGCCGCTCTGTTCCTTTTCCTTTTCCTATGATCTTTTCGGCCACATTCTCTATCTCTGACTGGGGCCTCTGCCCATTTTATTGGGAATTCTCCTGGTCAGTCCTGGGTCAGATGTTCTCTCTTCTCTGCCCCCAACCTGCCTTCTGTACATGGAGCCAACCTTCTCACTCCTACCTTCTCACTTCTCTGTCCCCAACAGAATGAAGGCAGAAGCCCAGCGTTGGTGTGAAATGTTCAGAGATCTGTCAAAGGATACCTTCTACTACCTTCTCTGGACATAGCCAGGTGCCTTCTTCAATAACTTGTATGGAACCTGTGAAATCCTTCCTCCTCTCTGGGCCCCTTCGTTGGCCTTGCCTGGCCAGCTCCATCTTGGCCATCTGATACTGGTGGTCAGATTCATGGTTATGGTGTTACTCCTGCTAAATAAGTTTCCTCAGACACTTTTTGATAATATATCCAATAAACAAAGTACAATGGAAGCAAAGTCAGCCTTTTTGATCAATAGTCCAAATTCTGAAATTACATATTTGCTCAACAGCATGTCTAAATTCCTTCCGTTTTTTTTCTTTCTTTCTTTTTTTTTTTTTTCCAAAATCTATCTTTTTTCTCTTCCTTCTGTAAAACTTACCCTGATTCATTAGAAGCAGTATGATAAATCCCCAGGTCAGGTAAAGAGACAGCATTTGGAAGAAGGTAGCGATTTACCAGCAGATGAAAGGGAAAGTGAATAAGAAGAAAAAGAAGGCAGATGGGAGAGGGCCAGTTGGCCCCAACATTCAGCCCGAAGAGGAGTATACTGTCTGCTCTCATTCTAAAATGACAGGAAGTAATGGTCAGGCTCCCTGTTAGCTTCTCCTACTTGGACTCGTAGCTGTGGTCTGACAAGCAGAGATGTGACTGACCGTGCTTCAGAAGCTGCCCAGACGGCCACAGTCAGCAGTCTGGGACCAGCTGCCCGGGCCAGGGAGCAGCTGCCTCCATTACTGCCACTGACAAAGGAACAGCCAGCCCGAGAGAACCGCTTGCTTCTGAAGGGGCTGAGAGTGCCACAGGGACGGTGGCTGGCATGGACCTGAACCCAGCTATGGCAGATTTCCAGGCTCCATTTGTGGGAATCCAGCCTGAGTTTGGCCACTGTACCTGTTCCACATTTGCCTCCTGATTTATCATTCTCCCTCCCCATTTCCCGCAAAGGCTCTATGCAAACAGCACGCCAGGCTCTGCAAACCCCCAGAGGGTGGAATTTCCAAGGTAGGGATTTTAGGCTGCACTCCTACGGTCCTTCTGTCTCGTTTTTATCATCAAGAGAATAGAAAATCAGGAGAGGAGAAAAAAAAGTGCAAACATATTGGCTGTTTGATTTATTTAACAGCCTAAATATTCATTTTTTAAAAAGTTTAAACTTTTTTTTGTAATTACAAAAGTAATAACCTATGAAGGCAGAAAAAAAATACTGAAAAAAGATAAAGAAAAAAACCTCAAACGTGATTTTATGCCACGCTTTACATAAAATGTAAGATGTATTTATATAACATATAACTGCACTCATAATACAGTTATAATACATATTATCTAATATACAATATAGAGAATTTGCCATTATCATACATAATATATTACAATGTAATATGTAGCTTTCAGCATAAAAACATATACAGTACTATATATCAGATAATACTACTGTACCTTGACTCTAAAATGCATAAATTTCAATTAATATTTTCTTAAATTAGAATAACTCTTATCAATATGTATAATAAATTGATGGTGTACCTTAGATAAGAGCAAACATGATCTCAGTGGGTCTATTAGAGTTTTTACAAAAATAGTACATCACTGGATGAACCGTTTTTGTAGCCTTAACCATTTATCAGTAACTGTTTCCTATGCCAATATATATTCTTCTACCTCACAAATTTTTATAGTTCTGCTGTAATCCATGATAATGATTTACTGTGCTTTACTTAACATATTTCTGTTTAAGAGAATTTTAACTTTTATCAGACCACGTCTCTCTAAGTCTTTTGAGAAATGCGTGAGAGAGGCAATCTGCTTACCTTTGCAGTCCAGGGAATTTCAACTGGCCCCTCAGAGGACATTACCTGTGAAAGAACACATTTGTGCATGGGCAGTGTCCATAGTAACAGATGCCTGGGGAAGGATAGCCCACCAACCCACTTATACCCATTTTGTTAGGAAATTTGTGTGACTACATCCATTTTTCCAAGAAAAGATTTAGCTGTGAGCTAATCGCTTCTTCCCAGCAGTGGGTGTCCCTTCTCAGCAGAGACATTAGAGGATGCTTTACCGCTTTACTAACAGAGGCATGTCCCCTGTGGCACTCAGGAACTCCTTTTCTTCCTACATTACAACAGACTTAGGTGGCTGAGGGTCCCAGCAAATTCAAACACCTGAGACCATTACAGAGTAGCCTCAAAAACCATGGGGGATATGAAGGAAGAGAGAAAGAAAAAAGTAAAAAGGAAGGGTTATCTAACTAAGTTCATGGAATCAAAGCAAAATGACTTTGATTAGGGTTGAGGTGTTCTGTTCTGTTTCACTGGGGGAGGAGAGTAACTTTTATAACACCAACTGTTAATATTTAACTCATCAGTATCTAACATTATTAAATGTCTGTCATGTGAATGGCAATACCTAGGCCCTTTCCAAATTGTTACTATTGGGCAGGGCTTTGGGGTCATGCGGGGAAAGAGGTTTACGTATACATCTTTTATATTTGAAGAATCAGTGTTGCATGCCAGTTAATTGGTTTCTTCCATCTGTAGCATCAATTTCCTAGATTATTAGTTTTTCTTGAAAGGAGGTATAGCAAAATGTACCTGGCTTTCGTTATTCTTGACAAGACAACTAAAACCTTTACAAAGCTGGTTAATACAAAACATGTCTGATGATTAGCTTTTATACCTTATTTATTTACTTGCTTATTTATTTTAGCTTATTCGATACTGGCAGAAAACTTAATAAAATGTACCATAGATGTTTGGAAGTAGTCAATTTCAAAGGCATGAGGTAGTATGATTTAGTAATTGATAACTAAAGCATGAGCAATCATAGTCTGTTTCCAAGGTTAAGGTTATCAAAAAAAAAAACCCTCAGCGTTAATGCTTTTCAACATGACATTATCGTTGTGTAGCTTGAGATAAACAGAGAACTCACATCAGTTTCAATAATATTACATGTCCACTGCTCAAAGACTTTTCTCTCAAGTTTTAGCTAAAAATTTTATTTACTTATGATTACATTAAGTCAGCATTAATCACAGTCTAATTCATTTGGATCATTGTTAATTATGGCTACCAAATATTCTTGAAATTCCTGTATAATATTAGAATTGAGAAACCAATCATATGGTCAATAAGTAGCATTTATCAGTACTGAAAAATGTCTCCATAGTTAGTAAATAGATCATTTCAATTATTGCAAATTTATTAGGAATAATTCATGACTAACTAGATTATAAAATAATAATAATGAAAAGTGTTGGCATTTTTGCTTATTAGGGAATCTAAAAGTGTCTTCCTTTCCTTCTATATTTAGTTATTGACAATAAAGTTAATATTGAGGAGTAACATATAGATAGACATGATTAATATAATTACAATGAGCTATGTTACTTTGCAATTGAATATTTATACTGTAATGAGTACACAGTATTCTGACAGAAAACTCTTCTTTCATACCAAGAATATCATTATGTAATATTAAAATATGTATTATTCAATCATGAATATTATCTCAACTAGGTCAATAAATCATCCTCAGATGTACACAGTAAGCTGGATCTTATTAGAGTTTTCTTTTGATTCTCTCTCTCTTTCTCTGTCTTTCTCCTTAATGCTACAAATGGCTCTTTTCAATTTCCTAAGAACAATGGGATTTGAATGCTGAAAGGGACTGAAATATTGTCTAGTCCAATTCACTAAATAAAGAAATGAAGAAACTGAGGCCAGAGAAATGAAATCATTTTGCTAAAGACACATAATAATCAATGATGATATGTAGGCTAGAATTCATGTTCTCTCAGTTCAGTTCTCTTTCTATATTTAATTTTGTTTAGATTTCTAAAAAATATACTTTTCGTTCTGAAACGTGCTTATATTAAAATCATTATATCTATGATTATTTACTTATTAAACATTGGTGCAAAATAAAATGTATCTTTTCTTTAATTTCCAGGTCAGTGGATTGTGTATTCTAACATTTGTGACGTAGTCACACAAATTTTCCTTGGATTAGACCCTAACTTGTTAGGGAATGAGGAATGATCTGTGTGTTCAGAATTAGGACCACATGACATAGTACGTTTCCTCGGATACCAATGAGAGGCAATTAAGAACAAGGTCTGGGTTCCTGATGTCATGACAAGGGGAGAGAGGAAAACTCTGATCTCACTGAGAAGCACTGAATTAATTTAGGAAACGTGGGATTGATTTTTTTACCTAGAATCATTACATTTGGCTATAGATTAAAGTAGGACTCAAGATACAAATTAAATTTGGTTACAGAAAAAAAAAAAAAGAAAGTTACATGTTTTACACTCTTGAACTCTGCAGATCAAGGCTTTCATTTTCATGTCTACTAGTATTGCTCTATATAATAATGACCTTCTGACATGTTTCTCTCTCTCACCAGGCTATAAACTCCCACATATTAAAGAGAGTAGTTTAGTCATCTTTGTATTCTCCAAAGCCTTGTACACTGGATGTGATGAGGGATTGTTTCTGTATTAGACTGATTGCAAGTGGCCCCAATGACTCTCCACTCCATAGCCATTCTCCTTGCTTCTGTAACCTTATAGCTCTTCTCATTAAGAGGTAGAGTCTGTTTTTCCAACTTTTGAACCTGGGCTGCCCTTTTCATCTGCTTTACCCTACAGAATGTGATGAAAATAGCAATAGTAAAATCTATTTCTTATTGCAGATCACAATCAAAAATGTTATTCTTAACTATTACACTCTGTAAAGAGCCGCAAGCTCAGACACTGCAGACATTTTATTTGGCCAGCAAAAATATTTAAAATTGAATTCCGTTAGTTATGGCACACATTTTTCAGGTCCCATCAGATCTTAGTTTCATCTGGTTTAATTTACTCTCACATTTTACTGGTTCGGTCCCTGTTAAGCAACTGAATTTTGGGATTCTGATCTTCAGGATCTCTTATCTATTCATTTTAGTTGTGTCAATTGATTTTAACAAAACTGTATGACAGATCATCTGGCTATTGATCCAATCAGATAAGTGAGACCCAATTGAAGACAGGTTTATCCCAATTTAGTTTTTCCATCTTAGCATGTGATATTATAAAGCCAATACATAAGAATAAAATCTGTAGCATAATATTGATAATTGCTACTATTTCTGAAAACTTGCTAAATGTCTGGTACTGTGTTATGCTTTTTATACAATTATTAATCCTGAAAATGATCTTATGACATGTATCTAACTAGTTATATTTACAGTTGAGGCAATTGAGACTTAAAGAGGTAAGTTAGCTTGTCTAATATTACATAGTTATGTGGCAGAACCAGAAACCAAGACCAGTCGGATGCAAAGTCCAATGCAAAAGCTTTACCTATTCTTGCATCAATATTAGATGCATAGCTGGAAACTAATTTCAAAAACTGCAGGATATATTTTAATTTCGAAAAAGAATGCCCTCTATTTCACTCTTTCTATGACTACTTTCCAAGTATGGATTCTTGTTACCTCTCACCAGATTGTCAAAATACGTTCCCAGTGGCCTCCAACTTCCCTTCTTCTAATCTAACCTAAATACCGATGACCTTCCTGCAACAATTCCTAAAAACTTACCACAGCTTCCCTTTACCTATACCACTTGTGTTGGGCAGAATAATGGCCAACAAAATTCCAAATCAGCAGCACCACCACTACCATTACCATTGTCACCACCATCATCATATCATTATAGCTTCTTTTTTGTTATCGTTATATCCTCTCAGTGTCTGGCACATAATAGGTAGCCAATAAAACTTTGTTGAATTAATATTAATTTTAAAATAATTAGTGCATGACCAAACTCCTGCTGGAAACTTCTGCCTACTCTTACTGCTCTCCCTGGTGGGTTCTTCTGCCTCTCTTATGGGACTAAAATCTCCTTGAAGACTGGGATGAGCTGGTATTCTGTTATGGGGGCTCTGCATTTTATACTCAGTGCTTTAATTGAATTGAAATGAAAATTTCTATAATTGTTACATAAGAAACATCGGCATAATTAATAGGCCACACACTTGGAGAACTGAGAATGCAAGAGATAGACGTGTTTCATTTTTCTTTTTTGCACTGCAGATGGTGTTTCCTAAAACTAAATAAAGTGACAAGAGCTAAATGAAAGTTTTGGGTTTTTTTTTTTTTTTTATCTCTAGTTAAAATAAAAAGCACTATATTTTCTTTTTGCCTCAGCTATAATTCTCTTCTGAAACTCACAAAAGGCCTAATTCTTAGAAGAGATTGCTAAATGATGTCGTTTACTCAACAATAACAAGCACTCTGTCTACAAGACTCCTTTTAAATTTTTCCTTAAGCTCTTCTTCCTTTCCACTAACAAGTTTTTCTCATTAGCTCCATGTGTTGAATTTCAAGGTCTGATTCTCAATGGAATAGTAAGGAGCATTTAGCCAAAGGGCAAAGGTACTAAAGCCTGGAAGTGCACAGATGTTTATAGTAAATAGAAATCTAGAATTGAAATGGGGGTGGCATGTGAGGTAGATAATAAAAAAAGACCAAAAAAAAAAAAAAAAGCAAACTATCTTGTTAAGTAATTTCAAGGAGTCAAGAAAAAAAATTTTTTCTTAAATCTTTTAAACAATATCCAATCTCTTGAATTGGCTTGGCTGGAGAATAAGTTAGCCCACAAGCGGGGAGATAGCACACAGGTAAACCAATGATGGATGTGACTGGCAGCAAGAGCAGATTCAGACCCTCCCTATATTGAAAAAGAGAAAATGTTACTTTCCCTTTTAACTTCATAGGAACATTAGAATATGGAATCAGATCATTTTATTTAATCTCTTTGATATCAATAGAGGAAAATACATGCCATGTGAATACAAGCTATTACTTTCCTGTCCTACCTTTTCCGGGGTGACTTGCAAACACACTTATGCACATATTTGCTATGAACGATGTTGAACATGAAGTTAATTGACCTTAATGAACAGAACAGGCAAAACAATCCTTCTGGAATTCCACTGCACAGAAGCACTCTTCAGAAAAAGCAACAGGGTTTTGGAGTATTTTTAGATACTGCGACCTAGGCAGGATTTCAGTAGAAATATGGGCAATAAAACACAACTGACATCTTTGGGATCTGTATGGATGCTTGGAGGTGATTAGACAGGCTACTAGGTTAATCTGTTATGGGGACAGGGCATATCTGGGAGATAAAATGAATAAAAGCAAAGGATTTCTTAGGAATCCTACCTACATTTTATACTTGGTTTACACTGTTTCCACCTGTGAAGGCTCAGCCTACAGTAGCCCAAAGCCAGTGCTGTCACTTCGAGATGTGTGAATTTAGCTGAGCTCCAGCTGGTTGCTATCAAGGCTAATATAAGAGGCAGTATGGTGCCTTTACCTGGCTGAAGACTTTTCAGAAGTGTGAAATGTTACATACCTCTTGTTGAAAGTCTGCTGCTTATTCCTCTAATTTCATCACTGTCTGCGTTTTATTGCACAGGGGAGTTCTTATTCAGACCTCCATATAAGTAAGCTTTTAGTAAATTAACTGAGTGGGTGGGCAGTATGGGAAACTATTTGGAGAACAGGGTTATGGGAAAGGGGAGGCATTTTTCTTCCGCCCCCTTCTGTTCTCCCAGCTGCTGGAGGCTATTAAGGCCTTTAAACCTTGTTTATTAGCTGGGGATTTTGAGATCTGCATCAGTGCTGGTGGGTGTTTTTATTTGATGTCTGCTGACTCACTTATGTTTTGAATTCTATGTCAATCCTCAGATGTGATTTTTCAGAATGAGAGGGAAATATATTTTTAAAGATAAAACTTGATATTTCCGTGAGTTTGATTTACCTCACTACCTGTCTATGATGTTAGTCAGTGTTTAAATGTCAAGAAGAAGCAATTAGCAAAATAATTTCTTTACTCTTTATTTTCAAGTTTTTTTTTTAACCTCAGAAGTTTTTGTTTTTTCTTTTATCAGAAGATATTTGAGTTTGTTATGGTTGAGTATACTGTAAAATTCAAAATAATTTTACATCTTCACTCAGTATATTTTAATCCTTTGTGTTTTAGAATGAAAAGAGAATAATCTCATTTTCCTCATTTTTTTTTTTTTTTTTGGAATGTCTACTCTGTACTAAGCACTGTGTTAGTCGCTGGAATGAAAAGCAGTGATATTTTTTGATTTCATACAGGTTATAGTTACTGAATACAGATATACAGGCACATACAACACAACAAATAACAGCAATATGCAGTCCTGTCCATTTAACAGTTAAAAAAAAAGGCTGTGTGTTCTAAGTCAGTGCACTAACAATTCCTTTATGCTATGCCTATCCCACACCTTACTGTTCTGAATGTTTATATTTGCATATTGTATACTGGCAGATTTCCCAAAGTGGGAAAGAAATAGTCCTAAGAATTTAGTTCAACCATAAATAAAATGCTGCTAGAGTGAATACAGGTTAAACATGAAAAGCAGAGTAACACTCAGTCAAAAAGGAAACAAAACGACAGCCTGGAGATTATTTCCTGAATGAATTATAACCGTCCATTTAAAGAAGCCTCAAAAGACGGAGTAGGATCCGAGTATCACTCAATTTAATGTGACTTTAGGGAAGTAGAGACCAGGGGTAAATTTGCTGGTCTGGGCTATTCTGGTCCTTCTCGTCTAAGGGCTCGGATGGCTGAATGGCAGAGACATTTAAATATGTACTGCAAAGTGTTTCTGAAAACTATGCAGTCTGTGATTTTTAATGACCCTTTTAAAATGTTCTGACATTGCCTCTCAACCTGTAATGTCTATACAAGTCATCCAGTGATAACGTTAAAATGCTGATTCAGATTCCGTAGATCTGGGGCAAGGCCTGGCAATTTGCATTTCTACTAAACTCTCAGGTATGCTCATGTTCTAGGATTACACTTTGAGTAGCAACAGTCTAAAAGACTAGAAGTACAGATGGTTGCATTTCCAATGGGCTGGGTGAGGCTTATAAAGGAGCCCTTTTTCTAGTGGCACATCAAGCTAAATAGTATACACAGGACTAGAGGTCAGTCGCTAAAATTTAGGAATGCTTAGAGGCATTTAAAATCAGTAGAAATCAAAATAAACTTTATGATAGGAAGGAAAATTTCTAGAAAAGAATATATTAAATAGAATTTGAAATAAATACGCTAGAGAATAAATATTAGGGAAATACACTGCAAAAGTGATATTGCAAAGATTGGTAGGTGAACTTGGAATGTGATTTTAGACCACAAATAAATTCACCTTTTCTGAACAGCAATTGGGAGAGTAGGTACATAGATAAAATATTTATCAAACAATTTCTCCACTAAGCATATTATGAAATGTAAATTAGTATGTATGCATTTAATGTCTCACTTATTAAGTATAAAATAGAATATAATTACAGTCATTATGTAGTATATCAAATACATTGAGCCCTTCCTTTTTAATTTTATGAATTTGCTATTAGCTCTCCAGGAACCCGGATATTTGTTTGTCTGTTTACCTATTTTATATCCTAATATCACTAGATATGTATTCATCACATTATTTTACCACATGGTTTATGTTATATGGCAATGGTGGTTTGTTAGTTCTAGAACTTTCCTGAACACAATAAATAGTTTCAAGTTTTCAAGATCTCTCTCTAGATCCTCGAGTGTAAAGAGATGTCTGACAATTCTGTGTTTTAAAAAACCATGTAAATGAATGCTTAATGTTAGAGGAAGTGCTTAAAATTATACAACAATGTTGATTTGGGGAGGTCATATTACTTGAAAGCATTGCTTAGAATAATGGTGAGAAAAGACAAAATCTAGAACATTACCGGCTGGCAGATTAGTTTATGTGAAATAAAGTACATAATCTGAAATAGTGAATGCTCATTAGAAGACTCATATAATGAATTAGAATCTGAGCCCAACTGTGCCAAACTGAAGAAAACTTCTTTAAATCAAAAATCCAGAGTTTATAACATTGATATATGATCATTTGCCTTTTACATACCCTTCAATTAATTCAACACAGATTTATTGAAGTTCTACTAAATGCCAGGAATTCTGCTAGGCATGGAACAGAAGGCGTTCTAGATTCTGGACACCCTCATGGTAAATTCTGTGCCTAATTCTCCCAACTTGATTTGTTGCACCAAACTCTCTGTCTCATAGCACGCACTGTCCCTGTGATTAGTTACATGTAAACAAGCAAAACTGATTATTTGGAGCTGGCCAAGAGACACAAAACAAGCTAATAGGCAAAGTCTGTAATATACAATTTCTACAAATTTATTGAAAAAATGTTGATGTGATTGAAAGATGCTACGAAGAGGAGAGTAAATTCTCTACAACTCCTGTTTTATTTCGAGTGAGTTTTGGTCTCCCTATATAAAAATTATTTAATGTTCTGTTTGTGTTTATCGAATTTGGGTGAGAGAGAAAATTGTAATGTCATTGTATGGCCTGGGATTTTCCCTAAGAAATATTATTATAAAATTTTCCCCTGGAGAAAAGAGAGACAGAAATTGTAGCATGTATTCTAGATAGCAAAGTAAATATCTGTATGGTGATATGTTTTATATTTTATTTTAAAATTTAATGAGATAAATTTGTTGTAGTAGGATGTGGTCAGAGAAATAATTCATATCAAATGGTTGCTTTCCCTTAGTGAAATCAAGCAGGTGAGTCACTCACACACAGTTTCCATCCTCTCCCACCCTTTCTTGAACCTATGCTCTTCTCCCACCCTTTCTTGAACCTATGCTCATTTTCTATCAAGGTCTTATAAGAAAATAAACCTGAGAGAATTTATCATGTGCTTCCTTATTTCCTTATCACACTAGTGCTAGGATCTGTTTCTGTTCAAAGGGAAGATTCCGTGGGCAGTTAATATTGGCAATTGCTTCAGGTATGATTTCTATCCCTCTTAGACAGTCATAAGCATAACACTGGATTTAGAGGCTCAGAGAAGCCTATGGTAAAGGAGACAATTAATTTTGATTTAACCAACATTTGGTTATTTGTAACCATCCCTCACCACGTTAATAATATCTGGAACTCATTCTTGGAAACACACTTTGCTAGCCTCACCTGGCCACCCTGGGGAAGTTTTCCCAAGAATAACATCAATAAAAAGATAAGTAGGAGTGTGTGTGTGTGTGTGTGTGTGTGTGTGTGTGTGTGTGTGTGTGTGTGTGTGACAGAGTTTGAGACTTGATGACATCATATTTGAATACATTAACCCAGACCTGCCTGATTTCTCAGTGCTTTTGAACAATTATATCTAGTGAAAATGCCCTGATTAACATAGTTATTAATATGACTAGAATAAAGACTAAGAAATTGTTAAATATTGTTCAGGAAAAAGAAAACTTTCCTTTTCTTTGACGAATGCGAAGAAAAGAAGGTTTTGAAATCATTTCCTGTGAATGTTCACTTTTTGACATATAGTATGTAGTTCAATTTATCAATAACATTGCCCCTGGTTATTTATGTTTAAATTATGACAATTCATTTTAAAGGGAACCTAGAGACAAACATATATTTTTTCAATGTATTTTTCAAATCAGTAAAGCAATTTTGCATAATGGTTGCATTTAGGTTTTAGTAAGCTGTTACATCAATGAATGCACTGTATTTTTTTTCCCCAAGAAATGAAACATAATATATTTATGATGAATTCAATGCTTACAGTCACTTAGGAAGTCTCCAATAGCACAATGTGACCATTTAGTTTACTTAATTCATAGGAACCTATAGAAAGTTGACTTTATCTAACTTCAACACTATATTATTAAATATTTATGGGCATGTGTGAGAGAAAGAGAGAAAGAGGTAGAGAGAGAGATGTTAAAATATTTGAAATAATTCAAATGAAATAATATTTAAGTACCTGAGTTCAGATATCCAGGAGGGAGCTGATGAACAGGTAAGAGTATCTCTCAAATAAATAACATATTTGACCTACAATCATCTCTCAAATAATGTTATTTTATATCACTATTTTTAAATTTTCACTTTCAATATTAGGACTCAACACCCCCACACACACATCCTAATAGTGGTAAATAACA
The DNA here is from genome assembly GCF_000325575.1 of Pteropus alecto. Classification (NCBI taxonomy): domain Eukaryota; kingdom Metazoa; phylum Chordata; class Mammalia; order Chiroptera; family Pteropodidae; genus Pteropus; species Pteropus alecto. Next base: position 8,301,559 of record NW_006436811.1, on the reverse strand, counting down.
ATTCTTTTTAAGAACCATTCCAACAGAGTCAGGTTATTGCTATTCTCATATTGATGATGCAGTTCCAGACATGATTTTGATTTTATTAAGAACCAATATGCTAAAAAAATTTCTTTTAATCTAAATATCTGATAACTAAAGGCAATCCAATTCTCTGGTTGTCAGGCCCTATTACCTCTTTCTACAGCAGCCCAATTTTGTAGGTCTGTTTTCTGGAGAGAACAATGTACCCCTCAATGGTACATGACACGCTCGATCTAAGAAATTAACATCCTGCTTAAAATATATTAAAAGACTTGGGTTTTTTTCTTTATTAAAGAGTATAGAATGCAACACCTGGTTACATCTGTCTAAACCCAAGAGGTTAAGAGGAGCTCAATGGGAAGCCTGCTGTCTCCTGAAAGAATCATCCTCCAGTTATTGGCAGAAACCATCTCAGGTTCCTGTCCTCCCCAATGATGTCTTGCTCCTTTGAGATTTGTTCCGGTAACCCATTTCGAAAACACAGTTACTGTGTACAATGCACTGGAACAGGATGTGCTACTCATTAGACTATCACAGCTGTGTGAGGAGGGATGTGTCCTTTTTTATATCATTTTAGTTTTATACTATTCTCTCATAACACCCTTTTCTTTATGAGGTATTGTTTAATGCAAAGCTAAAGCATACAACGCTTTCCAATTGTTTCTATAGAACATTTTTTTTTAGAAGTAGAGTAACATCTACTTGAAGATATCTGTGCCACAAGATGATAGCTTCTAAATTGCCAACATATATATGATGAATATGGATATATGTATTGTGTGTGTATATATATATTTAATACAGGAAAGGACATTTATATATACATGTATTATGTGTGCCTACATACATTGTGTGTGTGTGTGTGTGCACATGCACGTAATGTAATATCCTTTCCTGTACTGGGTATGGCACTGGTTATTCTACTTTCAAGATGCAGTTAAAGAAACAAAGCCATTGTTTTTGTGTGTGTGTTCCCTACTGATATGCATTTAGTCTTAAAAACTAAGCCACAATTTTAATTATGTTCACGCAAATTCAAACACATTTTGTTGCCTCCAACACTACTGTTATGTATCAATCAGTTATTTGTACTCTAGGCTATTAAGTAGGATATTCTAGTTATATTTCAATGTAGTATATTTGCATGTCCTCCAGAAATGGAAGTGGTGGTATTGGTCTTTTGCTCCTATGCTTTGTGCATGAAACCAAGCTGGAGACAGGAACTGCCAGTACCCTTGGTGGCAGCCTGAGATGTGCAAGGAGAGCTATGTATTTAAAGTATACAATTTAAAGCACATAATTGTTGGCTTCAGGCACCACTGAAAATAAATTTCCCAAATGGTGATCAAAAGTCAATGTAATTGAGGGATGGGGAAAAACATCAGAGGGCAGTGGACATCCATGACCAGAATACCTTTTTTTTTTTTTTCAGTGTACATTTATGGATATACTGTGAGAATTTTAAAAAATATATATCATTATTGAGAATTCAATTTTCTCCCTCTCTGTGTTGGTAGGGAGTGAGTTGATATGATCTTGTGTCTGGGCAAAGAATATAAAGAAAAGTCAGAAAATGAATGTTCTTTCATGTATATTAGAGATGACATTGCTTGGACACTTATCTGCTTTTTTAATGAATGAAGCAAAGACATTGTTAATTTTTACCTACTGATTTGCAATGAGACTAATACTATTGGCAAAGCCTCAACTATTATTACCAGGATCATCACTTCTTGTAACTAAGCAAAATGCAATAGCCACACACACTTTGTTGTTTAGGACATTAATATGTTATTGCCTAATAATATCATTAACGAAATTACTCGTCCAAATTATGTTTAAACAGAATTTTGTTTAATCTGTGTATGAAGAGATGATTGCTTATAAACTCCTCAGATTGTTTCTGACTCCCTTTCAAGAATCAATACCCAGAAAGGTATTTGATAGACCAAGGTCACGAACTCCCCAGGAAGCTTTCTGAAGGATGTGAACAAGAATAAATTGCGTCTCTTTCCTGCCAGGTCCAAAGCACTCCTATTTCTCACCTCTGGAAATGCATATGGAAACAATTGCTCCTGGGCCATTTCCTCTGCCCTCCAGGTAGGCTGTGGCCTCTCTGTGTCTGCAGTCTTAATCATGCTGCTCAGCACAGAAATCAAGGGTTAACTGAACAGACAATGCTTGTCCCTAGCCCTTGCTATTTAAAAGAAGGGAGCAATTCCACAGCATTTTTGAATTCCATTTGTTTAACATAGCATCTGATCCAACACCTTGTATTTCAGACAAGGAATTTAGCAAAATTAAAAATATTTGGTCAAGATGAAACTGTCACTTAAGTAACGAAAGGGTCAGGATTAGAATCCAGGTATCCTGACTCTAGCTCTAGGCTGCTCAAGCTACTTCCTTTCACATTTGCCTCATAAGTGACCTTTAGAGCAGAGGCCACCAAATTTAAAGGGGTGAATCATGAAGACCTTGATTTAATCCATTCCATCAGGGTCTTTTTTGAAAGTAAAAGGCAGACCTAATCTTTTATTTGTACTGAAAACTAATGACACATTTAGCTCTTATCCCTTGTGTCTTAGTTATGGTTTCTCAATGCTGCGTAACATTTTATGGAGCTGAAACTGACATTATTTAAAATGTGATATGTGAGACTATGTGAGCAATGTAGTAGGTAGAAAAACCCTTGTACTCCTACCTTTTATGGTTTCAAAAGAAAAGTATAATTTTGAAAGAGATACTACTGTTTGTAGGAATAAAGCAGCATTGTTTCTTCTCTATGTTTCAGTATTACTCACTATATAGACTTTAAAATTTTTAGAATAGTTTTAGGTTTACAGAAAATTGTGAAAGTAGTGCAGAAAGTTTCTCTATCAATACCTTCTATTAATTTTGTTACAATTAATGAACTGATATCGCTACATTATTATTAATTAAAGTCTATACTTTATTCAGATTTCTTCGATTTGTACCTAACATCCTTTTTCTCCTCTAGGATTTCATCCAGGATGCCACATTACATTTAGTCATCCTGTCTCCTTAGGTTCCTCTCAACTGTGGCAGTTCTAAGACATTCCTTTTCTTTGAGGACTTTGACAATTTTGAAAAGTTCTAGTCAGGTGTTTTGTAGAATGTCTCTAAATTGATATTTGACTGGTGTTTTCTTCATGATTAGACTGGGGTTATGGATTTGGGGAATGAAGACCACAAAGATAAAGTACCATTCTCATTGCAGCTTTTCAATGGTACATGTTATCGACATGACTTATCACATTTGACGTTACTCATAATTAACTGGCTGAGGTGATGTCAGGTTTCTCCACTATGAAGTCACTCTCTTCTCTCCATTTTTGTACTATCTTCTCTGGAAGGAAGTCATCATGTACAGCCCACACTTGGGGAGTATGTTCTACCTCCTTGAGGGAGGAGAACCTAAATACTTATTTGGAATCGTCTGCATTGGAGACTTGTCTATTCTTTGCCACTTATTTATTGATTCAACTATTTATTTGTATCAAAAGAGACAGAGATATTAAGTTTATTCTTTGAGTTATAATCCAAAACTAATGTCTTTGTTTTATAGCTCGAATTATTGTGACTTTGGTCATTGGAAACTCTTTTAGTTGGCTCCTTTGTCCCTTTAACATACCACTTGATATTATGGTTCTTTGTGTTTTGAGCTCTCTCTCTCTTTTTTTGTGGGGAGGGGGGCACTTCCAGATGGCCCAGACTCATTCATGATACTCCCAGCCACAGCTAAAATCATTCATTTCTCTAAGAAGCCTTAGTTCTTTTGTTGACGAACAATATTAGAAACCAAGATCACATCATCACTGGCTGTTGCTATTATCAGTTGTTTGAATTTTCACAATTTTGATAGGCGTGTAGTAGTATCTCATCATTGTGGTTTCCTTGGTGATAGATAATATGAGCATCTTTTCATGTGTTTATTTTCCATCCATATATCTTTTTTGGTAAGGTATCTGAACATTTGCCCATTTTTAAAAATTGAGTTGTTTTGTTATTGAGTTTTAAGAGTTCTTTGTATATTTTTAATATAAGTCTTTTATCAATCTCTGTTTTGGAAATATTTTTGTAAATATTGCTGTGGCTATAACAGTACATTAAAACATTATTTATACATTAATGAAAATCCTAAATTTGCTATAAAAAAATTGAATCAGGTAGATTTGAAGTTTTGAGAAAAGGCCAGTTAGACTTAAGAAATTTCATATTCTCATTAACATGAAATTGGTTGAGACTCTTAAAAATGTTTGTTTGTTTGTTTGTTTGTTTGTTAACACCTACAGCACCTGGTCTTCCTAGGTGGTCTTCCATCCAAGTACTTACCAGGCCCGACCCTGCTTAGTTTCCGAGATCATACGAGATCCGGCACATTCAGGGTGTCGTGGCCATAGACTAAGACTGAAAATTATAAGCAATAATCTTTCTTTTGGTTAATCTCTCAGCAACGGACACTTTTGCTTAACTAGCAGTCATTCGCTTATATTTCTTGGTAACTACACTCCTATTTTCTTCTATTCAGGTGGCAATATGCCTGTTCTCATGAATGAATCAAGACTGTCAAAGCCATTTACGGTAATTCTATTCTCCTTTGCCAATGTCCACATAAAAGTAACCCTGAGTCAATATGATGTAAAGATGTAAAGGGAAGTGTGGCAAGCACTTTAGGAGAAGGTTCTTCTTTCTTATAAAAGTTAAGGCCACATGACAAAAAAATTGCTTTTGACCCTTTCCCTTCCTCCTGCTTTGGATGCCCTCGTTTAAGAATGTGAAATCTAGAGCTTTGCCAGCCATCTTGCAAACATGAGGTGATTAGCCTGAAGACAAATGCCAACATGCTGAGGAGGTAAAATAGAAGAGAGAAATGATATTGAGCCCTTGATGAGATTACTGAGCCACAGAACCCATTCTGGAAAGCTTATCTCCAGATGTCTTGCTTTAGTGAAAATTAAATGTCTATTATTGAGCCAGTATTTTTTAACATTTACACTGGACTAAACAGGTAAGAATCCTCACAGATGGAGACAAGTTGCTCAGGGACTTTAGTTGCCCTGGGCAGCCCCTCCCGGCCACTGTAACTATACCTAAGATTAGCATCTCAGCCACCTGCCACCCATTCATGGCACATTGTAGCACACTGGTTGAGAAGCTCTGATATCAGACACATTCTGTAACTTGAGACTGAATCCATCCTAATTATGATGCATACTAAGTGCGGCTTTAAACCTGTGTAAAATATTTCTTGTCGCAGAAGCCAACTAGCCAACCTATCGGATAATGTCTGATAAAAGGCTCACTTTTGTACTACTCTGTGATCACTCAAAATTGAGCAGAGTTTGGAAATTTCTTCGTCTTCCAGAATATACTTGGAAGAGTTGGTTCAGAAAGGCATAAGATATTTTATCTTCATATTTATACTGTGGTTTTAATTTAATTGCTTTGACATATTATGGTAGGCTAACAGATTTAAAGGACATATCATTGCAGTAAAAAAGCTTTAAAGTGTAAGTCTAAGTTATTATTTGAACAGCTGTATCTAATTCATAATATGAAAATCACACCAAGCCAACATAGGTTTAAAAAAATAACTAAAAACAGTCACAAAAACCTCTGAGAATGCAAGGAAATCTCAATGTGCTTTCTCGACCATCTTTCGTGGATACTAAGGAGCCCTGGGGTTACTCCAGTGCAGAGCTGTCTAATGGCGAACTACGATGCCAGCTGTACTTACAATGGATAATTTTTAAAGGTCTTACAAGCTCTTGTGTTCCAGATAAGGACTCTGATCCCTAAAGAGGAAACATATCTAAGCTTTTCTTATTCATAATTAAATAAGTTTTCTGGCAGCAGACAATGAAATTCACAGGATTTATATTGACTCCTTCTGTTTGGGAATAAATTGTAGACTCTGGATAGCTCTGAATCACATTCTAACCCTCGGCTTTTTATTTATTATTACAAGCCTGCTGAAGCATAAATTTCTTGGAAACCAAGTACTTTCTTTAGGAAAAAATGTGGCACATATCTTTTTTTTTCATATACTAACTTATATTTATTTAACGTATATTGTATATACATATATGCGTACATCTACACATTAAGTGTATATATAATATGTACTTTGAAAGATATTTATACGTCTATTATAAAATACATTTCACTTTATATTAAATGTAATATTTTGTCTACATGTAATTACTCATTTATTTACTTATTCAGTAAAATTGTTTAACTCAGTGCACCATTATGTGAAAGGGCATCCACCATTAGTTAAGTCTTATGGTTTGGACATGACTACTAAAATTAACATGAATTTTTTTTTTTTTCCAATATGAGATTGTCAACAAATAACGATACTTGCAAAGTGTGAAACTCCTGGAAACTTTAAATTGGCACTTTTCTTGGTAGTGAGTTTTGGTTCAGTGTGTCTCATTCTTAATGTATGGCTAGGGGTAAAAGTCCATGGAAATGAGTGAGACTTTGGCCTTCAGTCATGCCAGCTGGAAACACAACAGTGCTACTCTCTGAAGCTAGCAATACTGCCAGGACTGCCAGCGGTATAAAGCTTCATCTTTTGTGGCTTTCTGATCAGCTCCAGTTTTTGTGCATATGTTTTGGCTAATTTCCAGAGTACAGCAAAATATTGACTAGCTTTGTGGTATGCAATTAAAGTGCTGATTTTAGCCTAGCATTAGGAATGAATCTAATAGGGAAACTCTGGTCAGGTTCTCCTAGACTTCTTGCAGTAGGCAACAGTTCAAGAAAGCAATTGCATCTAACAGGATAATTTTGCTGAGGAACATGCAGCTTTTAGATTGATATTCAAAAAAATATATGACAATTGCTATAGTTCAAAGCACCAAAGTCCACATATAAGTGACAATTGCTAAACTACCTGTTGAAATAAGCATCTCTCAAGTGACTTAGTCAGGGAAATAAGAATAATTATTTTACAGGAACACCTTATGCTGTCTGATGATTTTTTTTCCCCATAGGATCTCATTTCCACATCTTGAAAAATGTCATTCAGTCTTTCACACAAAACCTAGCAATTTCAAATGAGGTTGAAAGATAGTTTACCTAATCCTATCTTCCTAAAGCAAGGATTTTAAAAAGCCTAAAAAGACACTATCAATACAATACGATTAAAGGATACAAGATCAAACAAACAAAAAACAAAGAGTAGACTGTTTTAAGAAGGTAGTCAAATACATTATTAAGTTAATGTAAAAAAGAAGGAGTAAAAAGTAGATAATGGATTAGGCAACTAGGAAGCAGTTTTTGTTTTGTTTTTTGTTTTTTGTTTTTTTTAAGAGCGATAATCTGGACAACACAATTTGAAAGTGAAAAGTAAGAAGGAAACGGTAAGTAGATACCACTTTTTCTGACAGTTTTGATGAGGCAATGAAGAAGACTGTGTAGTATATTAATGAAGAATACATATATGCAGCCAGGAGATTTCTTTTTTAGGATGAGAGAAACTTGAGCATTTTATAAGCACAAAGAAAAGTCCATGCAGAGTAGGAAAGAAGGAAATTCAGGAGCAAGAGAGGACACCTGATAGATTAAGATTCCTAAAAATGTGAGAATGGATGTTAATAAGCGGAAACATGGGGGGTTGGTTTTGACAAGGAGAAGGGCTAACCATCCCTAAGTTTGGAGTAAGTAGACCAGGATGAAAGGAAATATACAGGGTTGGTAGTGACTAAGATGAGGGGATAAAAGTGAATAAAGGTCACATTTGATGGCTTAATTTTCCTCATATTAAAGATAACTTGGGTGAACTGGAAAAAAAGTGATAAAAGTCTTTGGAGAAACCCCTCCTCCCCCAAAGAGTTAAAAATGAACTCAGGTCCTTTTACTCCCAATAATTTAGAGTACATGAGATAGAATGACATTCAGGAAGAACTATGTGTCTAAACCCGTCCGCTTCAGGAAACCATCAGCGTTGGACACTGGCGTGCAGACCTTTAACATGGACATTTCAGAGCTATCAAGTTTGTACAGCTAACTAATTTATTTTATTTTTGAAATCCAGTCCATTAGTGCTCATGGAGTGCTCAGCATAATGCTCAACTACAACGTGTTATCAGGGCACGCCCTCAGAATGGTTTTCTTCTTTTTCTTCTTTTTTTTTTTTCCTAATTATTTATAAGTTTATTTGAGCCAGACTAACAACATATGCCTGGGAGCACGATCTCAAATGATCCGATGAATTTTTTAAAAGGGCATTTTAGCATTCCAAGAAGTTTATTCTATAGTCAAGAAAAAGTCAAGGATTTTTTTTTTCTACTTTGTACTTTTCTCATCCCTCCCTGTTTCCTTTTTGCCTTTGACCTATGTTTTTCATCAGGAACATTATAAATATATAATTTTCCTGTAAGTCTGTAAGCGAGTTCTGAATTATAGGCTTATCAATCCTGTTTTATATATCTAGGAAAAAAATAGAATTCAGTCTAAAAACATTGCCCTTAGATGCTTTAGTACAAATTATGACCTTGGAGAAAATATAGTAGCTTTTCCCTAGAAATGGTATCTGGCTGTCACTGATATCTTATAGATATTTTATATGAGAAGAAATAAAGGGTCAATTCAAACTTCATAAAGTACATCCTAATAGTCACTTAAATGCAAGACTGGAAGATGACTGGGTTAGCAATCCACTTAGGTTGAGTGATAATAGATTTCCAAAGCTGAAAATGGAGAAACTATCAAGCTAGAAATATTGGTTGGGGCCTAACAGGCAGAAAGAATAATATATAACCATGGTGATTTTTATGATCAAGACCATCTGTACTTTAATGTGCCCTTTATTTTGAACAAAGTATATATATGATCTAGACCATTTATATATATGATCAAGACCATTTATATATATATATAAAGTATAGATTTAATGTGCCCTTTATTTTGAACAAAGGTAAGAATGAATAAATGGGATCTTTCCATGCCATGAAAAACGTTTTTGAATTTGAATACCATAGAAATGTTATGACAGAGGAGCACATGTGTCCACAGGGAGCATGTAGAAGAGAGAGGGCAGGAGTTGAGCAACCTGTACGAGGGAGATCCCACTATGATTGTGGAAGAACTGGACCACTTTTATCAAGTAGGAGTACTTTGAATCCTATTGGCCATCTCTGCTGCCGAATCTGTTACTTAGCCCATAATAGTAAAACAATGTATTTTTCATATTAGGACTGACTGTTTTTAAATATTAAAACAAAATTTAGCTTATGTCATTTTCAAAGGAACTTTATTTTTTTAATCTGTCCATTTACTAGGCAAATAATTCTTTCTTATTGCAAATATCATCATTTTCCCCTTTCAGAATGGATGTTATCAATTTTGAAGGTCCCCTTCAGAAACTTTGTCCCATTGTTGATTATAAAAAGGCCTTGTCTGAAAATGTTGAAGTGGACTATTGGCCTACAGAAAACTAGAAGTGGGCTATTTTTAATTTATCTGTGGAAAATATTCTTTTTTTGCCCTTGATATTTGTAGAATGTTACTGTTTTGTTTTCATTTTATAGCCCTGATTATTTTCGTACTGTCTTTGGTATTTTATTGTTAATAAATTAAATGTTATTTAAAGTGCAATCACTTTCTAAGGTTTTTAGTTTAAGTTTTCCACATGAATATCCATAATTTGTCAGATTTTTAAATTCTTTAAATTATTGTCACTTTTTTTTATTATAGAAAAGAGAATATGTTTAGGGATTCTAGGGTTGCTGTTTTTAATCACAGAAAATGCTTTATTTATTTACTAATGAAGAAAATGCTATTGGAGATTTAAAAAAAGGACACAGAATAATCCAGAATATATTTTCCAGAGCAATATTGTCTTGTAGGAAGAAAATGGTACAAGTGCCTTTGTAAATTAAATTCAAATGGAACCAACAACTTTTTCATGGTTCACTAAAAGGGCCTATTAATGAACTTTATTCCACCAAGAAGCAGTGTCTAACACTTCAGAGTGTTATCTTCCACTGCTTAAAATCACAGAAATACAGAACTATGTGTACAGTGTCCCAGACCAAGCCAAGGGACTCATAAGAGATTATAGTAGTTTAGCTGAGATGTTGGGTTGCTTTGAGGTGAATCCCTGGAAAATCTTTTCTTCAAATGCCTTGTCTTAGAAGTTAGGTGTCAGAAGTCTAAAATATTTAAGGGTATTCTAAGTCGTATGTATTCTGCAAGAAAGAGAACTAGAGAGCTGATTTGTTTGATACCTTTCGGATGTTGTAGTTTTGATGTATTGTTGACTAATAAGCTAACTGTTTTCACAAAAACTCTCCACTGCCGCAGCTAGAGTTATTTTACCTTTCAGCTTGTTACAAAAAATAATACCAAGAAATGGGAGCCAAAAAAAAAAAAAAAAAATCAACAGCTTTTTCCTTTAAAAGAAAAAAAAATCCACATTTTACTGTGAAATAAAATACATATAAAGTGCACAAAATAAAAATGTACAATTCATTGAATTATTATAAAGCAAACACCTGGGCTAACAGACTGCCAGCACATTTTCTCCCAGCACTTCTTATCCCTCCAAATTCCCTTTCTCCTCAAAGATAAATGCTGTCCTGACTTTAATAGAAAATCTTCTTCTGCTTTTCTTCATTTAAATTATCCCTAAATATATTATATATATATATAATATGTATATAAAGAATCTCACAGTATATTTTGTTTAGTTTCTGATTTTTTTTTTGCCAATTGTGATCACAAGATGCTGCCATTATCTGTAGCTACAGTTCATTCATTTTTATTCCTATATAGTATTCCATTATACTCAAATCTATTAAATCCATTATTGATGGACAGTTAGATTGATTCCAGTTTTCAGATATTATGAAAGATATTGTTATGAATATACTTGTACCTGCTTTAGATATTTTTATAAACTATTGGTACACAATACTGATGTATCTAGGAGTGGAATTGTTGGTTGGGTCATAGACAATGCATGTCTTCAACTTTATAACTTTTCCTAAGCGATTATGCCAATTTACTCTGCCAATAGCTTTGTATTAAAATTCCTTTTGGCTGCACATCCTCATCACCTCATGAAATTGTCAGCTCTTTTGCTTTAGTTATACTGGTGGGATTCTCGTGGTGAATATAATTTGCATTAATTTTATATAGTTATTGACCATTTAGACACCCTTTTTAAGTGGCTGTTTAAGTCTTGCTAGTTTTTTTGTGAGTAATTCTTTCTTTGTTGATTTTGAAGAGTTCTGTATTCTGAATATAAGCCCCATATCAGTTTTACGTATTATAAATATCTTTTCCAAGTCTATGGCTTAATTTTTCACTGTGTTAACAGTATCTCTTGAGAGAACAGTTCTTATTGATTACTCAAAGTTGTCAGCCTTTTACTCAGTGTATTTGACACCTGCAGTGGATAATTTTAACACCTCTCCCTTCCTACATACACTAAATTATTTTCAGTAAGAATTAAGAATTCAAAGAAATGATGTAATAAAGCAATGAAAACTTTTTTGAACTTTATATATATATATATATGCTAGTAAAAATTAAAATATAATAAAAATAAAATGTTATGATTCAAAAAGAAAAAGATTAATATGTGAACATTTTTTAATTATACCACTTTAGAGATATTTTCTTGTTGCTATTGTTATACCACTGACTCAGTATTGTTTTATGATGATACCAGTACCTACTTGAAATTTTTTATAATTCTTTTTTTTACAAATTTCTCTACAAAACTACTGATTTCTCAACATAAGTGCAAATAATTTTAGGACCAAAAAACCACAACTATTTATTTAGTAGTTTTCATATATATATAACTATTTAAACTTTGGTTTATTGGTTTGTTTGTTTCACACTGATATATTAATATTTTATGTAAATAATTGCTTAGAAACTAAGCGAATTTCATAAAACAACAAAAATAAAATGTTATGTCAGTAACATGATTTAGTAGTAGCTGTAATTGTAACTTTTATAGGCATTTGCTTTTTTAAAAAATTTGAGTAATTACTACTAGAAAATTATATAGAATACTATTGTTTCAGATTGTAATTAAAGGACCAAATTTCAAACTACTGGGTTTTAAAACAAACAGTAATTTAAAATAATATATTTCAATATAAAAGATACTCACTTGGAATTTCCTTTATGAAAGTTTTTCATGAAATATATTTTTTAATAGTTTTAGATTTTCTATTATTCTTAAGTTATTTTTTGTTGGTTGACTTTTTCTTGACATTTGCCCCTTTGATCTATATTTACAAATTCAGTGAAACACTATTTCTATTTTTTATATTAAAGTCTTGACTTACCTAATATTATTTTGAATGTCAATTTTCCATACTATTGAGATTTTTTAGTTATCTTAACATTATTAATTTCCAGCAGTATATTGTGGTCTTTTGCAATTAGTGAAACTTAGTATGTATCAATTTTAATAAATTGAAAAAATATATATTTTGTAAAATGTGTATTTTGTTGGGTGTAGTATTCTATTTAGATAAGTTAGGTAAAATTTGTTAATTGTATAGTTAGAATCTTCTACATCCTTACTAAATTTTTCAGTTACTAAGAAGTTGGTGTTAAAAACTTCCACTATAATTGTGAACTTGTCTATTTTTCTTTTCCGTTATTTCTTTTTGCTTTATATAATTTTAGGCTATGTTAATAGTTATACGCAAATTTGAGGTTATTATGATTATGAAGAACTGATCCTTTTATCAATTATGAAATGTCCTTCTTTATCTCTAATAATACTTTAGTTTTAAAGTATCCTCTCTTTGATAGTGACAGACAATAGGAAAAGTTGCCTTTAGAAACATTTTATAAGTTCTAAGTGGAATATTCAGGATTTATACCTTAAAACATGATTGTAGGACTCCTTTTAACAAGAAAATACTAGCAAGCCTCTCAAAAAGGTAACAAATATTT
>NW_006436811.1:8278530-8288441 GCF_000325575.1 Pteropus alecto | reverse complement strand
ATTGTCAGCAATATCTTGACATTTATAAACTCACAATGCAAGAGATTATAGTAAGTATGCTAAGGCAAAATGGCCACAAATGTGTTGTTTTACCCTTATAAAATAAACTGGTATCCAAGAAAGATGGAATGTCTCAAAGATATGGGTAATTGATGAGAGATTGTTAAAGCATTTAGAGTGTGTACCCTAAGATATTTCATTTTTAAATTATGTTTATTTTAATGCATCTACTTTTTATTTAAATTAAAAAAAAATTTTAAGGTGATTGAAGTTTGAAATTTGTAACATTATCAAATTTTTTCTCCCTGAGTAATTATATTTTGGAAGAAAGATACACACATATGTGCATTCGTATTTATATTTACACACATACATCATTTTTATATGTATGTATTTATATTTTCATACATACATATATAAAGGAAGAATGTTTTAAAACTATCTCAAGTAATAGTACCACTCGTTAATATCAATTATCGTTACCACTTGATTCCTTTAATTAACACAAAACTGCAATGAGCTATCATTATCTGATTTTCAGAGGAGGGATCAGAGTTCAGGTAATATAAATAAACTGCTGAAGGTCACAGTTTATAAGAAACAGAGCCATTATTAAAACATAGGTCTTTTGGAATCTAAAATCTATGCTCTTTGTACTATTAGGCGCTGTTAAGAAGTACCTGTTTTATGTCAAATTAACCAATGACCAAAAACAGTGTGAACAAAATTATGCTCTTAAGATACTAAAATCCAACTTCAAGAAACGTATAAATTGTTACAAAATGCTGGGGAAATTTCAGGAAGACATAATAGACTTTCTTGGCATGCAGTACCGAGGCCATCCAGATACAAAATCAATTAGAAAAGGCCAGAGATCAAAAAACAACATTGTGGACATTATTTCATGAATAACATAGATACAGGGTCTGTTTGTTGTCTTCCTTAAGAATTTCTAAAATAGTCTGCATGATTATAGATTAAATGCAGTTATTGAAATTTTTTTTTTTTAAGTACAGCAGTGTCTGTGAATAAGGAATGTGAGGTATATAGATATATTCTAAGGAAATCTGCTCCATGAAAATCTGACTTTTCTATAGATGAAATAAGGAGTGATATGTCACTTTATAAAAAGACTTACTTAGAAAAGTGATTCTGTAGGATACCTTTAAAATCTATGCTATTCTTATGCTTTTAGAAAACAATTCCATTTACAAAGTTGGATTTGCAAAAGATATCTCAGGTATATATATATATGTGCTGTACAAAGTACCATGAGCCATGTATAAATGTACTTGAATAAATATTTAGAGAAGATTAAAGAACAAATAATTTGGAATAATAAAATTACATGCACAACGCAACCAAAAATTATTATTATTACTTATGCCTACAGCACCTGGCCTTCCTAGGTGGTCTCCCATCCAAGTACTAACCAGTCCTGGCCCTGCTTAGCTTCCAAGATCAGACACGATCAGACTTTGGGCTTATTCAGGGTGGCATGGCCATAGTCCATGGACCGTGGCTTCACTGGGGCACGAACCCACGACCTTCTGCATGTAAAGGAGATGTGCTAACCGCTATACTATGGAACCACATCCACAATCAAGTATTTATTTTGATTACTTACAGTGCAAAATTTGTGGACAAATATATTGCCATAATGAAGTTTTATAAACCTAAGTGCATACTCAGCAATTAGAAATTCCAGTTTCAGCTCATTCTAATACAAAAATGCATTGGTTTATTATGTGTCCACCACCACTGGTAAGGAACACATGTGTCAAAAGCATCAGCTTAAGTACATGAACTGAATTAAATGAGTTAAGGCTATATTTTCATTTCAGATTCTTATGTTTTAGCAGTTTGAACACATCCGAGTGGTTTCAAGGAAAAGGCTAGGATTTCTGCAGTCTCTCAGAACTAAGAATGTGATGATTCATACTCTATTATGAACTGACGCACAACCAGGTGCATGTATTAACATATTATTAAACACTCACAGATGGCTTAAATTTACAAAGTGCATGGTGAGTAAATCAGTTAAACACATTTGTATTCACCAGACAACAGCAACTGTATAAAGGCAAGTAATAATATTGTAATAATAACAATAATAGCAATAATCTAGATAAATGATTTCCATTTAAGAAAATTAAATGCATTTTGGAAAAATGGAGGATGTTTCTCATCATTGAATCTGACTTAATGTCTAGTTATTCTAATATATAGGCATTTGTAAAACAGATTCTTTATTCTATATTTCATGCACAATCTCTTCCTTTAAAAAGAGCTTGCTGTTCTTGGAATGGATGGCTCCTTTCTGCCCCAATCTCAGCTCAAATGCCACTTGTTCAGAGCAGTCTAAAGTAGCCTCTTCTTATCACTACTCCTAGTAAATACCTATAACATTAAGGTCTTGTATTCTATGTAGCACTCGACACAATCTGGAATTATTCTTTTGATTCATCAGGGTTTTTTTTTTTGCCTCATTTTTAGTCACTCTCCCCTTGAATGAAAGAAAGAATGAGACAGAGAACCTTATATATATATATATCCCTAGACACTGAATCTCCAGCTTCTAGAAGAGCATCTAACACACAGTAGATGTGCTCAATATACACTGAGTGAATAAATGAATAAATAAAGGGCTTTTAGTTAGCATTTTCATTGTTAACTTTACTTTCATATTTTGTTATTACATTTCCCTGAAGTATAGTTATGGCTAAATACAATGATCAAATACTAAAACGATATTGATGATTACTATAGTCTTTAATCCATTTATTAATTTTAAACATGTTCTTGCCTTTGTGGAAATTACATTTTAGAAGAGAAGACAGTGATAAATATGTATCATGTAAAGATACAAGGGGAGAGTGTAAGGGGGAAATTAATGGGTTAAAAAATTCTAGAAAGAAATGCTTTTTAAGCTAAGACATTTGAGGGTAAAAAATGGCAAAAACATAATTAAATAGTCTGACTGCTCATTTTATTTTATTATATTGGTGGACTTATAAAATAGTTCTTTGAAACATTGTTTTTTAGAAAAATTAGTCTTTTTAATTAAAATAGATAAAAAAGAGACATAGCCAGTTTGGTAGCCAGATTTCAGAATGACCTTCGATTAGCCCCACCTCCTGGTATTCACGTCCTTGTGTAGTTCCAATCCACGCTGAATCAAGGTTAGTCTGTGCGATTACAGAATATGGCAGAAGTAACAGTGTAAGATCTTCAAGACTAGATCATTAAGGGCACTATTACTTCTGCCCTGCTCTCTTGAATTGCTCACTCTGGAGGAAGCCAGTGGTCACTCAGGTAGGCTAAGGAGAGGCTTATATAGAGAAAAAAACTGAGACCTTCTGCCAACAACCAGAACCAGCTTGCCAGTCATGTGAGTGAGCCACCTTGGAAGTGAATCCTCCAGCCCCAGTCAAGTCCCCAGATGAATGCAGCTCAATAACACCTTGATTGGAACCTAATGAGAGAACCTAATGAGAGAAGCAGCCAAGCTGCTTTCAAATTCCTAACCTATAAAAACTCTAGATAATACATTTTTATTTTGTTAAGCTATTCAGTTTTAGGGGTAATTTGTTATATAAAAATCAGTCATTAATACAACAAATAAATAAATATTAATATTTATAAAGAAATATTAATACAACAAATAAAGACTATTCTACATTGGATCTTCAATCCTGCCCTAGAAGGAAAAAAAAGCTATAAATTGACTTGGGTTAAGTGACAAAATTATAATAATAATTATTTTTGCTTTTATGAGGATAAATATCAATATCTTCCTGGTTGTAAGATTTAGTTATAATAATTGCAATTTTTAAAAGCTTGGAAAATAAAATTTGTGACATCCCCTTGATTAACACTTTAATTAAAGATATTCAATTGATTTTGAACAAATGCAATAAAAATTTAGAGGGTTGATTTAATCTATAAAAAGTTTTATTATTATCATAGAAGACTTAGGTTGTCTTCAAAGTAGTTCTTCAGAGGTTAAAACATTTCTAAAACCCAAACAATGCTGAGGAGCAAAGTGAGAAAGTGCATACAGCTCTGCTGAAGCTTCTTCTAATTAATTCAACATCTGTTTCTTCACTACAATTTTATAGCTCAGTTAGTTTATCTATATGTCTATATAACAATATTGTAAAATGTGACATCTAGAGATTCTATTTTGATTAGTAGATATTGCTATTTGTTTGAATATAATTATTACTTATATATATACTACGGCAGATAGAGGAAAATTTCTGCCTTGTAAGTTCCTTAATTTAGTAAGAATATTGTTTTTACCAAAATGCTGTGCTCTACCACACATGTATTATGTTCATTTTCTCGCCACAAAAACAAATAATTTTCTGTTCAATTTTGAACTTAATCAAGTTTACAATAACATTATAATAATAGCAGATGTTTTACTTTCAGCAGAATGAACTTCCAAAAGCTTTTTTTTGATTTAATGAATTGCATAAAAAAAAAAAAATCCTTATTGGAATTCGTTTGTTTTCTGTCTGAAGCATTTAATGACCTTGATGTTATCCTGGTATCATTTTACTGCCTCTGATGGTCTTTTGATCATAAAACTAATACATTAACCACTCTCACTTCAGGTTTCAAATATGTTCAATAAAATGTGGAATCAAAATAAATGTTGATTTGGAATAATGGGCAATTTGATTTAGAAGAATAGATGTGTTTCATGGATCGACATGTAAACACATGTCTTTGCTTCTGTAGCTGCTCTGTACCAACCATTATAGTGAATACTGAACGTCAACAAATGGTTCTTGCAAGTTATATATTCATCATCTACTATCTTGAGAAATGTAAATTCAGTATTTAATTTTTTATTACACATGCACTCTCATTTTTAAGCTCATTGCTGCCAAAAGGATTTACTGCAAAATATAAAATAGTAAAAAATACTAAGTGTTGATTTATTATTTACAACCAGTAGAAGACAAAACAACTCTAGCAGGAGCTTTCGGATTCTTCTATGTAAGCACAGTACTGGTCAGCTGCTATTTCCTGCATGTCTTAGTCTACTCAGGCTGCCAAAACAAAATACCGTAGACTGGGAGTCTTAAACAACAGAAATCTATTTTCTTACAGTTCTAGAGGCTGGAAGTTTGAGATCAGGGTACCAGCATGGCCAGGATCTGGTGAGAACTCTCTTTTAGCTTAAAGACAGCCTCCTCACTATGTCCTCACATGGCAGAGAGAAAGACATCTCTTAGATCAGAGCCCCACCTTCATGACCTCTTTTAAACTTAATTACCTCTGGAAGACCCTACCTCCAGATATGGTTACACTGGGGCTTGGGGCTTTAATGTATGAATTTTGGTAAGACACATTTCAGTCTATGGCATTCTACCCTTGACCCCCTTCATGTCCTTATCTTAGGCAAGATATATTCATTTCATCCCAACAGATCCCAAAACTCTTAACTCATTCCAGTATCAACTCTGCAGTCTAAAGTCCTGAGTCTCATCTAAATATCACCTAAATTAGAAATGGATGAGATATGATTCATCCTGAGGCAAAATTCCTTTCCAGATGTGAATCTGTGAAACCAGACGAGTTATTTATTTCAATACACAATGCTGGGACAGACATAGGCTAGACATTCCCATGCCAAAAGAGAGAAATCAGAAGGAAGTGTCGATGTAAGAAACATGCAAACCTGCAGAGAATTTTTATGAGTTTATTTGAGCCAAACTGATGACATATGCCAGGGAGTAAGCTCTCAAATACTCCAGAGAATAAGTTTTGCAGGTTCTTTTATGCATTTGAAATTAAGGAAGATAACATAGAGGTGGGAGAAAGCAAGGTAAGGATTGGATTATTAAATAGTAAACAAGATTGTGTGCTCTCTAGAGGGTGGTTATGCTTATTTCAAAGGTGAGCAAACCTAGATGCACAGAAACAATGGACAGGGCTTGCTTAAGGCAAAGATAGATCTTTTACTAAAGAAGTTATATGTCTGGGGCTTGACTACTCACCATAACCTGCCCAGTTAGGAATTTACGATTAGATCACTCTGTGAGGTTATTTTCCCTGAAACCTATTTTTTAATCCGCAGAAGGAAGTAGTGAGGGATCTCACGGAAGTATAAAACCTAAAAGGCAAATTCCATTAGATCTTAAGGCTCAAGAATAATCGTCTCCGGTTTGCTACTCTACCCTCCAAGTCCACTGGGGTTGCAACATCACCCCCACAACTCTGAGGAATGGCTTCACCATTGTGGCCCTACCCTTTGAAACCAAGGAGGAAACAGACTTGCTCCCTGGGCCTACCTCAGGAAAGGCAACCTGATGATCTCTGAATTGCCTTCAGGGTCATTCTTCTCTTTCCTTGAAGAATAGCACACCTTTGAAGCTGAATAGATCTGTAGTCTAGTCCTATAGAATCCTGAAATCCAACAGCCTTTCTTCCTTCCATCCCACTTTCTTGTCCCAACGAGTTCAAACTGGCAGTGTGTTTGCTGGCGTAATGCGCTCTCTATTCCTGGATTCTGTTGAGATAGCTGATTAAGTCCATAGTCACACCTATGATCTCTATCAAATGGTTGTTCAGCCACACCTTTAGTATTTTCTTGAAAACAAGCTTGCTCTTTTATTTATTTATTATAATTCGGATAGGTTGAGAGTTTCCCAAATCTTCAAATTCTGTTTCCTTTTTACTTAACTTTTTTTCTTCAATTCATCACTCTACTTTTGCCTTTTTAAGCAGTCAGGAGAAACCAAGATTCTCCTTCAACACTTTGCTTAGAAATCTCAGTTAAATAACTGACAGTTCTGCCTTCCGCAAAACACCAGAACATAGTTAAGCCAAGTTCTTTGCCACTTTATAAAAAAGATTGCCTTTCTTCCAGTTTCCAATAATATGTTCCTCATGTCTGTCTGGGATCTCACTCAAATAGCCCTTAACAACCACATTTCTAACATGCTCCTCAAAACTCTTCCAGCTGATACCCATTATCCTATTCCAAAGTTATTTCCACGTGTTTAGATATTTGTTATAGAAGCACTTCATTTCTTGATAGCAAAATCTAAAGTAGTCAGGATACTCCAGAGAAGCAAACCAACAAGATGGATGGATGGATAGATAGAGATACAGATAGATATAGATAGATCAAGAAGAAAGGGAGTGATGGGTCAGAAGCAAGTTCAAAACCTAGACAGAAAAATTCCATTAGCTCTTAAGGCTCAAGAATAATTTTTAGTAAGCCTTAAGATATATCTAGATAAAGTCATGCATCTATTAATGACAAGGATATGTTCTGAAAAATGTGTCATTAGGCAATTTTGTCATATTGCAAACATCATAGTATATATATACAGAAATCTAGATCGTATAGCCTATTGATCCTAGGCTATAAACCAGTACAGCATGTTACTGTACTGAATACTTGTAGGTATTTGTAATGTGCTGTGGTGTGACATTGTGATGGCTATGATGTCACTAGGCGATAGGAATTTTTCAGCTCTGTTGTAATCTGTATATGACCACTGTCATATACAGGGCCTATTGCTGACTGAAATATTGTTATGAAGTACATGACTTTCTATCTATCTAGATAGCTATCATCTAAAGAGAGAAATGGAGGAAGAGATTATAAAGAATGGCTCACATGATTATGGAAGCTGAGAAGTTTCATGATCTGCAGTTCACAAGGTGGAGCCCCTAGAGAGCTGATGGTATAGCCACAGTTCAAGTTCAAAGGCCTGAGAACCAGGAGAACCAATGGTGTAATTTCCAGCCTAAAAGCAGCAGGCTCAAGATAAAAGAAAAGCCAACATTTTAGTTTGAGTCCAACACAGGAGAAGACTAAAGTCCTAGCTCAATCAGTCAAGCAGGAGGAACTTCCTCTCACTCAGTTTTTTGTTTTTTTTTGTTTTTTTTTCTATTTGTCTTCCATGGCCTGGATGAGGCCCACACACACTGGGGAGAGTAATCTGCTTTACTCAGCCTACTTATTTAAGTGTTAATCTCACCCACAAACATCCTTGCCAACACACCCAGAAGAATGTTTAGCCAAATGTCTGGGTACCCCATGGCCTAATCAAAGTGAAACACAAAATTAACCATCATACTGCATATGTTTTATTTATACCCAGGCTATAATTTTTCATGATCCCAATACTTGGTAGCTAGGAAGCTTCATTCATCCACAAGCCCTAACATGAGTATGGGCTCAAGTGTCAAGTACCCAGCAAGCTTATCACCTAAAAGCTGATACTTAATCATCAGTTACTTATGCGAAATTCTTCTCTCACCACAAGAATTTTACATTGATGTTCTTTCTACTCGAAAGATATTGTCTCCTGCACTCTATTTGTATTATTTTTAAACTATATATATTAAATGGCAAGTACACATAACAAACCAAAGGTGAAAGAAGAGACCACCATATCATGACATATCTGGTATGTCATGTTGAGGGTTTTGAAATTCTTAAGCACACTGAGACATCGCTGAAAGATTTTAAGAATAGGAATGGCATTGTCAGATTGACATTTTAGAGTCCAATGGACCAGTAATGTGAATAATGAACTGGAGGGAAGTAAAAGTTGATGAGAAGGGACTGTAGGAAGCCCAGATTGCCCAGATAGGAGAGTATGTTAGCTTTTACTGCTGTGGCAGAAGTGGGAGGGATAGAAAAGGACAGATTGGAAAGATGTTTAGGAAGTTGACATAATGGAACTTTTTGAGCCTTCAGGAGAGAAGTATGGACTATGTACTTATAAATTTGAATAGGGAAGCTGTCAGCCATCAAGTAAACCATTACGGAGCAAACAGCATGGAAAGAGGAAAATTAGAAGAGTATAGTGTTGTGGAAGACAAAAGTGTGAGGATTCCAAGAAGTTGGGGAAGCTCCAATTGAGGGAAAGTCTGCTGGAAGTAAAGTCAGTCGGGAGCAGAGTATGCCATAAAGAGTCATTAGTCATGTTAACAGGATAATTTTTGATGCTGTAATGAGAACAAAAATCACACTGAAGTAGACTAAGGATGAAAAGGAAGATGAAAATAATAAATGTAGAAAAAATATATTTTTTAATTGGTCCTGTTAAGTTTAGTGGAGAGAGCATGGTAACTAGAAAAAGAGATGAGGATATGAGCATTATTTTGAATTGGAATTTACGCATATAGAGTATGATGCTTTTCCATCACTCTCCCCCAAATTATATGTGGGGATAATAATTTAGAAAAGACAGCACAATTGCCCATAACAAGTTTTCTTAAGGTTTTTCTTAAATGATATCATTCATGGGTGTATTTCAGAGGATATTAAGGTGAAAGAGAAATATTGAACTAATTCGTATTTCTTAAATTGGAAAAATAAGGGGATTAACTTTCCATATAACTTAAACGTAACTTTTTTAAAAAATTAATGCTCACTGGCTGAGTATAGTCATGTGGTATACTGTTTGGGGCTATGGGAATTTGGGTGAGAGGCCTTTAGAATATCTGTTACCTCATAAACATATAAGTGGCTCAAAACTAGAGCCTGGTCATCTTCATACATGTGGAGGTGGTGCAAGTTTTAAGTTCTCAGTGTCCTAGTGCTTTAATTTATAGCCATATTGAATTATTGTATTGGACCTCCTAGATGCCAACTTATTCATTGGGTCTGACATCGTTTCTATTGCTTATTGATTTATTTTTGTCTTTACTATTTCATTTGGGAAATGTTTCAATGTGAGTCACTACAGAAATGCAGGGTATCATAGATATGTTCTGTTTATAAGTATAGGTTATGTGTAAGTAGCTCCCAAAGGACTAAATTAGAGTAGGAAAGCAGCTATATCAAATTAAATTAATTAAATAAAATTAGTTAAGTCACACGAAGAGAGATTGCCATATTAAGTTGTGTTATAACTGATATACCAATGAAA
>NW_006436811.1:8261389-8278460 GCF_000325575.1 Pteropus alecto | reverse complement strand
TGGGTTTTTTTGCGGGGAGGGGCAGTGAGATGCAAAAACATTTTTCCCTATTGAAACTAACAGTAATTATGTTCGGACTTTAAAGAAATTCAGCATTTAACTATAATTTTCTATTAAAAAAATTCACCTCGTAGGCAAGGAAAAACTGTTTTCAGTTATGATTTAGAGAGAATAAGAGTTTATGTCAGATTTAAGTCTGTTTTAAAGTATAGTATTCCTTTTGTTATAAAGTACATGGAGGTCAATAAATAATGTGTTCTGTTTTCTATAAGAAACTGCTCATTTTATAATGAAAAACATTTTTTTATTTGGAAATGAGCCATTTGGTGGAATATACTCTGGAGCATTAAATGTTCTGCAGGCAAATTAATGTAATCTTTCAGCAAGTGTTACAAGAATATTTCATGAGTTTAGTTGCATATTTAAAAACTTCATATTTCACTCATACTAAATTTAGTGTCACTTACAGACAATTGATGTTTGGATCCAGATGATAGACATATAGAATTTTTATTAGAAACTCAATAATCAAAGGCAAACAACAAGTATGTAATATGGCTGTCTGGGATTTTTTTTAGGCTTTACTTATATATTATTTAATATTTATTTTTAGGCTTTCTGTAAATACTCACTAGTCGCAATATTTAAATTCTGGCTCAAACACACATTTAAGTATTCATCAGTAATTTCAGTCAAGACATTTACTGCCAAGTTGTTCTAAATAGAAAAAAAAAAATTGTGCAGATGAATATATTCTACAATGTGCTCATTTTCTGTACCTTAGAAATGTAGTACCAAGATCAGAACTCTAATTGATATTTTATATTAACCAGAGGAATAAGTTAATACTAATGTTAGTTTGTATATAAAATCACCATCTTCTACTTAGAGTTTAGTTCAGGTTCTACAGTGATTTCTATAATAGAATAAACCAAAAAGAGACATGCTCAGTTAATTATTTTATAATAGGTTCACTTTCAATTCTTTCATATGTTGCATTCAAAGGGAAAGGCTCTAATGTATTTTAATTGTAAAGTGAGTACACATATAAACCTTTCAGCCTAAAACCTTAAAGTTCCTTATTAACCTCACGTTAAGGACTACCCCTTATTTCAGATGACAAACTTGGTTAATCATTCTTTAAGTCAATGTTACAAGCGGTAGGTTGTGGAAGGGCTGTACATCTCTGCAGACACCCCTCCTTCCCCTAATTTTGCATTTTTATCTCCCTTACTTCCATAAGTAAAAAACCAAATAGTTCACTTCCAAATCTAATTCGTTACTAGGGCCACCAATTCAGGTAAATCACATTTCATGAACACATCTTCAGGAGTCTGTACCATTGAGGTGACAAGGGAGGATCCATTTCTCCTCAAAGGAGAGCAGTTTAATGGGTCAGAATCTCAAGGTGCCTGCAGTGCCTTTGTTTAAAATGTGCCTTTTTATATTTAGCAGGGAAATGCTTTTGCTGAACTCAGATATAAAGATGCTTAACTCAAATATATTTTCAAAATATGGAAAGGGGTGTGAAATACAGAACCAGAGGAAGTGGGATTCTTCAATATGATCAAATTATTTTAACTGTCATATAATAATTAAATTGTTTGTAATTAAAATTAAGTTAAATTAATTGTTCCTTAACCCTCCAGCTACCTGATTATAAATCTTTTGAGGACAGGAATCTGTGTTGTATTTATAATGTCTCTCACAGGAGTGTTGAACGAAAATGTTTACTAAATGAGTGTATTCTCTTCATGACTCTTTATTATGTATATAATGTATGAGGTTTTTCAAAGGACTTTTAGATTAATTTATAGTGACCACAATGCTCAAGGTAAGCATTCTGTCGATTGCAATTTTACCTAAAAAGTTGAGAGGAAGGATATCACGACACACATAGGGTAATTATTATCATCATTTAACACATACAGAAATGGCTAAGTGCGACAGTTAAGAGTAAAGTATTTAACATTGGAGTGACTAGTTTCTACTCCTGCTTCTGGGTTTTATTAACTATGTGACCTTGAATAAAACTGACAAACTTGTTGGATCTTATGTTTCTCATCTTTAGGTTAAGCATAATAATTGCTACTTCACAGGTTTGTCACAAAGATTAAATCAGATCATGCATGTAAAACTGACCATCTAGTAAGAAGGGTGCCATTTAGTTATGACACAATAATGATACTTATTTTGAGCTGATTAATATAGTTCCAGGAAATAATTAGAAAAAAAATTCCTGAACTTAAGTTGATTCTTGATTTGATATGAATGATCAAGTGGCCTTGACAGAATAGAAAATCTTAACTTCAAAATTTTGGTTAACTGTTACAAAAATTTATGATGTGTCTCTAGTAATTAACTTTTAAATGTTAATCGAAAGTTTATAAAAAGCACAAATGTCTTGTATGCACACTTGTTTGTTGTATTATGGAAATAAAAGAAAAACATGATAAATTGCACATCTGAGAGGGTGTATTTGTTTTCTATCACTACATAACAAATTACTACAAACTTAGCTGCTTAAAACAGCACTCTTTTACTAGCTGACCATTCTACTTCAGAAGATTGACTTATTAGCTCACAGTTATTTATATAAGTCAGAAGTCTGGGCCGGTTTGATGAAATTTGCTATTTAGGCTCTCACTGGACCAGAATCAAGATATCGTCAGTGCTAGGATTTTATCCCCTTACCTTAACGGGATCTGGCAGCTTTGGAGAAGAATCCGCTTCCAAGTACTGCCAGATTGCTGACAGAATCCAGTTCATTGCCATAGCAAAGCCAAGGCCCTATTTCTTGCAGGCTCTTCCTCAGGTGTTATTCTCAGCAACTAGAGGCCACTCTCCAGTCCTTGCTCCCTCTATCTTAAAAGGCAACAATGATGTATTGAATCCTTCTCATGCTTAGAATCTCTCACCTGCTATCTTCTGGAGAAAACTCTGTCTTAAAGGCTCCTATAATTAGGTTGGGCCTACCCAGATAATATCCCTTTTGATTATCTTGAAGTCAACTGACTGAGAACCTTAATTACATCTGCAACATTCCTTTTACCATATAATATAACATCATCAGGGGAGTAGCACAGGGATCAGAAGCTATGAGGCTATCTTAAACTTCCGTCTACAACAGAGAAATGAGAACAGGCCTGGGAGCTGAGACCCAAGAGTGATGAAGAGTTGAGTCCTGCTCAAATGCAGAACTAGAAATAAACAGGAAGACACACACCTTAAGGGGATCTGGCAGCTGGGCTTGGCTGACATCTGACTTACATAGGCTTTCTACAGACTAAATTTCAAAGTATCAGGCACCTTGACATGAGATATATTTTACAGATACATCTATCAGTAGTAAGATGAAAATTCAAACTCCTTAATATCGGGCGACTCTTATTGAATGTTTCACATGCCCATTGGCAAGTCGTGCTTTCATCAGGCTGGAAAGCCGTGGACATAAATGTGCTGTTAATAAAACTGTAGAAATAGATTGCTGGAACCACAAAATTGAGAAACTTACTGTGAATTGAGGAAAATAAACCTTAAGATGTTACTCTCAAGGTGTTGTAAAAATGTTACAGCTCTTGAGTGTGATTTTTACAAGAGCATAAGAGGATGACTATCCTCTTACGGTTGTCACAAAATGCTCCTTGAAAATAACAGAATTCAGTACCTAACGAACGCATGCCAATAAAATCTCAAAAGGGGGACTCAAAAAATCTCATCTTTCACTGGCCATGCTGGAGGGCCACTTGTCCATTCTGGGGGGCAGGGAAAAGAAAAAATAGGAAATTTTTTAAAATAACACTGTTAATAAAGCATAACTTACACTGAGAAAAGTGCACAGATGATCAGTGTCTAGCTCAGTTAATTATTACGAAATGAATACACTCATGCAGTCAGCTCCCGAATCAATAGATAGGCCAGCACCTGCACAACAGCAGCCTCCCCATGCCTCTGTCCCCTACAAGGCCAACTCTCTTCCCAACTGATATCTCGTATCTCTTATCCTGACTTCTACTCTCCTAGACTAGTTTTGCCTGGTTTTCAATGCTACATAATTTGTGTCATATCGTACATATTCCTTTGTGCCTGGCTTTTTCTCTCAACATTATATTGTCAAGTATAGATGTCGTTCATTCGCATTGGTGCATAGTATTCAACAGGATGAATTTATCACATTTATTTATCCATTCTACTTGGCACATTTGGTTGTTTCAAAATTCAGCTTTTTAGAATAGCACTACTATAAATATCCACACATACCCTCATCACACTACCACCATCCCCTTCTCACTTTTCTGTTTGTTTTATGCCTAGGAGAGAAATTATTGGATCACAGCGGATGCATATGTACAGCATTACTAAATGACGTCAAACTTTTCCAAAGTGGATATACAAATATACAATCTTCCTAACTTCAACAATTATTCTGCATGTAGTGGTACCTCACTGGGATTTTCTTTTACATTTCCCTGATGACAAATAAGGTTATGCACCTTTAATATGTTTATTGGCTATTTGGATATCTTCATTGGTAAAATATTTATTCACTCTTGCCCATATTTCTCTCTTTTTTCTTATTTGTTTGTTTGTTTATTGTTGTTGTTGTTAATTCGTGGAATTTCTTTATATACTTACTTGGGTTTGAGCCCTTTCTTGGTTATATGGGAAATATTATTTCCTACTCTGGCTTGCTCTTAATGGTGTCTGCCAACAAATAAATGTCTTTAATGATAAAGTCCAATACAATTCTTTTCTTCTTTTTTGTTACTGTTATTTGTGAATTGATCATATTGCCTGAGGAGATCCACTTCTATTTAGCAACTAGAAAACTTCAAGATAAATTTGTACCCATCCTAACAACAATAAAGAAAGTTGAATAATTTACAGAATTATATATTTTCTTGAACTCATCAGAGATCTAAGGTTGCAAAGCAACCAAGTGAACTTAAATTTCAGAGTGACAAGCCTCTTTGTGGAATATCAGGAAACTCAAATTGTTTCCAATTTGACACAGGACGAGAAAAAGAGGTAGAAGCAAGTAAAAAGAAAGCATTTGAGATTTTAACAAATTCCTAAGTGTTGAGCATGAGCACACATATCATTTTTGAGTATCTGGGACCCCAGACAGAAAGGGAGTTTATACTCATTCCCTGGTTCTTTTCCTTGAGTCTCCACTCGGAGTTTATCAGCAAGAGATGATTTGCTGAGGCTAGGGGACAAGTGTGAAACGTGGACCACTTCCCTAAATTATTTACTCATGGGAAGCAAAGGCTGTAAGTCAGGAGGAGAGAGAAGAGCGATCTCTCTTGCACCCAAGGCCATAGAATTTAAATCATCCTGCCTCTGGTAGAAGGATAGGAAGAGCCTAGCAGGATCGACAGTGGTCTGCCACAGCAAGGATGGGAACGGGGAGCAGATGGGTGTAGGAAACAGAGTAGATAGAGACCTCTCCCATGACACAGAGGTGCAGGGACTACTACAGGCCCCACACTAAACACAGAACATAAGAGAAACATACAAAAACCAATTATATTTCTATATACTAGCAATAAGCACATAGATACAGAAATTAAAAATATAATTTCATTTATAATTATTAAAAAAGAAATGCAATACTTAGATGTAAATCTAGCCAATCAATGTGTAAGTATCTGTATGCCAAAAACTATGAAATTCTAATGAAAAGAAACCAAAGATCTAAATAAATAAATAGATATGGCATGTTCATGCTTTGGAAGTCTCAACATATTGAAGATGTGTATTATCCCAAATTAATATACAGTCATGCATCGTTTAATGACAGGGATACGTTCTGAGAAATGTGCCATTAGGCAATTTTGTCATTGTGCAAATGCTCACGGGCTATAATGAATAAAACAACATGAGATTAAATTGAGCACAAGAAAAAAATGATGTAATCAAGAGACACAGTAAGCACAAGATGTATGAGGCTGCCGCTGACGTAACATGACATACTGTTTTGCAGCAAATTTTTTTAAGCAGAAAGAGCACACTGTAAAATAATGATAAAAAGATTAGTATAGT
The DNA here is from genome assembly GCF_000325575.1 of Pteropus alecto. Lineage (NCBI taxonomy): Eukaryota > Metazoa > Chordata > Mammalia > Chiroptera > Pteropodidae > Pteropus > Pteropus alecto. The sequence continues at coordinate 8,272,415 of NW_006436811.1, read as the reverse complement.
AAATATATAAACCAGTAATATAGTCATTTATTGTCATTATCAAGTATTATATACTATACATTATTGTATAAGTTATAATTTTATATGAACAGCAGAACAGTAGGTTTATTTACACCAGCATCAACACAAATATGTGAGTAATGTGTTGTGCTATGACCTTACGATGGCTACAACATCACCAGGTGGTAGGAATTTTTTCAGCTCTATTAAAATCTTATGGAACCACCATCATATATGTGGTCCGTCACTGACCAAAATGTCATGTAGTACATGACTGTACATATGTCATGCAATTTCTATCAAAATTCCAGCAAGAATATTTATAGATATAGGAAAGATTAGGTTAAAACTTATATGGGATTGCAAAGGAACTAGAATAGATGAAATATTTTGAAAAATAATATTAAAATAGGAGAAATCACATTACCCATCAACTATATCATCAGTTATCAGATAGCTACCATAATTAAGGCACTGCGGCTTTCCCAAAGTTATAGACACCCAAATCAATGGACTAGAATTGAGAACACAAAAATAGAGCCAGACAAATATGCCCAAATTATTTTTGATAGAGATGCAGAAGGAATTAAATGGAGGAATGATAAAGATAATCTTTTCAACAAATAGGTCTTTAGCAATTAGATGCTCATTCACAAAAAAAAAAAAAAAAATCAACCTCTACCTAAAACTTACACACTTAAATATGAAACATAAATCAATAAAATTTTTAGAAAAAAAAAATCTAAGGAATTTAAGACTAGGCCAAAAAAAGTTATTAGACTTGGCAGCAAAAGCACTATACATAGAAGAAAAATTTGAGCAATTAGATTTCATCAAAATTAATAATGTTTCCTCTGTGAAAGATCCTGTTAAGAGAATTAAAAAATGAGCTACATATTAGGAGAAATATTTACAAACCACATATTCAACAAAGGGCTAATACTTAGGAAAAAAAAAATATATATATATATATATTCAATTGTAAAAATAAACAATTCAATTAGAAAATGGGTAAAAGGAATTAAAAGACATTTTACCAAAAAGGATATACAGATGGCAAATAAGCACATGAAAAGATGTTCAACATCATTTGCCATTAGGGGAAAGAAGATTAAAGCCACAATTAGAAATCATTGCATACTATTAGAATGGCTAAAATAAAAAATAGTAACACCACTAAATGCTGGTGAGGATATATTGCTGGTGAGAATGTAAAATGGAACTGCCATTCTAAACAAACAAACAAAACTAGACATGTCCAGCAGTTGATCTCCTGGGCATTTATCCCAGAGAAATGAAAATTATGTTTACACAAAAAACTGTGCACAAATATTTGCAGCAGCTTTATTCATAATAACCCCAAATTGGAAACAAGATAGATGTCTTTCAATGGGCGAATGGTTAAATAAACTGCGATACATCTATCCTGTGGAGTATTACTCGTCAGTGAGAAGAAATGATCTATTTGATCTATCGATTGATGCAACAACCTAGATCAATCTCCAGGGAATCATGCTGAGTGTAAAAAGTCAATCTCCAAATATCACATGGTATGTGTTTCCATCTACATTACACTCTTTAAATGACAGCATCACCACAATGGAGAAGAGTTTAGTGGTTGCCAGGGGTCAGGGGCAGCAAGGAAGCAGAAGTTCTGTATATTGACTGCATTAATGCATATATTCAGTTGTGATATTATAGGTTGTTAACACTGGAGGAAACTGGGTTAAGAATGTACATGATCTCTCTGTATTACTTTTTACAATTGCATGTGAATTATCTCAAAATAAAAAGTTTAATTATGGAAAAGTATATGGGGAGAAAGCAAGGCTGAACAGCATTTGAAAAACGTAGCAATTTCTAGGTACATCTTATACTATATGATGAAATGGTATTGTGTTACTAAAAGCATTAAAAAAAAAAATAAAACCCATATAATTTTAGGCTTTCTTAAATGTCTAGAATATTGAAGATGGTGGTTTCTATTTTGAGCTGGCCGTTTTAAGTGGTATGGTGCCAAGTTCTGGGTACTGCATTTTAAGAGGCATTTAAGGGAAATTCAAAGTCAGGCTATAGGATGAAGATGACACTAGAAACCACATCATACATAAAATAATGGGAGAAATCGACAGTCTATACCCACAAGAGCGAGTTGGTGAACACAACCATACTTTTAATTCTCTGAAGAATTACCCTATGGAAGGGTTAGCTTTTTCTGTAGAATCCTAAAGTATAAAAGTAGGACCAAATAGGAAACATTACAAGAAAATAGATTTCCTTTTGGTTGCCAGGGGCTGGGGAGTGGGGAATGGAGATGTGTTAGTCAAAGTGCAAATTTCTAGTTGTAAGGTGAATAAAATTCTGGGAATCTAATGTATAGCATAGTAATTTGAGTTAATAATACTGTATTATATACTTGAAAGTTGCTAAGCGAGTAGATCTCAAATCTTAAATGTTCTCACCACAAAAAAGAAATGGTAATTATGTGACATGATGGAGGAGTTAGCTAACTCTATGGTGGTAATCACTTTGTAATATATATCAGATCAACATGTTGTACAACTTAAACTTACACAATGTTATATATCAATTGTATCTCAATAAAGCTGGGGGCGGGGTAAGAAAGTGTGGTCTTTATCTGGAGTGAGAGGGAATCTTCCCAATGTAAAGTAACCCTTATTGTAATGTTAATTGTGTGACTGAATAGGCAAACATGGGCTGAGATATGTGGAAGGAGTGTGGGTGTGTTCAACTTCTCAAATACACTGGCTTTACCTGCAATAGAGTTATCGCCATCAGTCTTTCTTCGTTCATGGGCCCGTCAGCTTGGCAAAGTATCCAGTAGTTCAACTTGAGGCAGTGTCGCTAAAAGTATAGAATGACAGGGCAACTTTGGTGCAGCTTGAGTAGAAACAGTTTACAAGTACAGCTTATGTCCCAGAGGAAAGTGGATTTGCACTTGATACCTGGCCTATGATACCTGAGCTGTGACAAAACATGCTCCTCTGCACTCATCTAACTGAGGAACAGCCAAAGTTAGAATTATATTATTTCATAGATAGGAACCCTCTTTTGAAAAATGTGTTAACACATTAAAGAATTGTGGTGAAGTGCAAAAATTATGGACTTTGGGACATTTTAGGACATTTGGGCTCAAATTCCAGCCCTTACTCTTTACTGGTTCTGGTCTTGATCAGTCACTGGGACTCAGTATCTTTACCTATCAATGGGGATGATAATAATATCTACCTCAAGGTTCACATGAAGGACTAGATAGTGTACGTAAGCATAGAGCAGAGTGTTTAGATTCATAATAAGTGTGTGACTATATTACTTTTCTTCACTTTTGTCGATAAAGTGTTAGGTATGTCATGGAGGGGATTCAGCCATCTAATGAACATTCAAACTGAGTGAGTGGCCCTCTAGGACTCTTCTATCCCCAAAATAACTTCTGCTGAATAAAATATATGAGAGGGAGGGAGGGAGAGAGGGAGAGAGAGAGAAGAGAGAGAGAGAGAGAGAAGAGAAAAGAGAGAAGAAAGAAGAGAGAGGAGAGGAGGGAGAGGAGAGGAGGAGATGAGGGAGGGGGAAGAAAGGGGGAGGGGAGCCTAGTTAGCTATTCCTAGGAAAATCTAGATGTTAACAGGATTGGTAGTCAGTTTATTATTATTTAAGTGCATGAATAATCCTCCTAACTTCTAATCTACCAATGGCTCAAGTAAAGAAGGCCCACATACCCAACTCTGTGCCATAACTAGGTCTTTGAAGCAGCCTTGCTTCTTCCCACAAATACACAAATTCCATTTAGAAGAATATCATCGGCTTCTGTCCTACATCTTTCTCTGCCTGGCAGACTCCTTTCCAACATTCTTTTTTCTTCATCCTTTTTCTTTCCTTTTTGACTTTTTCTTGCATCTATCTTTACTTTTTCCTCAGAAATTTTTATGGAAATGATCGAAGACAGATATTGGTGTATACAGGGTGATATTAAAATATCTAACAACAGTGTAGTATGGCATCAGCTAATCAGAATGGATTGCAAACACCAATACAGTCTTGGAGTTCCCTTGGGGGCTCAGGGAAAAGCTGTAAATCAAACAATATAAATGATTAACAATCTATATGGCCATCCTGATGCATGCATGGAATATCATCCCCAGTCTGAAAGAAGGGTGGATGAGTACCAGATAAGGGAGTATGGGAGAGGGGATTGCTGAAGGTACAAAGTATTAAAAGAAGCCAAGCAAAAATGTGTGCTACGTATAAATATATATTTGGCCATGATTCATACATGGTGAATTTTTAATCTTGTTTGGAAACCTGTTTCCAAAAGTTTTGCAGCTTTTCAGAAGAGAATCCTATCTTTACGTCCATTCACATCTATCCACCTAATTCATGTGTACTTTAAGAATGTATACTTATTCGAGTTTTAGCCTACGCAAAATATAATTAGGAAGCTTCCTTGCAAATCTGCTGGAGGAAAAGGCATTAAGCAAATTCACTTTCAAGTGAATTAAAATGTATTTTATTTTCCTATGATATAGTCAAAAGACTGATGGTAAACGATGAGTGAAAAGAACTGAGTTCTGTTTTTCCTCATTGTCCTGCTAACCATTTGTATGTTACTTATGTACGTAAGTCTTAATTTCCTCCTCTGCAAAGGAAAAAAGTGAGGCTAAGACACTAAATTCATAAGTGCTAAAAAGGGCGGAGGGTGGAGCAAGAAGATGAATTGTTACAGAGGGGATTCAGACAATAAAATTACAGTGAAGAAAAACTGATGAATGCAAGATATTTCCTAGTTCTGTAACTTTTAAGAAATCTTATCAGAGCTTATATTTACATTTGTTATACTGAAAATGTGTAATGGCTAACGTCTATCACTATTAATTGAGATAGCAGGTTGAAAGTAAATTAATTGTTACAACCAAATGGTTTATTTTACAAATGTTTGGTATTCTCATTAGAAACGATTAACATTCACGGAGGGTAAGGCTAAGAGAAAAGTCAATAAGCCTTAGGATAAAAAAAAGTCAAAGCGTACTCTATCATTTTACAATCTTCAAATAGAATTTTGCATCTTAAAAAATCAGTTAATATCTGTTAACGTTGGTTATTGCTTGGTACTAGGCTTGGTACAGATTTTTTTTTCTTTATTCTCCTTTTTCTAAACTTTTCCTAAAATGACTATGCATTAATTTTATGAACAAAACAATAAAAATTTATTTAAAGTAATTGGAAAACTGATAAGTATAAAACAGAAGAATAAGAATAATCTGTAATCTGATGATCTTTGGTGGCCTTAGGTCTTTGTTGGATGGGATGGTAATACATCAAATTTATATAATATAATATTCAAGGAATTAAAATGATTTGAACTTTTTTTAGCATGAATATTTTTATATAACTGAGGGAAAATAAGACTTATTTTGAAGATGAAATTTTTGAGAAAATAATAAATTTTTAAAGGATTTCTATAGTCGGTTAACTATTTCTTTCATTTGCATTAAAACACTCATAATTGAAGTTCGTTTTAATGTACAAAGAACTAGCATCTTTTCTTTTGATGGATAAAGGACTTTGATGATCTATTCACAAAGGTTGTTTAGTCCAATCTAATGAAGCCTATATCCTTCTCTTTCTGATGAAAACACTGACTGCACACATTGAGGGTGTATTTCCCACCCAGATCTTGCTGGTTTGAGCCCATGTGGCAAGAAGGGGTACACGGGCCTAATTTTCATGAGTGGCTTCAGTAGAGCTGCTGGTGGCTTGCTTTCAGAGGCACAAAACAAAAGGCTGAACTTTACCAGTGCATGATACATTTTCTAATGAGCTGCATACTATAATGCTTCATATAAATGGAAAAACAGGTTCTCAGATAAGTTAAATGATTTATTCAAATTCACCATCTAGATAGTTTAAATAAGAAAGCTACATTTAGATACCACATCTCTTTATTCCTGTCTGGCCACTGAGCTCTGTAGCAAACCTGGTCTAATATGATTAGAGTCATCACAGAGATGGAAAGCTTCTTTAGATTGTCTTGGTTTGTAAAGATTTCCTTTGGATTATAGGTGACCAGTGGAAACACTTGCATATCACTCCTTTTGACATAATGGAAATTAAAGTGCAGCCCAAATGAGGTGAATGTAAGAAATATGCCTCCAGGAAACAAACCAAACAAAGGTCTTTAAAAAGAACCTAAAAGTCCCATGTGAGAGGAAATAGCAATTAATTATTGTGTTACTCTCAGGAAAAAAAGACAACGGGGCCTAAAGAAAACAAAATTTACTTTTGAAAAGGTAATTTTAATTTAGCTCATGGAATGAATTCTTAACAATATAAGGATTTCTTTTTTATGGCTTATATTGACATTTGAAACAGATTTTTATCCAGCATTCTGGCAATAGAGAGAAAACCAACCAGCACCTCTTCTACTGTTTCAGGTTTTTTCATTTGTCTGTTGGTTATTTACATTTCTCCCCATCACATTGTGATTCAGATCATCTCATGTCAGAACTGGAGCTCAGTTCCTGGGAGTCAGTTCTGGAGTCGGAACTGGGATAAGCAGCGTGGAGAGCACATACCCCTGAGATGAGGAACATGAATGATATGCCAGACAACAAAGACATGTCACGTAAGAGGTCAAGAATGAGCTAGCATGTGGAGGCTCAGGCAAGAGCAGAGGGTTTGGAAGTAGACATCCTGTGCAAATTTAGGAAGGATTCATCAATAGCTGGGAGCAGGACCCTGCCTTGGTCTGAACTCCAGTTTCGATGTGAAAAAGATCGAAAGGGATGGAAAGATCAATATAGGCTCTCAGTGTGAAGAAACTAGGTTACTAAATAAGAAATAAGACCCACTACAATACTACAAGAATGCAGTGATGGAATCTGGCATACAACTTTTAAAGCTACATTTAGGATGGCTTACCTGTTCCCATATGTCCTTAGACAGTAACTCAGATGGCAGACAGAATTATCTTTATGCTTCTTGTAATTACTAGTTATAACTGCTGATTTATATAATATCTACTTGCTCCCACATACTTTATAGCATCTTCAAATATAAATCACTTAATCTCATCAGCCATCTTCCTGAATATATAAAAATGTTATATTACTACCCTCCCTCAATCCTAGGAAACTATAGGTACAGATGCACACAGGTACACTTAACTGAACACTGCAAGTATTTTCTCCTTTAATAGGAAAGCTTTGCTTTGAGATTAATTTTATTAGCATTTATCTCCAATGAAAGAGCTAAATTCATACTTCCTTATTTCTACTATACAAAAATAAACATAAAACATATATTCTAATTTAGGTTAGATATGTATATACTGACCAGTTGAAACAAATCATATCAAGCTTGACAATTTTTATAGAAAAATATCCCAAGGCATCATAAGTAATCCAATAATTTCATGTCTAAAAACATCTACACACACTTTCCTAATTTAATACCCGAAATTGCATGTATAGTCCATTTTGTAACCACTGCTTTTGAAACTGGAATTAATTTAACACAATTTAAAAAAAAATTCCTATACTCTTTTTGAATGTGATCATATTGTAGATAAAATTGATAGACCGTTTTTATGGGGCTTTCCTGCACTTGTGATGATTTAAGTGGTGTATATGTTGCATAATAACCTGAGTTTCATTTTAATATAAACTGTAGAAGAGATGTTTTATTGCTGCTCATCATGTTTTCTGTATTATTCCTAGTACCAAGAGTTAAAAATGACTATTATTCCCATCACTATTGCTAAATTGTTTTTCTTCAAATTTATTTACTCCACATATAAGTGATTCATAACCATCTCCCCAGTGAGCTATTTTTTGCCATCCTCATCATGAGAAATGATATAAATCTCCATTTTATGGATTAGGACACAGGCTACTTTAAATTAGTAATGTCAAGGCCAAACTGAGCTCTTTCTATTCTGAGATACTGTCAACATCCCTTAAGCTTTTGAAATACTTTCAACTGATTTGGCTACCTAACAACATGTGGGAAGTTCATTTAATCTGTAAATTGGTGAGGAAGACTGTAAATTACATGTGAGGAGAGACTTCATCTGTTTTGCTCACTGCAGTATCTGTCTCACCAAGGAACTGTCGCTGGCACAGAGTAGGCACTCAATAAATATATATTAAGTAAAACAATAAACCCGAATGCTAAATTATCCACATTATTTTAGAGGTTTGCTTTTTTTTACGAGAATAATAAAAATATTACCGAACGAAAATAACCAATGCCCCAAACATTTTATTCTTAAGCAAAGATTTGTTACTTCTTTATCCTAAGATATAGCTATAAAATCTGGCTTAATATTTAATAACTCAAACATAGAGAGATACAGATACATCAGTCAGATTCACTTGCAGAGAACAGAATTCACTCTATCAAGCTTAAACAGAAGAGATTTGTAATAGTGTATTAAACAGCTAAAGAATTGTTAGAATGGCTCAAGAAACAGACTTTAGACTGAGCCTTCAGGAATAACACAGACAAACTGGGCTGCTGTGGAAATTTTTCCTTGATTAGGAAGCTGTAGTAAAGTTGCTAGTGAAGTTGATGGGAAGTTGTTGATTACAGTTGCCATAAATTAAATAAATAAAATTTCTATCTCTGACCTTTCCTCTTTCCCAACTTAATGTGGTTCTGTAGTCAAGACTCACAGAAATATATCTGATTCATGGAATTTAAATTATATTAAGAATGCTAGCTTCAAAGGATTCTGGGAAATGTAAATTTGGCATTCTAGTCTGAACATGATATAAAGGCATACAATTCACTATAAATGAACTTAGAATTACCCCAAAACATGGTGCTCTACTGAATTCAGTTTTGCAAGTCTCTCCTAATAAATTAGAGGGTCAAGCAATATGGCATCAAGCATTAGACCAATCCAAGGTTACTCAGCATGTGAAGTATAACTAGTTTCCTCATTAACCATGAGTCATATATAAATGGTAAAACCAAATCCCTAAAACATTATCCCTCAATATACCTAGAAAGACATATTTAAGGCAATACACTCTCAAATTAGACATTTTGCCCAATTAAATTACAAAGCATATAAAACAATAAAAAGCTAGCTAAAATAGAAGTGTAAACAGACCAGTAGGAAAAAAATGCTTTAAGAAAGAATAATTTCAAGATAGAGCACAGTTTTAGTACAATGGAAACTGTAGCAGTTGGCCAACCAGGCTGACATCCAGACCACACTAACTATAAGACTTTGATAAATCTCTTAATCTCTCTGTGCCTCAGTTTCCTCATCAGTAAAATAGAGTAAATAAAAGTAAATCACTTATTGAATTTTCTGAGGGTTAATTGAGTTAGAATTGTGCCTGGAACATAAGTACACAATAAATGTCAGCTATTATAATTAGTCAGTTAACTAATAAACCAAATTTTTATTCAGCTTTAGGGCCTGGGATGAATGCATGACAAAATAAGACCCAATTCAAACTCTCAAGGTACTTAGAGTTTAACTTAGAAAAACAAGCAACATAGGTGTTAGGAAGTATTATAGAGATGTGAAGTAGAGCATGGGGAATATAGTCAATAATGTTATAATAGTTATGTATAGTGCCGGGTGGGTACTAGACTAATCGGGGGGATCACTTTGTAAATTATTTTAATGCCTAACCCCTATGCTGTATACCCGAAACTAATATAAAATAGTATTGACTATTAACTCTAATTGAAAAGTAAAAATTACAATAATTAATTAATTTAAAAAACATTGTATGCGAATAGCAAAAATAGCACAGAGAAGATTTTTGTTTGTTTGTTTTTTGAGTAAAGGCCTTATGAAGATTGGAAAATGGACAGCAGCAGCCTTCACAAATAGAAACTGCCGTATAAAACAAAGGATAACCAAGAGGGCAGCGTGAAAAACACTGTCGGACCCATGTGGATCTTTCCAGCCAAACTAATACCTAGAAATAAAAACCATCACAGGTCATAACATTTTTTAGGGCTCAGAGGAAACATAATTACAGATAAAATGAATCAATCTTTTTAGTTTGTATTTTGATGCTATTTTTCTGTAAACAAATAACAAGTAATTAGGCATTCATTCAGCTGCTCTTAGCATTTGTGTGACAAAATTGAAAACCAAAATATATCAAAACAAGTTGCTTTCAAAAGTAAATTAAAGTAGGCTGCCTACATGGTATGGTATTAAAATTGCCCATAGAAAATGCGATCACAAGTATGTTCAAAGATATATAACTATGGCAACCTGAATCTGGCAAGAAAGAGTCCAGTTTATGTGGCTTTTCATATTTCTATAAAAGTGTTAGAATATCCATTTTAATAAGATATTGTTGTCAATGATTTTCCAAAGATGTATTTGAGATATTTCTTCCCAAATCCTCTTAAGATGAATGAACTTATTTCTTTTTGTATAGCCAAGTGTTTCACAGAAAGAAATATTATTTTACAATTATTTAATAGTCTAACTGAAGTCCTTTATGTGGTTCCCAAACATCTGATTCCCAAAATTCAAGAAAAACAGTATATTCAACATACATTCTGTTCTAAGCTTGACTCTTACCAGGTGCTATAGGAATACAAAGTTTAAGATGAGGCCCCTGCTTTTAGAGATTTTCAAACTAGTTAGTCAGATAAATTATATATGGATGAAAAGGCAAATAAAGTAAAATAAGCTTGACAAAAATGCAAGGTAACACATGCATAAATGTACACACCAGGTTTTGCAGGTTAAATGTTACTATTCAAAGACAGGAGATACTAAAAGCCTCATATGGACCAAAAATAAATAAATAAATAATGGAGGGTGGTGCTGAAAGTTGATCAGAATTAGTGGAGAGGAAGAGAGAAACATTCTAGATGCAGAAAAAAGGAAGACTAAAATGTGTTTTTAAAAGAGTCTGTAAAGCTAATATTGCTATAGTGGAGGATATTCCAAGGGGATTGGTAGAAATAAGACAGAAAATGTAGTTTAGGGACAAATTGTGGAGGTCTTTGAATGCTCGGATAG
>NW_006436811.1:8241364-8261332 GCF_000325575.1 Pteropus alecto | reverse complement strand
TGCAATGGGTCTGGCAACATGAGTGCAGTAATCTGTATGGAGGAAGACAAAAACTGGATGATAATTGTGCAGAGAGCCGAGCTTGATGTGCTGAGGGTCTAAACTATGTTGACAGTTGTGACTAGAGAGAGGAGATTATGGAGGTGAAAGATTTTTTTTTTTTAAAGAAAAGAGCTTGGTGCTTATTAGGAATAATTGGTAACATTGTAAAAGTGATGGAACTTTATTCCTGACGAAATAGAAAGATGGCATGAGAGAGAGAGAGATCTGACTTCTTTTCAGATAAAACTCCAAAGAGAAAAAAATATTAATAATTGTGGGCAGATTTTTTGACATATTAATTCTCTAAAAGAACAAGTTAATGTGTGTTTTTACCTTCTAAGTAGAATAAACTGAGAAGAGCTTTTGACATTATTAAGTTGATCATAAAGGCTCTTGGACAAACACTCTGCAGAGGCTCACTAATGGTGCTTTTAGTAAAAAAAAAAAAAAAGTAATTGAAGAGGAGTAACTAATTGCTACATAATGGTCATCTAAAATATTCACCCATTACTGGCTCAAGCGACGACCCACGGGGTTGACAATCGCAGCACCATTGACTTTACAGAATACTTGCTGGAGTTTACTTGCATTTTTTATCTTTCTGCATCACTCACATAGGCAAATATCGATTTACCACCATGTAATCTCAGTAAGTAATCCTGCGATAAACATTATCATGAATACAGAAAAAAAAAATAGAATGCTTACAATAAAGTGCAGATCAGAGTGGGAAGAACGTGAAGCATTCTCCATCAACAACAAGGAGTCATTTGGAAAGTATTTATTTAACTTTCCTGGACCACATTTCTTCATGGCCAGTACTTTGTGAGCAATAACAGAAACATCAGGCATTAAGTAAAAAAAATCCATGTATTCCCCCATTTAAAATGGTTTACTTTAGCATGAGAATTAACTTACTCAAGGGGCCTTATCAAATATATTTTCTGAATTATTTGAAAGCCATATTTCCATGGGTTAAGGGTTAACTTGTAACTATGGTTACTATGAAAACTAGTTCCAACTGATGTATCTCTCCAAAAGTCAACTGAAATATTAACTAAAGAACTACTGATGTGGGTAGGAGTCAATTTTGGTTTCTCTATTAGAAGCTGTCTACTTGATATTATCAAAAGTGGTAGAAGAAAGATATATTCACAATAAAAAAAAGAATGGATGTATGAATGAATGAGTGAATGAATTCCATGAGTTCTCTACAGCATGGAATACTTTTATGTCGCCGCTAGATACTGTGAGCTCATTCTCGAAGCAGTGCTCTTTCAGTCCTGAGACAAATCACTGTAAAGCAAAACACAGTGCCCAGCTGGAAAAGCAGGTGTAAAATGGCCTAACTAATTACAGCTTTGTCAAATAATGGCAACAAGGCAACCCTTGTGGTTGCCCACATGTGACTGCCCCCTTAGTGAATTTTAGGTGATTTCAACCAATTGCATTAAGAAATAGCACATAAAGGGAAAAAGCATATAAGTCACAGAGAGAGAGAGAAAACCAAGATTGTATTGTTTTTGATCTACAGAGGGAAAGGGCAAGAATTTTTAGAAAATGGACCATTAAGCTAAACATGGAAATAAGAAGATGAATAACTTGTTTGGGGGAAATTTTGAGGTCTCTCATTCTAGTTTATTTGCTGGAACTGCTGAGTCAGACTTGGTCAAAAAAGGAACCTGCAGATGGGCAACACATTTTTCTCATTCATGGTCTGCACTGGTAGATTCAGCATGGTCCCCAACAATCTTTTATGAAGCTATAACTGTGAAAACTCTGGATCATAACCAGAAAATAAAAAATCTTTAGTATCCTGAAAGATTCAGTGGCAAACAAAGCTTGAATGTCTAGGACAACAGCCAAATTTCAATTTTCCATATTCTGGACATTCTCTTTAAAATCTTCACAAAATACAAGCAGTCTCTAAATTCCACAGGGAAAGGTAAGTTATTACCAGGATCTACAGCTCCGTTTATTTCCCGTACTACTCTTTGCCCTGAGGCAGGGAAGACAGCATTTTATCAGAGCCTTGCTCAGTGAAGTGGGGGACACATCCAGATGGCAGAGTCACCTGCTTCTAGGCAGTGCATAGAAGAAATTACTGTTGTTTGGTTTCCATCCAGAGCAAAAATAAAAGGTTTAATATGTTAGGCCCGATAACTATATTCCAGTTGATCCAGGAAGTTTAGAGAACTATTATTTTCAGAAAAGAGTTTCATTTTGAAATATGATGGTAAAAAAAAAAAAATATTGTCAATAATTGCGATAATTATACTGCATGAATATTTTGAAATCAGCTTATTCTTTTTAAAAACCTCCAAATCAGAGTTCTCTGGTAATATTTTAGAATGTGTCTCTATTTATGTCAATAAAGATATCAACTACAACTTCTAACAAAAAAAATTAACCTGTAAAATAATAAACAGTTGCAAACACAGGTACATTCACACTTGGAAAATAGGTTGTTTCCACCCTAGCAAGGATTACTTGGGAATAATTTAATATCTATGTATCTGTAATTCTTGTCTTAGTAACTTAATTAATGATATGTGAACTAAAGTTTTTCTTAACAGAGAAATATTATTTCTATTAGACTCATGACCATAAATTTCCTATTGTTTTCTACATGATATATAATTCTCTACATAATCAACTTAATTTTTTTATATAAAGAAAAAAAGTGGCCCTCTTCCTACCTTGTTACAAAAAATATTTAAGGAGGTACACAAAAATATGTATAAGATATAAAAATAAACAGATGAAGAAATTGAGAAAGACGACAATAGATATGTTCAAGTTTTGCCTCAGAACTGATTCAGACTTTGCTCCTCTGATAATTCTGTATCCTTCCTCTATTCTATGACCACCCCCCACACTCCCAGAAAAAAATGTACCAAACATTATGTTTGTTCCTACTAACTTCAGAAATCTCTGGAGATTTGGATCTATAAGCAATACAGGGCATGCCAGCAAAATCATTAGTCAATTTCATTCTGACATTGTCATGGGTATGAAAAGACTACCCAGATCCAATTTACCAACATTTAGAATAACAGGATATTAAATACCATGTTACCGGTAAAGTCTTAAATGAAATTTCTTGATATTTTTAAATCAATCACAGGACAGTGCATCGAAGATGTATAGAACACTAACCTAAAGTAGTCTAGTAAGATCCTTTCTTCCTTTTTTTTCTCACTCATTTCAGTTGCGATCCTTTATTGTTTAACATGTGTTCCAAGAGTCCAGAATGTAGTTAGTTCCTCAACAAATGTCTATTGAGTGTTTAGTATGTACTAGATACTAAGCTGATTCAGCCACTGTTCCCTCACATAGGCAAACAGTCAGCAGATAACTAGTTATCTCATACTGTTGCTGTTGCATTCACTTGTTAAACTCATTCTGGTGAGCTCCCTTCTCAATAATCAGGACAGAAATTGAGAGACAAGGAGAGTTGGTAGTAAACTAGGGCTGCAGCAACGGTAAGCAGCAGTGAAAAATCGAGGATGCTAAATTGGTAGAAATGAGCATGTCTTGCTTATTGTTTGCCCTGTGGGAGGTGAGGGAGGTGTGGAAAGGAAGGCATCAAGACCAGTTTACAGCTTTCTAATTTGTGCACCTCAGAGCATGATGCTGCCGTTCATGGAACAGGAACCACCAGAGAAGAAGCAGTTGGGAGGCAGGCTGGCAAATGTGAGCCCAGTTGTCCTTTTTAATGCTACATTTAACCTACATTAGAACATTTAAGTAGAAATGTCTAATAGCGTATGGGATGTGGTCGTATGGGTCTGAAGAGTAAAGTGGACAGGAGGAACAGATTGAGAGTTTTTTGATGATTAAATTATTATTAAAGTGTCCATGAAATGAAGCAGAAAAGTGGAATATCAACATCTAGAGGAACAGCCAACAGAAGAGAAACACATTTAGGAAGCTGAGAATAGAAAACAAGAGAGACCTGTCACAGCCAAGGTTCCCCGCAAACCGGAGGCACTTTATTTTGATAAATTATTCCAGAGAATAGCAGTGGCGTAGTAGGAAGAGTTGAACAAGGAGCAAGAGTCAATCTGAGGTTTCTCACTGAACTCAGCACCACTAAGGGCAGCAGGAGTGAAGTCCTACCGGGGACCCCTGAGGAACCATGTATGATGCACCCTGAAATTTTCCACCCCAGGGGATGTAAAGAAGCAGCATTTATGCATAGGTTCTAGTCCTAAGTGGTCAAGGTATGCCCCTTGGGTTGTTAACACCCTGTACTTTCAGATTTATGCTTGTGTCAGGATGACTGAGAGGGCTCTCATAGATCACTCATGGAGTAGAAGGGAGGAAAGCCTCGGAATGGAAACAGAGAAATCTATGAGGGTGTCGATCGACCAGTGAGTGCAGCTGGGTGCCGCAGTAATAGCTGGAGAAAAAAGGAGGGTCCAGAGGATGAGGCGATGCACAGATACATCTATCTATTCCTTACACCACTCACATCTGCTCGCGCCCCACATTCCCACGTTAAACACAAGCCTTCAGTGCAGCTGGGTGCCGCAGTAATAGCTGGAGAAAAAGGGAGGGTCCAGAGGATGAGGTGATGCACAGATACATCTATTCCTTACACCACTCACATCTGCTCGTGCCCCACATTTCCACGTTAAACACAAGCCTTCGCACATTTCAATGATTTAGTAGCTGCCTGTAATCTCTAAAAAAATTAAAAAGTATACATACACACACACGTATATATACACAAGAAAAACAATATACAAGGGTGAGCAGAACAAGCTATCGTTCCAGCTAATGTCATCCTATGATGTCATCCTAATGCCTTCATTACTATTCATCCTCTTCCTTCTAGCACCCACGCAAGATTTCTCTCATCCTCCGTCAACACTTAAGTGAATTTAGCTTGCTTGCTCGTCTGATGGGGTGACTTCATCCATGAAATGATGGAGCTTCAGTTTAATTCGTGTTGCATCATGATTCTTGCTATTGCTCATTTAGAGTTATCACCGGGCAGGAACTTACGTGTACTTCTTTAATTCTGACAGCAATCAAATTGCCACCAAGGGCTAGCCGGAATCCTCAAAAGATGGAGCCAGAACAAGATCTCAGCATTGGTTTCTGCCCCTGAAAGAAAGGCATTTAGCAATGCCAGTAGCAAGGTCAAGCTTATTGTGAGGGAGCGCATTCAGCTGAGCCTATGCCTAGCTCTCTTCCCTGCTACCGTGGTTATTAGTATGGGTTCAATCCGGGCAGATAAATCACACTATAATTTGAACATGGAAAATTTAATTAAAGAATTATTAGCTATACTTGACTGTGGTGGTCATTTCACAATGTATACATACAAGCATACCTTACTTATTGTGATCCACTTTATTGTGTTTCAAAGATGTTGTGTTTTTTACAAGACCCTCCACCAGCAAAAAGATTACAACTTATTTATTGCCATAGTATGGAAACGAACTAAAAATATCTCCAAAGTATGCCTGTATATCAAAACATCAAGTTGTATACTTTAAATATATATAATTTTTATTTATCAATCACATGTCCAGAACGATGAAAAAAAGGAAGAATTATTAACTATGAGTATTTGAAAAATGTGAGATTTGCTAATAAGGAATAAAGAGAACTTCAAAGAATAGAGGCAATAACAGCTATACAAAGTTGTCACTACCCTTAGGACTAAGATAGAACACCCCAAGGAGAAGCACCTCAAACCCCAAGGCTGCGATAGGATCTTGTTGGAGAGGACACAGCTGTGGCTTATTGGATGGCAGTAAAGTCACCGTGGTGACATGCCGGCAGAGCTTGTTAAATACTTTCTCTCTAGGGTGCTTTGGAAAGTTGTCCGTGGTACCCTACAATACAAGCTCTGGGCTACAAAATCACCAGAGTGAAGAGAAGCTGCTGGCTGCTAGTTGCTGTTGACAGCCCCACATTGCGGGGGCCAGAGCTGGAGAAGCCAGAGAACTACAGTAATCTGGCGAGCAAGCACACTAGAACCAAGAAGAAACGCTGTTTCTTCCTACGATGCCTGTCCCGCCCTCCCTAATAATAAGACTTAACATTATGCCATCTGGCAAAGGAAAAAATATTTAAAGGTCCCAGATCTATTTTTACAAAATAGGCAAAAAAATGTGTGGGTGGGGAGGGAGATTTGGAGCTCAGAGACAACAAATCAGTAACCAGCATACATGACCACAGTGCTCACGGGCCCACTGAACAAACACTGGATCTCAGAGGAGAGAAGCAGGCTGGCTTTCACAGAACAAGTCCACCTGTCTACTGTTTTTTTTTTTGTTTTTAATGGTCCCCTGTGGAGAATAGTTTATGATGGATATTAATATAAAATACAAAAATTGCCATATTTGGGGTTCATTTCCCTTTGTCTACGTGCATGTCTTTTCACCAAACATCCTTATTCCCAATCTACCAGTATTGCTTGATCAACCAGCTAAGCCATTCACCCCTTTATATATGTATACCTTAGGTGACACTTGCCTCCACACAAGGTGAATGAATGACCGACTTCACAGCTTACAGTTCTGTTCTGCTGCTCCTTTTCCACTGTCTTTTAGGGTCACCTCGGAGTAAGGTTATAATGTGGTAACAGGGCAAAGATATTGGGAACGACCCAACTGTGAATTAGGCCTGTGCTTTTCCTCCTCTATTAATTGGTTATAGGGATACCTACCATGAAGCCGTAAGTGCAAAGTGAGAGAGAGAGAGAGAGAAAGAGAGGCATTAGGGAAAGCATCAGTGCAACTACAGTAGCTGCCAGAGGAATCTGGGCCTGAAACTTACATGTGTCCTCCAGGCCTTCTCAGCCCTATTTCCAAATGAACCACTCGTATGAGAGCTCGCTACTACAGTAGACCAAATTTATGAGTCTGCGGATCTGACAACACCCAGTTAACGATGGTGTCTCTGATCTCATAGTCACTAAGTTTCTCATGGTGAGGCACTCAGTCTTCACTGATCCCAGGGGCATGCCAAGAGCTGCTTCTCAACAAATGAGTAGTTATCTGTAGCAGAGAGCATGCCCTGCTTCAGAACTTAGGGATCTGTACTTGAACTCTCTTCCTGGGCTTACCAAAAAGGTATAAAAGATTTTTGTCCACCATAAGGGTCGCTAGACTTCTCGGTCACATGGCATGAGACTGCTGCTGATTACAACAGCAATAGTTAAAGTAAGAATGAGCCAAAAGGATATAGGTGGTACATAAAACATGTCCAATGCAAGGAGAAAGAAAAGTAAGAAATAAAATTGTAGTGAAAAGTGGATACGAGATTTTGTAGGAGGCCAATAAGAAATGTTTATTTTATGTAAAAAAGGTCAATAAAAGCATATTTTACATTGAATAGCAAAGAAATCTTAAGTGACCTTGAGTAGAAACATGTCAGGTTTGCTTTGTAGGCAGATTGCATGTTGGTATGAACTGAATTGAGCGGAGTGTCCCTCAGTTGTACCTCACACAGTGGTGAGCCCTGGCGAGGTTACAGGTACTCCGTGTTACTGACCCTCTCAGCACTTCGGAATAGCCAGGCGGGGCCTAGGACAGCTGGATCCTCTGAGACACTCCCCACAGCCATTGTCAGCTTTAGTCATTTATCATTTTCTATGTGTGCCAAGACACTGGGGAAAAAAATGAACTACTAGAAGGTAGAAAGCTAATAAAGTATATCTGGGAAAATCTCTAAAGGTTGGCGGAGAAGGACAGAAGTACTATAGACTGCCAAAATTCAAATTTAAGGGGTATGTTTGACTGTTTAGTAAGGATTTTCAGTGTGTCTATGTGCTAATAAAAGGAAGGAAGGAAGGAAGGAAGGAAGGAAGGAAGGAAGGAAGGAAGGAAGGATTTCCCCATGTCACACCCACACAGGTGTGAAAATAGAGTCACAACATTGGTCGAGATAGGAAGGGAAAGCAAGGGAAAGGCGGGGAGAGAGGGGAGGGGAGGGAGGGGAGGGGAGGAGTGAATCTCCAGTGGTTTTCTAAATTTGATTTGACTGACTTAAACAAATTTCTAAACTGTTCCTTGAGTATTAATTAGACACTTATAGAAATAGAGTCTAAGGTGCGGGCTACTGGTATACAGTTCAGCCAGATAAAAGGCTGTAAGAGTTAACACAAGTTCCAATGATATCCGGGATTGACAAAGGTCTAAAAACTAGCAGTGAATGTTGAAGAGGTAAAGTCATGCTGAAATCTTGGTACATCCAGAAAAACTCCTATAACTAACCTCAGCTGAAAGATTATTCATTACTTGAGAATGTATTTTTTATTTCTATCACGCTAATTTTATTTGGCTTTATATTCTGAATCGATTAATATAATTTAGGGACATGTAGGTCATAACGCATTATCATAGATACATTTCCTTTTATTGTGACTATATTTGCCTCTAACGAAGCCATTACTCAGATTTTTTTTTAAAGCCTATTAACTAATATCTTCTAAAGATCTTCTAAAGACCTTCTCTGCATAATTTTATAGTGTTTTTAAAAAATTAGTACATATCTACTTTTTTAGTCAGAATAAATTATATGTATATGTATTTATATTTATTATCCTATTATATCACTTATAACTAAAGTAAATACAATGTACTAGTAAATATGTGAAACAATGTAATCAATATGACAGCAATGGTAAAATCCTAGTTTAAACAATTTACAAAAAAACAAGGAAAAATGTCTTTAGAAGTAGTGATAGGCATTAAAGGAAGACAGAGTTTGAACGGGATGTGAGGGCAGAATGTTGGGGGGATGGTGGCTGGATAGTCACAATTTCATTGACAGGCAACAAATTAGCCAGAATTGTAGAATATTAGGACTGAAAGAAACTGAGACTATTTGGTCTGTTCCCCTCCATGAACCAAAGACTATAGAAATAAAGAGAGCCATTAGGTGCTCTGCTTCTAATATTAAACCAAGATGGTGAGTTGAACAGAGTCTTTTGAAGCATTTTCAGAACCACAGGAGCACCCCAAAGTTGCAATATTTAGTCACAAATGTAGGATTCCTGTGTCCTCAGAACACTGTGGCCTTCCTAAACAACCATGGGTCTGAGCAAGGTTTATTTAATGTATACAATCCATTTACACAATTGATGTTTTTCACCCATGAAACATGAAGTATTGGCACTCATGATTTCATTCTATTGATATGCTTCTCCCTCCAATGAATTTCTGCTTTTTCCTATTTGTATTAATACCTGAGCTTGTTCCTTCACACACACAAGCCATGCAGCAAGAACAAGCAACATTTGCAACTGAGGGAAAAACATTCCTTCAAACCTCTGTACTTTCCCTCACTCCAACTTCCTAAGGAAAGACATTTAAGCTTTAAAGATATAGTTTTATCTCAATCATACTTGGAGCAATTTCCTTTTTCGAAGCACAATATTTACATTTGGATTAATGGTGATTTTATAGTTTTCCTCCCAAAACATACTTTACATTGAAAACCACAGGGCTTATTCTGGGATTTTCCCTAAGTACCCTCTATCTACCCTCTACCTACAGAGGCTGAACAATATTGGGATATTTAAATTATCCTCTACTCTCTATCTACAGAAGCTGAACAATATTGGGATATTTAAATTAAAGGGTTTTTTCTTTTTCTTTTTTTCATACTTAACATGTTTGTAAAATCCCAGATCCCAGTTATGGAGATTATAGGTATAATTTTGGTGAAGGAACAGTACCAAGAGTAAAAGACAGAGTATCTAATGGTAAGAAATATAGGCCTGCAATCTAATTAATTATTAATGATGTAAACTTTGGCAAGTTACTTTAGATCTCCAAGTTTTATTTTTATATTCTACAAAGTAGTAATAGTAACAATAGCAACAACAAAAATAATAAAACCTACTTCAAAGGGTTTGGGTAATAATATATGTGGTGATTTATATTATGTCCTTTGCATAATAATTACTTGGCAAATGATAAGTATTATCATCTCTCTATACTGATAATATACAGAAGCATATATCTATATTCATGTATATTTGAACATAATGAGTTATAATAAAATAAATTGATATATGTGTACTGATAAGCTTTTTTGAAACAAATGCGACCATACATTCACATGTATTGTGAATGTTGTGTTAGTACAAATTTTTTAAAAATTATATTAATGACTAGACTCCATATGACATGACTACTAATAATTTATTGATCATAAAGGTAAAATATTAGTCTTTAAATTTTATCTGTCATTTTAAATTGTGTCAGCCAAGGTCTGTGTGCTATTAAATCCATAACATTTAAAAATATTTCCTCATTAGTGACACTGCTGTAGTTATTGCTTTCATTCATGATCCTGGTTTATATTAATAAATGTTATATAAAGTTTAATATCTGTTGTTGCTCATTATTTTTAGTCATGTGGAGCTGAGCAACATGATTTGTTGAAATCTGAGGACCAGAGCTTATATGAAAAAAGAAAAGCTGTGCCTTAAAACACTTAAAGACCAGGTCTTATAATACTTTATTTTATATAAGGTCCACATTGATTTAAGTAACATACATACATACACTCTATATTATCATTTATATTGAGTAGTAGTAGAAGTAGTAATAGGCATAAAGGAGAATGGTAAGAACATTAGATCCTACAGTTATAATACACAGACCTTGCTCCAGAAAACCTAACCATCGCTGCGTAAAAGAGGAAGACTTTTTTTAACATAAATGATTTTCTTTCATATTTCCCTTATTGTTCCCTTATTTTTTTTAGTTATAATGATATAGAAATCCCTACTAAAACTTAACATTGGAAATTTTTAAAGGTTCTTTATGTTAAATTTTCCATTAAAAACAATAGTATTTTTAACATCTTTAAGGGCAGGAAGCAAGTCTAATACTTTCCTTTCCCAAAACACAAATAAATACCCCAACATATGTATGATTTCATACATATGAAATCATACATATGTTGGAATGTTGTTATTATTATTGTGTTGTAACGGAATCGCTCTTTTTAAAAATTGTGACTCTTTCATAGTTATATTAGGTTCTCATAAGATTTTCATTTTAAAATATTTTCAAATATTTTTGAAGTATGTTTTGCATAGTGTTTGATTTCTTCTTTATTATTTGTTAATACTATTTCTCAAACTGCTTATGTAAAAGTTGACCAAATTATAAGAGCTGGAAATCACATTCATACAAAGTCATTTTTAGGTAAGTGGAAATATAATGGCCTTCCTACAGAGTTTACAGGTGTTCTTGTAGCTACCTGATTTTACAATGCTTGCTCATGGAAAACACCAGCTCAAATCAGGAGTAATAACTCCATTTATATGCACAGCCACATCTGTAAGAGAAACAGACTGAAAGAGGCTCACATTCCCCCAACCAGTGTTCTTTGATTTGGTGGGTGTTAACATCAAGCATTTCATGTTTATAAAATATACACCAGTTTAGAGCAGTTGTCAGAGTTGTCCAAGACTTTCTGATGCATTTTACACCTGCCTCCTCAAGAAATACAACCTAATTGCTGAAGAATTTTCTTTTTTTATTTTTTCCATAGAGTTTCTACCACACTGATTTTCGGTGTGACCTAGAGGTAAAACTTAAAGCCCCTCTCACACAATATTTTGGCATTTTAAGCCGGTCAGAAAGGGAATATGCTTATCAGAAAAATACTTCCCTGTGGTTCTCAAATTAAATTCTGAAAACAATTGAGGATGTCTTTCCAATCTGGGAGGTGAAATAAAAGTCAAAGAGGAGAAGGTTTCACCCAGGACCTGTGAAGAGAGTTTTATGGCCTCCATTAGGCATTCAGTAAATATTATGATCTACTTTATGAATCAAACTTCCATGACGGCACAAAACGAGCTGGTCTTTCTTATGTCAAAATCAGCCTTGCATTAAAGCCATGCAGCTCAGCCTTTGAATAAACACCACTGATGATTTGAACTAGAATTGGAGTATATTTTACAGCCTTCTTTTAGGGGTTCATACATCTCACTGCTGACTAGTGCTTCTAGATTTAATTGGAACTGTTTGTGGTTTACAGATTATGTATATTTAGCTTTTGTTGCTTTGCATGTAAGGAGTGCATTTTAAAATACAAAGCAAAGCATATTTGGAAAGCCTGTCAAAGTACCTTGCATGTTTATGTCTCTGTTTCTTTTCTTTACAACATAATCTTCAAATTAATTCTGTATAATAACTGAAGATGGGTAAAGGAAACAGTTATTTCTTTAATTTATGCTTGTGGGAATGAATTCATAAAGTTATAAATGAAGTATAAAATTTAAGTAATTGGCAAAAGTAGGACTTCTCCTCCAATAAAAAATTTTGGTGTTTTTCTTTGTTTTTGTTTTTGCTTATTTTCTTCTTCTTCTTTTTTTTTTATATTCTTAAAAGACATGTTACTTATATTTTTACTCACTTAATTTATAAGAAGCATTTATTTCAAGTAATATATTTGAAAATCAGTAAAGTTTTTCAGAAAATATTTTAAAAAGCCATAAGTTCAGGACTCCACTTTAGCCCAGGACAGTCAATCATTAAAATTCATATTACATGTACTTCTAAATTCACAAAAAGACCCCTTTGTGTACAATGGCCTGGAGAAGTAATGTAATATACAATTATGGTGCTTCTGAAAATACTAATTATAGGATGAAGCTAAATATCCTCTCTACCATGACTGGAATAGCCAGATGATTTTCCCCCATCTCACAGCTAATCAGGGATACCTACTTTTAGCAATGGACCAAGTCAATCGACTGATTTAATTAACTTTCTACAGATTCATACATGTGTTGGATGTGACTACCAATCATATATTTTTAGTTTCTTATATAGACTTTTTAAAAACTAATTTCCCAAATAAAATTAAAGTATTGTATAATAGAAAGACAAATGTGAAACAGAATCTTCAGAACAAGGATCAAAAAATAAAAGTCAAGTAATGAAGGAAGGAACATATTTGAAAATCTAAGCTAAAATAACTACTCCATGGGATCATCGAACTCACTTCCAAAGCCAAAGGGAACAACTAAAAGGAAGCAGATGGATCCATCACAAAACCACTTTTTCTCAACATTATACTGCCCAGGGCAAAGTTTATTCCCACACTGTTTTTGTATTAGATCTGATGAATACATTTGTAGGACTTATAATTGCTATAATATTTGATAAATTATAATTATGCAAACATTCTTTATTTATTAGAAGAGCAATTAATTCCGGGTATATAAGCACAATAAGACTTGGCAGGATGGCATCGATCAAGTAATGCTTGCTTTGCTAATGAAAGAGAATAGGGTTTACCTTTAGAATAACATTTCTCATGGCCATCTAGCAATTACAATTTTTAAATTCATACTTTGGTTTCTATAATACCCACCCCACAATTTCTGATCATTTGGAATTTGGAAAATGTACAAGAAGGTTTTGAAACTAGATTAAATCTTATGTTACATATTCTTGAAGCTGCTATGTGGTCCAAATCAGATCGATTCAACACCAGCTGAATGAGTGAGTTAATTGATAAGTAGTTTTTATTAATCATCTACTGTGTGCAGAGCACATATCAGCACTTGAGAGGAGTCAGTAAAATCATCTAAGTCAGGGTTGACAAACTTTATGTGTAAAGAGTCAAAGAGTAAATATTTTCAGCTCTGTGGTCTACTTAACTCTTATGTTTTATTGCAGAAGAGTAGCCATAGACAATATGTAAATAAATGGATATAGCCGTATTCAAATAACATTTTATTTACAAATACAGGCAGTGGTTGGTTTTGGCCTGCCTGTCATAGTTTACCAACTCCTGATCGAAACAAGTAGAAGATATATAAACTCATCTTTGAAATGTTACAAACAAAAGGTTTTTTTCTGCCTAGGACCTACTTTCAAAGTGTATTAACCAGCTTGTTCTCTACTGGAGCATCCTATAATTTCATACTGGGTTGAGAGGACTGTTAGGAGAAGTGCACTTGAAAAGTTCTTCAAAGACACATCCTCCAAATTCCAGCCCTCAGCAACTTTCTCTTTCCTGATATAGTTATAGAAGTACAATCTTTGATGAGATTCCTTTTTTATCTGCTATAAACTTCAAAAAGAATAAAAAGAAATCCTGATGTTTTCCCATACAATCACTTTGTTTCTCACAATTATTCAACTATTGTTCTAACTGAGCCCCATGAGCCTAGAATTATACCAATTTTTAAAAGGTCATGTGATACTGAAAGGGTTTTTAGTATTATTAGGGCATCAATATATAGATACGAAAATATTACAAGAGAAAATAGTAAAGAAAATAAAGATATCAATTATGACAAAGAAGCTGATGATTCTGTGTTGGAAATTCACTTTATTGAAGCAACTGAGCTTGTGGATGAAACTAGCAACATCATATATGATCAATAAATGTCTGCTGACATGATACACAGATTTACAGAAAAGCTAAGACTAACAACTGCAAGAAGGGTTCTTGTTTTGGCAGTTTCTTCCCATGAGTTGTTTTTAGTCACTATCATTCTGTCAAAGAGAGGAGGAGTGTTAAAAGGAAGATGAGGTTCTCTTATAGAGATTTGTTCCTTTTCTCCTGGATGTGAGTTTGTTTTACTTTCTAACTTAATTACTATTTCATATGTCACATTCTCTGCCAACCACTGAACTGAGAAGCAGAGGATCAAAATCTGGCAAATCCACTGAACTCTCAGATGCTCTAGTGGAATCCATAAATTAAATTTAAAATATTAAATCTAAAGTGGGAAAGTAGAGAATCAACTTTAAATTAAAAATAAATCCTTATCCAAAAATTTGGGATTTTCTGTCTTTCAAGAAACACAGAAAGAAGCTTTGTATCCCCAAGCCTAGATGTAAAGTTCACATTTTGGTCTTTCTGAACCAACATTAAAAACATAACATTTCAATTCGTGCCAAGCATTATATGAGTTCCCATGGGAGAGATTTTAAAACTAAGAACAAGATATTGTATTTACCCACCATGAGCTTATAATTTTCTTGGTGAACAAAAGTAATGTACAAAAGAAGATGACTATAAGCCCGTATTTAATCACTGTTAGATTGCATTTTGTATATATACTCTCATTTAGAGAGAAGATTCAGCATGAGCTGGAGGGAAAAAAAAGGTACTTCATGAAACTGAGAGAAATGAATGACTCTTTGAATGACTGTTAAAATACAAGTCTGGACAATATACAGGTCCCTATAAGTACAAAGAGTAATTTGGAGTTAACACTTAGGTAATTGGGATCTATTTCAGTGTCTTCAAATAGTGAGGGAATAAATTTATATTCATTTATTTGTCATCTTGAAACTAAGTAATTATTAAATAAAATTACATATATACATATATATATATATATACACATATATATATGAAGTTTTTTGCATACAAAGAGCTGACTAAAGCTTGGCTGTTATTATCTCTTAGTGTAATCTTTTCAATTTACAGATAAGAACGCCAGGTCCCTGAGAAGTGCAGTGATTTGCTCTGTGTCATACAAGAGAATCACCGATAGGGCAGGCCTCTCTCTACTCAATCATGATTAAGAGAGATAATCCCAGACTGTTCTGAATGGCCTTCCTGGAGTTCTACTGTCTGGTAGCCTAGGTTTGATGGACTACATTAGTGGTCTTGCATACTAACGACCTAAAAATAGACACAGAATTTAAATGCAGAAGGAAAAGGCAACAATCTGGCTTCTGTTCAGACTAAATTCTAACCCTGAAATCTCTGTTGCCCAAATACATATTAACATGTTTCTATTTAAGATGTTAAGCAGCTTGGGTTTGAATTTCAGCTCTACATAGCATTTAGAGGCTATGAGGCCTCTAATTTGTTGAACCTCTCTGTCTCATTTTCCTCATCTTTAAGATAGAACATACCTCATATAAAGGTGAGGATTAGATTATTTAATATCTAAAAAAGATATTAAAAGAGAGACTGGCATAGAACAAGTACTCCATTAATAATAGCTATAATTATTATTTGCCTTTATTAATTCCCAGTCTATCCTTAGATTTTGCTAATTAGATATAGCACTGAAGTGCTTTAATTATTTTGAATCATACCTGACTCAGCATCACAGTTTCATAGAGACTTAGAATGCTATTGAAGGAAATTAAATTGAATAAAGTTTTTAAGACATTTATTTTTCTGTGCCCCATCCTGAAACCCCACTATAATAAAATTAAAAGAAAGAAAGACGAAAGTATTAAAAGGTATACAAAATGTTTAAATAAGGAGAATGTGAAAAGGAGAGGAGATGAAAACAGATGAGAAATGTTAACACAATTTTGAAAGTTAGAACGCAGAGTTGAAGTTTAACTATCGGCAAAGAAGCAACATTAAAGCACAACTTCCTACAATGAGAGCTAATTTTTATCACAGAATCCTAGAAAGGACCCAAAATTAGAAGCACCAGTTACCTCTGAAAACAAGTATAAGGGGTCAAGTTAGAAACAGGATGATTGTCTGAAAATTTATCTAAGGAACAGTTAAAATCCCACTTTCTTTGGCTCCATGTGCTGGGCAATCTTCAGTAC
Organism: Pteropus alecto; assembly: GCF_000325575.1. Classification (NCBI taxonomy): domain Eukaryota; kingdom Metazoa; phylum Chordata; class Mammalia; order Chiroptera; family Pteropodidae; genus Pteropus; species Pteropus alecto. Next base: position 8,244,755 of record NW_006436811.1, on the reverse strand, counting down.
TTCTGATGCAGCAGAATACATGAGGAAATCCCTGCAGAAGGGCTTCAGATACATCCAGCAGAGTCTACAAATAGGGTATCATGAAACTCATGGTTTTCATTGACTAAATTCACCTTCCATGCATGAATTTTATTGGAGGTTAGTGGAGTCCAGCATAATCCCATGCTCAGAGTTAAAGTTTCTATAAATATGTCTTGATTTTAAATAACATTCAGTTAAAGGTTATGGTCAATAAAAGTCTTTCAAAATTTATCAACTTACTTTATCTTCTTTGATTTCAGTTAGTATTTGACATTAGTAATTATTAAAGCAGTTGGTGCCTGAATAGGTTACCTCAGAGAAATGTGGAACTATCTTTGAGTAGAAAAGATTTCTGTCTGCTTCTCACTGACACTTGGAAGGCTACAAATTTAATGAGTTTGCTGTTCAACTATGGTGGAATACAAATGGCTGCTTTGGGAGTTAATTCTTCAGAGACAGCCTAAGACAGCCTAAGACAGCCTCGGAGATTCTACCTTAGCACAGGAGGCATATGTGTTTTCTAGAAGGTAGCAGAAGTTGATTAGGAGAGAGCCAGCAGAACTGCTAATGATCTGATAGTCAGGTAAAGGAGGATAAGCAAATAGAGGTCTCATAGATCTTCCATGAAGAGATGAGTGAACCCCATTTGAGATGTCTGAGAATTAGATAAAAAGTGTTACTGCTCAGCCCACTCTGACAAGCCCAGGACTAGTTGCTCCTTCCTCACAAATGCTGTGGCATCATATGAGTCTTCAAGGACTGAGATGCCTCGCAGAGGTAAGGCACACACTGGGAAAAATCCTGAATTAACTGAACTTTAAAACTTAAATGTCTGAAAAAATCTGGAATTTATTCACCAGAATAAGTTTTCTGCCTTCTGGAAAAAAAAAAAAAAGGGGGGGGATTGAGACATTTAAGTTTAGTTATAAAAAAATAAACAAAGTTACTTTTGGCAAATGTGGGGGTTTTTTGACTGGAAAATTTATACCCACTGGCCTTGTAATTGCTCCTCTACTCAACTCCTACTGGAACCCAGTCCACCAAGGTTGCACTGTAGATCATTTTCCTTCCTCACTATATTTTCTTGTTCCCTCCTCACTATACCTTCCCCACGATATGAACTCCATTTCTATGAAGATGAATTCAAATGTTCTCCATTTTTAGCTTCCAACTTTTCTCTGAATTCCAAAAGCAATTTCCCACTGTTTATCTATATAATCACCTCAGACTCTCTCATAAGATGCAAAGTTGCTTCTCCTATCTTGGTCGTGTAATCTGGGCCTATGTATTCACTCGTCATCTGAGACTCAATCATAGCATTGTCTCTAGAACCTCTCCCCTGCTTTCGATCTTGGCTCACGCACACTTGTACTGTCTCCTAGGACCTAGATTTCTAACTTTATATTCTGGATTTGACAACTTCATCTGGTACTTTCACACTCTGCCCTTCAATTGCATACCCTGGCTTGTGTATAATTGTCAATTTTGGCACTCCCCTAGTTTTGTACTCACTATTGCCTCCAGTGACATTCCAATCACTCTCTTCCCATTCCAATCACAAGTATGAGCCTGGAGGTGGCAAATTCTGACAACCACAGCCTCATGTGGATAATTCTAAGTTTCCCAACTTGGAATTCTCTTTAAAAACTTTCTATTTGGAAACTTCTGAGTCTCTTCCCTCTTGTTCACTCTTCACATCCACTTGGTGTCTAAGTGCTCTTAATATGGTCTTCAGAGTGTATTTAATATTGGTTTCCTCCCTTGTATTTTCATTGCCATCACTTTAAGGCTCTCATTAGATAACTGAAATAGCATGCTACCTGGCTGCCCTACTTCCAAGTCTCCATCACTGAAATGTAAGATGCATTGTTATATAAGTAATCTTTCTAAAACTTAATTTATTTTTAATCTTATTCTATAAAAGACATGTGGAAAATCAAAACAAAAGAAGACTATTCTCTTCCATCAGTTTTCAATGGTTTTCCATTGTCCACAGAACAAAACCCAGATGTCACTCTTTACAATCATATCCTCGCCTACCTCGATGAATCCAATATACAATCTAACGTGTACTCTCTGGTTCTAAACATCCGCTCCTAATTTTTCATCTTCCCACAAGCCCGTTCCTCCCATCTCTAACAGTTGAAATTTCCCCATCCTTTAAGAAACAACGCCAGCGTCACCTCCCACTGGAAGGTTTTCTTGATCTTTGAGTTGTAATTAAAATTGTTAGCTGAACTGCCTCTCCTATGCACCTCAAACTTTGTGTGTACCTCTACCCAGTATGAATCACACTCCAAATGGCAGAAAACTTGTTTGTGCATGTCTCTATCACTGGATTATTACTTCCCTTGGTGATAACACCCATGTTTTTGCCATGGCCTTAAGATAGTATCGAGCACATAATGGATGCTCAATAGGTGTAAGTCGAATATATTAGAATTTCAGAAAAAAAATACCAGTACAAAACACTGTCCCTATTTAAATCCAATTGTCCATCCTCTCTAATCTCCCCTACTCCATTCTGTCTCCAGAACTGGGCAGAACTAGAGAAAAAAGTACAAACATATTAGAGCTTCCCAAAATGGCATCCTAAAGCTATCGGCCAATCAAAATGAGTAGATATCACTGACATAGAGGCAAATAAAGTAGCATAGATCTCCAAAGGTACCGCATAGTAGAACTTATAGAGAAAAGATATTAATTTTGTGTAATTATTTTATAAGGAAGGAGTTTACTCATAGCTATTACATTTAGGATGACTCCATCTCACCCTGACATTCATTCCAAAGAGACCTCAAGAGTGTTTGTGGACTGGAAATGACCCAAGTTCCCCATGTGTTACCATGATTTTAATTTAAGCTTGACACAAATTGTTCTTTTATCAGTGTTGATTTTGTGCAGAAACTTTAATAGGTCAGGAAAATATTTGAAATGAATTCTTTGCTTATAATTGTTTTGACTTAGAAGTTGAGAAATCTCAGACATTTTTGTTTAGTGGATGGAAATATGCATAACTTTCAAAACTCAGAATATTTATTCAGCAAGAAGAGTTTAAATGAGTATGAGTAATTTCTAGAACTAAAAATATTACAGACAGATTATTATTTTTTAAAAGTTTTCATTCTGAAAGTATAGTTACTTTAACCATTCACTAAATATTCTCGATGCATTTATTAGGCAGCTTCTATGCTAGGCAAGTGTGAAAGTGCTGCTACAGTTTACTAGACTTCACCAACCTTTACATAAATACCACCAGCACATATGATGCATTAGACATTTTTCATGTGTTGCTCAAGGAAGATATTACTGAATCAAATTTTCTAACAGTAGAATGAAATATATTAAATCAGAAAATAATAGAAAGAGT
>NW_006436811.1:8218470-8241307 GCF_000325575.1 Pteropus alecto | reverse complement strand
TTAAATCAGAAAATAATAGAAAGAGCGTTTACAACTGAGTCCTAGAGAGTTTGTTCAAACCAAAGATGGAATGTAGAAGTCAAAGCTGCTCCTTTTATCAGAGGTTTTTGTGACACTTCCTTCACTCAAGCCTTCTGAATGAACCAGTAAAGCTTCTTTCCACTAATCAGTTCGCTGTGACCTCTCTCTCCCTAGCCTCATCTCAAGTAAAATTATGAGTTGCCTTAGCTTTGCACAGGATTAGAATTCTAACTATTTGTACCATGAAATACAGCAAAGATTTAATTAGCACTAATGAGATGAGAACCTTTGGTGCCCACTTTTCTCTGTGTAGATGGAGGATTATAAAACTAAATGAAAAGTTGTGTTGGTAGTTGGCAAAGTGGAGGCTCAGATTTCATGACAGTTTCTGGACTCAGCTTGAATAAGAGGCTGTGGAAACATCTTATATGATTGTCTATATTCTACTTGGTTTTAATTCCACCAAAAACAAAACACGACAAAAACTACAACTTTTAAACACTATTATGAATCACTCTTCCTGAAAATAAACCATACATTGGAATAGGATAATGGACAAGTCAAAATCCCATCCACGAGAGACTTAATGTGAATAAAGGAGATAAATATGAATGGAAACAACTGTAAAATGTGGCTGAATGGTGAACGCTCTGAGTGGTGTGAAAATGCTATGGAAGGGAAGGATAGTATTTGTATGTTTTTTAGGGATTAAGAATAGAGGGGATTTTACTGAGAAGTTGGTGTTTAAACTGAGTTTTAAATATTGCTAAGATTTCAAGCAGTGGAGGGAGCCATTGGGAATGGAAATTAAGAAGCAGTTTCTGAGCACAAGGGGCATAGTGGAAAAAACAAAGCGAAACAAAGAGGTTTTAAACTGTTATCTCTCTTCAAGCAAGAAAGAGAGAACAATGAATTCTATAGATCATTTCCAGCTATTTTACAGAAGGAATTGAACTTATTAACCTGAAACTATATGACACAATTTTTCTAACAAATAGGAAGTATATGCTGATATGCCTCCATGCATTTTGTAAACATTGACTGAATTATTAGTTAAGTCTTAAAGTATTAGGGATAGTTTTCTCTTTTCAAGCCTAGAAAATGAACTTTTTTAAATAAAGAAATATCTGGTGGATAAAACATTTGGTCCTAATAAAAACCCCAATAGGGTCCATAGTCTACCTGGATTCCCAGACGGCTTAGGCCTTCTTTGTTCCTACTGGGCGACGGCCCATGATAGATGCAGAGTAAAAACGGATGTTACAGTCACTAAACATCTGGACTGAAGAACTTTTGATAGCAGGCAAATAAGCCAAAACATGTGTAATTTCCAGCTGTGAGTATGTTAAATCAATCTAACTCTTACGTTTCTGATTTGTATGGAAGCTAAAAATTTCCTTAATGTAAGCTCATGCATTCATTACTCTATGTTGGTACTATAAGTTCTTCTGGTTATGTAGCAGAATCTTTAATATATTTGGAGAAATGTAAAAGCTTATGAAAAAATTCATGTTTTGAAGATTATTTGAATTCATTTTAGATTTCTCAGAATTAAAATTTGTCAATCCTACACACAACCATATGTATGACCAAGTCTTACAATTTCCGTGTATGTTAAATCCTTTAAAGTACTCTTTTGAAGGAATTTGTATATTTAAAGTTTTCAAAAAAGTCAAAAATTGTATTAATAGTGGAGTAAAACAGCAAAATGCATGAATATTAAAAGATAAAAGATGCTGACATAGAACATTGGGATATTTCCCCATAAATCTCTGAACCCCTCAAAATTTGAGTAAATCCACATTGAAATAATATAGAAATATGCAGGCCTGGCTTAGGTAGGAGGATTAGGATTTATATAACCAGGCATTCTTCCAGGTGGTTAGATAAGTTTCTAAAACCTTCCCAGGATCAGTTTACTCTGACACAGATTTAAACAAGAATTAAATGAAGTAAAATAAGTATTGTGCTAATTTAATGCATAGTACATAATAGAGGTTCATTAAATGTTAGTCTCTTTCTTCTCTTCTGTAATGCAGCAACACATAGAGAGGGCTGAGTTGGTACTAAAAGAGCCCTCGATGCTGTTTAGGACAGCAGGGACTTCGCCAAGCAAACAATTACAGCTCATTAATAATAAGGAGAGTCGCTTGCAAGCCAACTTCCTCTCTCAAACCTCAGCAACACGATCTTTAGTGTACTGTTCAAGTAGCCTGAAAGACTTAAGTGTAAATATATCCTGTTTGTCCATGAATCTAAATACTTGCTGCCTCAATTTCTTGCTTTTTGAAAGGATATGGGATAAATTTACATTAATCTTTCATATGTACTGTATTGTTCCTCCTTTCCCCCCACCTACTAATGGCAGGACATAAGCAACCCCCTTGATTGGAATTACCCTTCCTTTTTACTTCAGATCCTTGAATTATGAGTGGTTAAAAAATTAGAACTGTATCCAGAGAACAGAAAAAATTCTGGACAGTTATTTCTTTTTTTATTGTTATTAATATAGGTGTCCCAATGTCTGCTACACCTTACTAAAATTCATAAAGCTAAACACAGCATCTATTCCACTGAAAAGTGGGAATAAGTGGCAGAGAAAATGAGAAATTAACTTTTTGTGTATAGAAATAAGAAAGAATATGATTTTTTACTGTTGTTTAACATGGGTATCTTAGGATTTTCTTGGACTTCCTGAGACTGTAAAGTAACAGACAGAGATAATAAGTATAAACTCAAAACACCATTTAGAAGAAATACATTTCAGGTACCTTGTAAACAAGGGGAAAATTGTACTAAAGTCTGTTTCTGCTTCTCAAAGAAATGTTCACGTTTTTGTGTAATAATATACAGTTTATCTTTCCCCCTAAAAGCATAAAAATTGATCATACAGCACACCATTTCCTCAAAAACTGGAATGCACACATACAAAATGAAATGATGATCAATGGCTACATACAATGAGATAGCCAATGATATCACCAGACATAAGTGAGAAGCTATTTGTAGCCACTAAATCAGGTTTCCCTATTCTTCCCTGTCCTATTTCTTCTACCTAGTAGCACGCATCTATCTGTATTAGAAACTCAAGAAGACTCTTACAAGACATTTCTTTTACTGAACCAGTGTTTTAAAATAATCTGCGAAAGTGAACAGAAACCAAAAATTCAAATTGACCTCCTTCCAAAATGTGATGTCTGGAAATTACCAGATGCGCCATATTCTTCCCTTCGGTCTATTTTTAGAAAGGCAAGGGCAAGGTGGCACCTTGTTTTGTCCCTTACATTAAAGCACAATAAATGAATGAGAAGCCAGCACCATTCATTTTCATACTCCCTAATGACTTAGTGTAAGATATCTGTCAATTGTAACAATGAAATCAAAGCAGCATTTATCGTATTTTTATTTGAAATCTTAATGCGGAATAAAAGGAGAATGAGATAGTCTATAATATATTTAGGAAACATTTCAAAAAGCGAATAAAATCTGGCACCAGGGAAGTATCTATTATAGACAACTTAGGATTCACTGCAGTTGGAGCTGAACTTGAAAACATTCAAATGGTGATTTAGCACTAAACTTCAGAGACTTGAATGATCTTGATAGTAGGTGAAAACCAACACTATGATATAAATTGTTTAGTCAAAGTGTCAAGCTTTTCCATTTCTATTCCTTTTATTGCAAACTCGCTTACTTTATGTGAATGCTAACACATATAAGATCCTAAGAAGCAAAATGGTCACAATTTTTTTTTACAATTCAAGCATTCCCATTCACATGTCTAAGCGAAGAGAACCAACCATTCTGATGGGCTGAAAAGGCAATGTAGCTAGGAAAATGGATTGGAGCAAAGCTTCCTACCTGTAATGCTAAAGGCTCTTCTTAACTTGATGACATATTTCTCTAACACCCTTGTGCACACCTGCCGTTACGTTCCTGTTTCCCTATTCTCACTAGGATCATTAGAGGATTTTCTGAGCAATCAGACAAGCAATTACTGTAATGCAGTCTCAACACTAGTTGGTCAACATAAGATCAACAGCCAGTGCACTTAACTCAAACAGCACCATTGCCAGTAAATGTGTTTTATGCTTGCATAGAGTGAGAATATGTAGAAGAAGCTGGATTCAAAAGCTTTGCAAGAGAGCTCCTTTGTTTATTCCCATTGAAGATTTGGCTCTGGTGAACCTTTAGGAAAACAATATTAATTCTGCTGCTTCAGAGGATCCTTGGGGAAATCTGATAAATATCTGATTAAATTTGTCTCCAACATAATTACATTAAAGTCAAACTTGTTTAACTTTTTCTATGCTTGGTTATCTCTGCACAGCCAAAGAGATGTTAATTGGCAACCCAGCGTATAATGTATTTATACCACTGGTGGTTTATTAAGTTCAAATTTTATGATGCAAATGAAAAGAGATTGAAGTTATTTTTTAAAGTTAATTCGACTTTGAGGTTTTTGTTTTTAAATGAAGGCTGTGAATGCTTCGATTTACTATTTTTTTTTTTTACTATTATTAAAGAATGTAAATGTTTGGAAGATATTATATGTACATAGATGTATTCTTTATATTTCTAGACATTAGAAAATAGACCAAAGAAAAATTTTATATACGAGGGACACTCCACCCTTCCGGTATTAGTGAAGGACTTTTCCTTAAGAATTTACTGCAGAAAGGGTTCTTCACACTTGAATTGCCTTCTTCAACTCTTTCGTTGGTTATACTTCTTGAGCCTGCCCTCAGAGAACTTTTAATTTAATGTAAAGTACAAGAAAAAAATGCAAAAATAATGTTTTTAAAATTGAAACTCAAAGCATTATATTACTATTAATGCAAAAAATTGCTCTCTATACTCTTAAGTTTTTCTGAACATGCTGGTGGATTTCTATATGCAAATGAAATACGATTTAATATGGGGATTATCTTGTTGTCTTAGTTTTGGATGAAGCCCTAAAGTTAAGACAAATGGTGTTCAGTGCTCACATATTTTAAATAGTGGTGCCAAAACACCTATGCACAATTTGCTAAGGGGCGATGTCAAATCTGGCCCAGTATACTGTAGACTATCACTGACTTCAGAATATATAGAAGGGAACCGGTACTGGTACTGGTCCGTGGCCTGTTAGAAACTGGGCCGCACAGCAGGAGGTGAGTGGTAGGTAAGCCAGTGAAGCTTCATCTGTATTTGCAGCCGCTCCCCAGCACTAGAATCACCACCCCAGCTCCACTTCATATCATCAGGCATTAAATTCTCATAGGAGCACAAGTCCCTGGTACCCAAAAGATTGGAGACCACTGCTAGAGAGTCTATTGTCAGAGTTCTGTGCTATCTCACTCACCTAAACACTGGAAGATAGTGACACCTGTCTGCAAGTAGCTATCTGGAGGGGCCTGTGGCTGCTGAGCTGGCAGACAATACTGCTCTGATAATAGCCTACACTGCCCAGAGTGTAACTGAGCAAGGAAGCTTACATTTCCTGGTGGCCAGATCTGAACCCAGTTGAAGGGTAGCAGATTGGGTCATTTCAGAGGAGCCTTGCTCCTGAGGGTTGCTTGAAGGAATAATGTAGCCCTTACAGAGATGGACTATAGGAGTCAAGGACCATGTGGAGAGCTGTAGGCAGCCAGCACAGGAAACATCAACTTATCATGGAGCCACAGGTAAAGATTCCCATTAGGGATTCCTGAGGGGCCCTCAGATTGCCCTGCACCCAAACGAAGGGCCATAGAGCATTCAGCACTGCTGGAGGGCATGATTAACAGATTACAACTGTAAATTCTAGACTTTTTCTGAAACTTACTCTCCTCACTCTTCATCAAGAGACTGCATAGTGAGAGGAGTGAGAGGGCAAACCATGAAGTGCACCTCAAAACCCTTCTCATTGCAGTTTTCCCAGTCAGAGCTAGATTTAGATTAGAAGAGAGTGGAAGCTTCGATCTGGATGAGAATAATTTTGATGTTAGATTGTATTGAACATAAATGTACTAACAAGAAAACTTAAAGTACCTGGAAAAGCTATGGGGCTGGCCTAGGATTTCATTCATGGCCATGCAAGAAAGAGTCCACAAAACAGGGTGAAATGAGCTGTCTTAAAAAAGATAACTCTTAAGTCTAGGTTATGTGATCTCTCATATGAGTTTTGAGAGGCATAACCAAGGAGAGCTAAATCACCTTGTAGAACAAGGAGAGAGAAATTTGAAGTTTACAAAGGGGTACTTCAGAGAGGGACTGAAGGCAGGGAATCAGCACATTGGGAGAAAAGGGAGCAGAAAGCTAAACCATTGATGGCAGGGCTACTAATAAGGGCTTAATAGAACAGAAAGAAATATCTAGTAAGAATTTCCATATTATTTTCTATGAGGTGTGTAATATTAGCTTCTCCCTTCTGCTACAAAGTCTCCTGTAAATGAATGAATGTGTATGAGTGGAATATTTTTAGCAGAACTTGAAGAGATAAAGTGTCTCAACTCTCAGTTACTGTGGGGACATGGAGAAGGTAGGTCATCAATATAAGGATGGATTCACATAAAAATTTATCCTGAAGAAAGTGGTGTTTAAGCAGATTTCCTAGCAAAAAGGAAGTGTCTCCTGTAGATTCCATAATTTATCTATTTATCTCTCTACACTTCATTTACCTTTATATGTTTGATGTTGCTCATCAATGTGCATTTGATTGTGATGATGATGATGATGTGGTGGTAATGGTAATGATGAGGTTGGTGATGAACACAACTCCTACTATTTTTAAATGTTTACTGTGCTAAGTGTTTTTCATAAATTATTTTATTTAATCCTCACAATAAACACATGAAATAAGTAGTACTGTCTCTCTTATAGATGAGGAAATACAGCCTCACAGAGAGTTGATAATTTTCGATGCTACTCAGATAGTAAACGGTTGATATAGAATTTGAACTTGTTTGTCTAAAACTTAGTAAAATTTTAATTTGAACTGAATTCCCTCTGTAAAGGTAATTCTTGTAAATGAAATATGCCAAGACTGTTAATTTTCTTCTACCTACTTTGGATTTCATTTCCCTCCCCCGCCCCCTTTTTTTTTTCTAGTTTCCTAAGGTAGAAGCTCAGATTATCAATATTAAATCTTTGGGTTTTTAAAAAAATTATGCATTCAATACTATATATTTTCACTAAGCACTATTTTTCCTGCATTTACCACAAATTTTGATGAGTTATATTTTAGGACCCAAATGTGGCCTATCTTGGTGAATGTTCCATGTGAGCTTGAGAAGAGTATACATTCTATTGTTGTTAGATGTTTAGCTCACCAGGTTCTTATGGATTTCTGCCTCTTGTGTCTGTCAGTTACTAAAAGAGGGGTATTAATATCTTCAACTATAATAGTGGATTCACATAGTTCTCCTTGCAGGTCTATCAGGCTCTGTTGTTAGGCAAAGGTGCATTATGTATGTTACATCTTCCTGAAGAATTTATCGCTTTATCATTACGTAGTGTTCTACTTTGTACTTGATCATTTCCCTTGCTCCAAATTCTTTTGTCTGCAATTAATATAGATGCTCCAACTTTCTTTCGATGAGTGTTAGCACAGTATATCTAGCGTCATCTGTTTGCCTTTAATCTATCTGTGTCTTCGTATTGAAATTTGGTGTATTATAGATAACATATAGTTAGGTCTTGATTTTTCATCTACTTTGACATTCTCTGTCTTTTAATTAGTGTGTTTAGAACATTGATGTTTAAGTAATAATTGATACCTTTTGGATTAATATGTATCATATCTGCAACTGTTTTCTAGTCATTGCCCTTGTTCTTTCTTTCTTTCCTCCTCCTTCTCCTTCTATCTTCTACCCTTTTTATGTCTTCTCTGGTTTTAACTGAGTACTTTATATGATTCCGATTTTTTCTCTTCTCAATTATACTTTTTAAGAATTGTTTTTACAGTGGTTTGAACAGACTTTTATCTGAGTTGGTTTATGATGCTGTGTTTGTCTCTTCAGGCTGTGTTTTTTGCCTTTTAGCATGCTTATATTTTATTCTTGAAAGCCAGACATGCTGTATTGGGTAAAAAAACTGGGGCAGATAGGCCTTTAATATGAGATTTTATGTTTTTTAGTTATGAATTAGATTATGTTTCCTGTTTGTTGTAGCTATGGTGTCAGAGACTAAAATTTCCTCTAGCATGCTGTTTTTGTCTCTGATGTTGTCCTTCAGTTTTTCTAGGTACTCCTTAAATAACATTTAAAGCTTTCAGCGTATCTGTGAGGGGGGGGGGGGGCGGTTTTTTTTTGTTTTTTTTTTTTCTTTTTTTTTTTTTTTTTGTATTTTTGTTTTTTGTTTTTTGTTTTTTTTAGCAGCAATGCTTTGTTATTATACAGGAACTCTATTTATGTGTAGATAAGGTGTGGGGGCAGGGACATGTTGTGTGATCCTATGGTTAGATCTCAGTCTATCAATGAAGCTGAGCTGAATATTTCCATTCCTTCACATTGAAGGGCTGGAGTTGGGTATTTCCCTTTATCTGGGTTGGTTAGGTTCAGGTAAAATAGTTTCCCTTCAGGAAAGACCTTGTTGAGGAAAACAGAGAGCTCTGGGCTATTTCAGAATTGTTATTGTCCTCCTCCCTTTGACAGAAGCAGAAGGAGATTTTTCTCATATCTTCACAGTGAGAACCTGGCAGGGGTTCTGGAAGTTAAAACTTTCAAAAGTATGGAGGACCTCCTAAGGCTAGCTTAAGAGTTGAAAACTTCCAGGTGGTCCAGTCTTAGGAGGACAGAGCTTTGTGTACCTGGAACTCAAGCCAAATCATGAGGTTGGGGTACAGGTGGTAGGATTCAAGAGAACCTCTTAGGAAGTTTGCTTTAGTGTCATGTAGCATTTATGCTGACACCAGCACCTGATACCTCACTTACACCTGAAGACTCTAAAAGCAAAAGCTATTCTGATGACAGAATTTGATGGGGCAAAACAAATGTGAGTTTTCTATGCACCTACTGAAGATCCAGTGGAAGGAACCTAGATTAGTCATTTTGAAAAGCATTCTACTTAAACAAAATGCCAGACAAGGTGATTGCCACAGCAGATGAAACATGAAAAAACAGAGATGGAGGATGGAGGCTTAAGTGTCCAGCGACAGAAAACGTCACCTGTACTAAGGTATATCAAACAAGGGATCCCAACAGGAACCTATGAAACCACCAACAGGAGGAAGACCCACCATTTAAAATCCTCCCACTTACAGAGCAGTTAATAACTGTACTAGTTAAGTAAGCTATTGTGCCCTGTATCATGTTCTTTTCTCAATTCAAACTCTGGAGCAGCTAAATGCATCCTGGTGAGTAGAACAGGAACAGGAGAAGAGTTAGGTGGGAAAAGAAAAGAACTTTACTATGTCCCATGATTCCAAGTACAGTTGAGATAGGAAGGAAGATATAACAAGAAGATGGTTTGAGTTCATGTGATTATTAAACTGAATTAAATAATTATTACCTAAAATTGACAATAAAATCTATAGGAGAGGACAGAGATTTCATCTTAGGAGTTGAGGAATGGTGGCTTAAATTCAGAGAGTAGATTTAAAGGAGCTGTGTTGAGAAAGAATGGAATAACTTTCTTCTATGGTGTTCAGTTAATTCAACAAGCCAGTTACACTTACATTAAGGCCATAAAGAGCAAACACGAAGACTGAGTTTAAAGTTGATTTTGTCACACAAGATCTGGGTATACAGAAGCCTTAAGAGTGCTAGATCTTTTGTATCTAATGTGTGAAATAAAGCCACAGTGCTTTTGGGTCTATTTTGTATTACTGGAACCAATTTCTGGCAGAGGAAATAAGTGCTTCCCTTTATGGGATAAGACTGCCAAGTCCTCTTTAAACAGATGGCTGTTATTTCATTATTCAACATATTTTCCCTTGACACTTCTCTCTCTGACAATTACTGCTGCAGATACAGTCTTTTATTTGTGGGAAATTTTTGAGATAGTTTTTGAGAAACAGTATCCAGAGATATAAAGGACTTCTCTCTATTTCTTTATCCATCTACCAATCTGTACCTGAAATTAGGTTGGATAAACCAAGACTGATTTCAATTACTGATTGAGTTACAGAGAATTTCATAAACCATTTTCTTGACTGATCTCGGAGTCTTAGTACTAGTACTACTTCAAATTCTGTTTGGAGTGGAGTAGACAAGTTACTTTACATGACAACTAATTCCCTAGATAGCTATATATACTTGATCCTTGTGAGGTTCAGGATGCCAACCTCTGCACAGTCAAAAATCTGCTTTTAACTTTTGATTCCCTACCTATAAGAGCCTACTGTTGACTGGAAACCTTACCAATAACATAAACAGTTAATTAACACATAGTTTGTAAGTTATACATATTATTGAATTCTTACAATAAAGTAAGCTAGAGAAAAGAAATTATTAAGAAAATCATGAAGAAGAGAAAAATACATTTACAGTATTTGTTGAAAAAAAATTGTCATATAAATGGACCCACATAGTTCAAATCTGTGTTATTTAGGGTCAACTGCATATATTACAATGAAAACCTAGACTTTCACAGTTGAAAGGAATACTTAAATTCATCTATCTCCCATCTAATAAAGAAATCAAAGTGTTTCATGTGACTGATATGGACATTTTGCAAACAAACAGAGTAGAACAACAGGAAACTGGCACCAGGACACTTTATTTCTTACGACCTCTGATCTTTGCTTATTTCTAGGTAGACTTTTTCTTGGGTAATAATTCCCCACACAATGAAAAATAAGGCCACGGTAACTCCAGGCTTGAATCATTCTGCAGTTAGCTAGCCCAGAGAAGAATCACTTTCACAATGATTCTAAAAGAAGTCCTGGAGAGGACTTTACCTGGTCATGGAGCTGGTACCTGGAGGCAGAGCTGGTATCAACCCCACCTGAACTACAGAGACTAAAGGTGAGAAAGAGGTACTGATGCAGAGACATTTATTAGATTAAAAACTTAAAGTTCTCTCCACTAAGGGAGATTTTTGATAACTTCCATTTAAAAGTGTTTTTTTGAAAATGCTCACACCATTCTCTCTTTCCTCCATTAAATTTCCAAAATGTCTCCCAGAGCCATCCACTAATCATGGGTCTCCAAACTTTTGGGCACCAAGGATCAGTGCTCCTATGAGAATCTAATGCTTGAGGATCTGAAGTGGAGCTGAGGTGATGATGTTAGTGCTGAGGAGCAGCTGCAAATACAGATGAAGCTTCTCTAATTTGCCTGCCACTCGCCTCCTGCCATGAGGCAGGGTTCCTAACAGGCCACTCACCAGGACTGAGTCCCAGCCTGGGGGTTAGGGACCCCTGCACTAAATATCTCCTGCCTCTTGGCTTCCAAAGCAATTCCAAAGAATTTTTCAAAAGTTGGAGAAATTCATAGAATCTCAGGAAGTGACAAGCCCATATATTATACTTGACTGTATCACTCCTTGCATCGTAGGGCTGGAGATCATTGCATTGTGGTTTAGTGTCAGGTTCATGACTGATAGCTCTTGGGACCCTGATAGCATCTTTTCATGTTCAGGCTTTAGCAGTTTAAGTGAAAACAGAGACTTTCATTCAGGGACTACTTCAAAACTTTGGCTCAAAATTTTTGGACAGACAATGAATTATAAAGAAATACATGGGTAATTTTCCAGAGTACTGAAAATTCAGGCATCATAGAAGCAAGAAATGATTTTGCTTCTCAGATTAAAATGAGATTGATTGGCCCCTGTAGGACCTGCAGTTTTAAAAGATCTCAATGTATGGAATTCATACATTCTAGATGTAAGAGGCCAGACGAATTTCAAATATTCTATTCCATTATCTCTATAAGTATGCTCATATTGTCAGACAATGTATCTGGGGCGGAGACTCATACAATATTGTCCCCAGAATTAAAGTAAGATCCTCATTGGTAACTTTATTATATAGGAAGCTCCAACATCCACCCACTAGCTGCAAGGGAAATTTCAGTCTGTATTTCTAAAGAAAATTAAAAATGTTTCTGGGGAGAAAAGTGGCATCCAGTTTTACTTGAAGGCACTTATCCAGCCTCCCTAGCCTACACCATGGCATTATATAGTGAGAGACAAGGTTCGTGTCATTTTCTGACTCCGAGGGAAGGTTATAAGAAAGGGTCTGTGATAGAATACACAGGTGAGTTAAATCTTTGTAGGAAAAAGAGAGAATAAAGTTGAATTCAGTGTCTTATCAAAGCTGTTCTGCACCTTAGTTGTACATCTGAATTACTTGAGAGCTTTTAAAAATTACTGACTTCTTTCTTTGCTTCCAGCCCAGACAAATTAAATCAGAATTTGAGGGGCAGGGATCTGAAAAGTTACTCAACTGATGATCTGCCAGAGTGGAAAACCAAGGTTTGAGAAATATGCAAAAGCCAGATATAAAATACATGTTCAACTAATTATAATTTAAATTATCAAACGAAGAAGGGAAGATTTGGGCAAGCTTTTTGTTACCATTTATTAAGCATGTAATTTACATGTATGCATTATGTTAGATACTCTCTAAAACATACTTGTGAAGTAGAAATAATTAACCTCCTTTTGACAACTGAAAAAACTGATGAACAGCTTAAGTGGCTTGAATAAGATCACACAGAGCCAGGATATCTGACTGATGCTAACAAACCCATTAAAGGCAGGGACCATCTTACTCATTTTTCAATCTCCTCTACTTCCTATTGTACCCATCTTCACCCTCTAGCTAAGTAAGCATCTGCTCTAGAGCAGGAGTTTTGTAAAAGTTCACTTGACTGAACAAAATGGACTATGAGTGTCCTACGTGCATGAAACAGTACATGTATGAGGTAGTACTTTATTTTTCTTCTATAATCTATTTCAAATACCTCTTCAAATAATCAGCCAAGATAGCATGTGATAAGATAGAGTTTTGGTGCTTTCCATGTAGCTTAGGCCTTAACATACTATCATGACTAGGACCAGGAAGAAGCCAGGCAGCTCCAGGTTAGTGAAGGTTTGGACACTGGCAGAGACAAAAGCACAGCCAGGAATAGTTAGCCAAGGAATAGGTATGGGGAGATGTGAGTTAGGAAAGTAGATTCAAGGCCAGAGTTCAGGTTAAGTGTAAGTCAGGAGTTACATGAAGATGAGATAAAGATCTCACCAGGTAGGTGAAAGCAGTTGTTTTCCTCAAGAACAAACCTCAGGTAATCAGAACTACTATACTATAGGAATCAGTGTCAGGAGCCAAAGAACCCAGCATCAGTGGTGGGGTGCTGGCAGCATGAAAACAGGGCACTGGCCAAACAATTGAGATGCAAGGTATTAGACACCGGGAGCAAGTTAAATAAAATCCTATAGATATATGTCAAGTAACTATTTATGTGCAATCCATTGGGAACTGTAATGCAAAAGCAAAGATGAATAAGATTTTATCCCCAACAAGAGAATAAACTAATAGAGGGAGTAAGAGAACGGTGTTATATTAGTACATATGAGGGAGATAACACTGAAGATTCAGGAGTATTAAAGGGAGTTATTTCAAAATATTTCATGGAAGAGGTGAAATTAGAAATGTGCTTTGAAGAATGAGTAAGACTTTGATAGGCACACTTAGAAGTGAAATAAGAATATCTAAAAGGTAGATGGAGATCTCAGGCCCTGTTAAACTAAATTTCAAGGACAGGACACAGATTTTAGAAAACTGATAATGAAAAAGAGTTAAAAAGTATCAGCAGCATAGCTAGACCATTAGACTGTTCAAACACAGAAAGAGAATGTATGAGTTTATTTTCTAGAATAGCTACTCAAGGGAGTTGCTTAAGCTTAAGCATTTTGAACTAATAGTAGAAATTTTTACACTAGCCTATAACTTTCAGTCATAATTCAATCCATTAGCATGGCAATAAAAAAATGTTTTGATTCAACTTTACTATGGTTAAATCTTGATTGACAATATAAAAAAATCTAAATGGTATTTTAATAATCATGAATTATCTCTTCCAGGGATGTTTTCTTTTCAAAACATTGTTTTTACATGTTCAAGATGGATATCGTCATTGAGGGTTCTTAGTCATTATAAATTAACTGTGTGCAGAAGACTCTTAGCCTTGTGCTATAAACATGGACATTTTGGACATCATTTTCTCTGAGATATCAAGATAACTTTTATTTCATCCTGTCACAGCAATCTCAAAATTGGTAGCAAGTACTTCATGTGTTGCCATTGGAAAAAACAGCAGAAATCTCAGTTTGATGTCAAATAGCAGCCATTCATTCATTTGCCATTTGGCAAAGGATTCCATCCATTATGATTGTACCCTAGCAACTATCCTAATTACTTTTCAATTCCTAATTTTAAACACCTAGGAAACCTGGGTTACCATAGAAATTATTTTTCTACTTATGTACAACTGAACTCAGGTAAGTTATTTTTTTTTAAAGAGATCCCAAATTTGATCATTGTTGCATCACAATCATAATATTTTCTGTAAAGAACACACATTTCTAAGATTCTACTCTTTGAGCAAAGTAACAACTTCTATGAAACCAAATTTTTACAGTAGTACATTTGTAAAGGTCAGCCATAGAGGGGCTTCTCAAAACTTGATATGCTTTCTAATGACCTGGAGACTTTGTTCAAATGCAGAATCTGATATTCAGTAGATCTGGGCTGAGGCCTGGGATTCCATATTTATAATAAGCATTCAGATAATGCTGATGCTACTAATCCTCGGATCACACACTGAGGAGCAAGGAGATGAAGAATCTATTTTGCGGTTCTTTAGAAATTTTAACTGATTTAAGTTATTATAATAGTTTCTATTTGATCTTTGGAAATATACCAAAGTTGTACATTTTTCTTATTTCAGGTGATCACAAAATAAGTTAATAGAGCCAAGATACATGTGACTATATCAATTTGGAAACTAAGAACAATGCAGTTTAAGTGACAAAGTAGGAAATACCATAGGGTCATATCTCTTTATCGCATTAGCACTTAGAGATCAAGTTAATGATGGCTTCCTCTTGGAATTTTAACAACAGTATCTATTATAGGTAGAAATTCTTCTGGCATAGTCTCTTTAATACAAGAATGTAAGAGAAAAATATCTCAGGTAGAGGAAATGTTTACTTCATAATACAAAAAAAACAAAAATGTGGAGTTCAAGAAAGTTTTTTTCTTCTGGCCCAAAATTTAAAAATAGAATACTGGTTTTCATAGCATTAAAAATAATGCTAGTGTCTGACTCTGAGTATTCTGATGCTAGCTGGTAAAGTGTTATTTTACAAGGCTAAAAATATTTTGCAACACCACCTCTGCAAAAATAGGTAGAAACATACAGGTTTGGTTCCAAACCTTTGGAAGTTGAATAGCTCTTTTCTCCAAGGAGACATTTACAGGGCTTGTATCAAGGCCCTCTTCTCAGTGTGACTGGAGAGACGCGTGTAAAGACACTGAAAATGACAGGCAAATTTTAAGAGTCTGCCACTCAGATTCCTTTGCTTAGATTACAACATCTAGCTACATGCTTAAAAGTCTTGTTTTTTGTAACCAAACCTTCAGTGACTGAAATTGAAAGTGTAAGCAAGACAATCAAAATGAACAGCTCGGCCTTTGTATTTCTCAGCTGGGATAGCAATAAGGACTGGAGGTACTGCTTGTTTAATAGCTTAATACCCGTAATGTCATCTCCTATTTGAAATAATGTTCTTGTGGAGTAGAGATACTATAAAGCACGTATAGCCAGTACCATGGACTTAAATACTATGAATTATTTCTTAAGAAACCATGGCATTAATGGCAGATGAGCCAGGCAGAAGAGAATCATTGCTGTAGTTTTACACTAAGAATATGGTGCCTTAGGCAAAAACTTTTATTGCACTGCAGTCCATCCAAAGTGATCTTCAAAGATTCTTATATCAAAAAGCAGGAGAAAGAAAAAACTTCCACTTATTCGTATCTAAATTATATACTCAATTTTAAAAGGTTCAAAATTTTATGAAAGTTCAGTTTTTCATTTTCAACTGATCAATTTTGTTTTCACACTTACTCATTATCTTCCGTCCTCAAACTCAATCCCTTGAAGAGAGGTCTTTCCCCTTCCTTTAACTCTAAGCTGCATAGACATGTGACGATTCACCTTGGCAATACCTATTTTAGATCTTTTGATGGTTCTCCATCTCTTAATCATCGTCCGAATATCTTAACATGGCATAAACGCCCTCTCATTGTTCAGTCTCCAACTACTTTTTCAGGCTCAATTTCTATCATTCTCACCACCTCTTCTTACTGACATTATAAAAGAGATTCTGGCCCTTACCACGAGGACAAGAGAGAAGTGAGAGGTGAAGGCCAAACTCAAGTACATAACCATGACATCTGTTTCCTTCAAAGTTTTCATCCCTAGAAAACCAGCTCTAATTGTATTTAAAAACTTTAATAATACATCTTCTTCTTAGGAAGTGAATTGTTTTGGAGGGGAACCCATAACCTTAAATATTATTGGAGATTTAATGGTACAGATCATTGTTCTTATAAAACTCAACACTCCTACCAACATTTTTACATCCTTTCCTCTCAATCAAGACTTTGTGCTTCCGACAGTCAGATGTATATTATATTTATGTTTGTTACAAAAACAATTAGCACAGGATCCAGCATATAACATTCTTTTAAAAAAATCTTTAATGCATTAATGAATATAATATTGTTTATCCTGGCAGATTGTGTGTGCAAGAGTTAGGAATTAATCTGTCATTTTCACCAAAGGTTTGTCAACAATATGCAGATGTACTTAAGTACAATAGATATTAGGTACATAGTGCCTTGAAATGTGAGGCATTTTTTTAAAAAATTATGAAATATATTCATACATTAGAAGAGTGTATAAAAACTATATGTATATTTTAAAGAATAATAAGTAAGCCAATATCAAAATAGCCAAATTTTCCTTTTTCAAGGTGCCTATTCAAATCATTTGCCCAATTTTCTATTGAACTATTTAAAATTTTATCCCAGATGTTAGTTATTTTTAAAATTTATGTAATATAAATATATTCTCATATTTTTGTGGTTTGACTTTTCAATTCCTTTAGGGTATTTTGATAAACAGATCTCATTTTTAATAAATTCACATTTATTATTCTATATTTGCTTTTCACGATTAGTTTTTTAATCCACTCAGACTTAATATTTTATTTGGTAAGAGTTAGAAATATAATTTTATTTTTTCTTCCCAATATATTAGCACCACTTATTGCAATATCCATTGCACATCCTCCACTTGACTTCCAATAGTGCATCTGTCAAGTGACAAGTGTACATATATGTGGAAATCTGTTTCTGGGTTATTTCAGTTTCATTGTTTCATATAATAATTTAACTAGAGAAGAGAGATAAAACAGAAGAAAGAACCACACATAAAACAGAAGAAAGAACCACACATATTTTAGAATTAATTTCTGGTTGATTGTGATATGTGTTGGAACTATTTACTTCTTAAATACCAAAATCACCACTTCATAGACTAATTGGGCAGAACTGAAGGCAGATAAACAGGACCACCTACATAATTTGAAGAACCTAGCGCAAAATGAAAATTCAAGGCCTCTCGTTAAAAAATTATTAGGAATTTCAAATTGGTGGAATCAGAGCATTAAATCAAACATGGGCCCCTTCTAAGTGTGGGGCCCTGTGTTACTGCATAGTCACATATCCATGAAATCAACCCTGCAAGTAAAATATGATGAAATCATCTCTTGTTATGTGAGAAATATAAAATGATGTAAGAATAAATCTAAGATTCCTACATAAAATAGTTTTTAATCAGGAAAAATAGATTATCTAAAAGAACTTAAACACTTAACATGGAATCAAATAGAATTTTTAACACTAAATTACATTTAATATTAATTAAGACACCTGTAATGACAAGGACCTACTACTAACAAGGGAAAAAATTAATCTTTAATTTGTCTGCTTTTATTTCTCATTCTCTAATTATAAGTTTGAATCTCTGATTTTTGCATATTCTTATGCTTTTGCTTGACTGCAGGACCACATTACATGCAACAGTCTTTCAAGATTCAATGCCATAACACACCAAACTGAATATGCTCTTTAAGTAGTTACCTGCTGTGTTTACTTTATAATGCTTTAAATAAGTGTTGAAAGAAATTTATAGCTCCCTAGTACTAGTTCATGTACCAGGAGTACTTAACTGAAAAATTATTTGAATTGGTGCCTGTGGATATATCTTCTCATAACTCTTTTTAGATGTTTTTGTATTTGCTAAAAGTAATGAACTATTTGTATATTAAAACTTGGCTCAATTTTGTATAGAATATATTAAATAATGCCTCTATTATTCGATATTATCAGGAACTCTTGTATTCCATATAATTGGATTTTAAAGAATATCAAAATTTACAATTTAATATTCAAAACTTCAATTTTTATAATTTTTTTCTTACATAAAAATATATTTTCAACCTTTATGACTCACTACCTTGCCTTACTAAACAGAGCACTTCAAATATTATTGGCCCTTCTCTCTATAGTTTATATTTATAATATATAATATATTTATAAATATATAGTTATATTTATAATCTTTAATTTGAACATTAATTATTGAGGTTGTAATAGTTCAGTCAACAGGAGTTGTACCTGCTTTCATTGATTCTCCTGCCTACTGACTCTTGATTAGACTGTCAGCTGCTGCTTGAGTGTAGGTGTGCCTAAGGATTGTGCTCTATTCTTAATTTCCTTTTGCTAATCTGATGTGGACTAGAAAGGTGCTTATTAATTTATCAGAATTCTGTGTTAAATAAAAGTCAGAAGCTTCAAAGAAGCAACTCATCCAGAGAGAAGTGCATAAATTTTAGTAATAGGCCTTTTGACTGATTTTAAATCACTACCCAACCTCTTACTTATGTTTAGATTCACTTCTCTGCTCAGACCATCCCTAAGAAAGGGCTGTATTGACGTATGTGGTATTGTAATGAATAGCTAATTCTCAGCACTGACTTATTCTCAGTTGGCAGACTTCTTACTCCTCTAGTATTTATTACATTTTCTTCCTACTGCCTGAATTTTGTAGTTCCAGTGCCCAAATGGATGCCAAATAAGTTAATTTGTTCATGTGCATGTATAATTATAAGAAAATAACAGTTATCGCATATCTACTGTGTATACATAAATAAGCTGATTTTTTTTGTTTGTGTAGACACAAATATATAAAAATAAGAAAAATATTATTACCTTATAGGTCATAAAACCCAAGCTCAGAGAAGTTACAAAAAGTAACTATGTTTATATATCAAAGACTAACAAGAGATATGCTAATAGGAGAGGTCGAACAAATATTTCTTAAATAAATGAATGTTGTTGATTGTAGTTTAGCTGCAAAACACCACATGTTTTTTATAGCATGAGGGGATGCCAAAGATGGTAAATTTAGTCAAAGTCAGCTTTGGGATTATCCTTGGTTTTCACTTTTTTGTGAAACTTTCTTCTGTAGGGACAATATCAAGAGTGGGTCTACTAAATAGTAAAATCTTAAAAGAGATTCAAAATTACTCTGAGTTCTAATCTGCAACATTCCGTAACGATTAGAAAAATAATCTAAGATATGCACCTATAAAGCTGGTTAATATATATAAATAAATAATCTGCTGTTATAAGGTGATTTTTATAACCATAGGGCCTGTTAAATTCAGAAATGTCAGTTTTCCCATTTTAGATATTGCTGAATAAGATTGAATGGTTCCTATTAAGATCAACTGATGCCTAGAAAACTTAATTTACATAGAAATGTTTTTTTAAATAAATTTATTTATTTAAATTAGTTTCAAGTATACAGTACGTTGGTTAGACATCTATACTGTTCATGAAATGATCCCCCCAATTGCTCTTTCCTATCCCTGGCCCTCCATAGGGGTTTTGAAAGAAAGAAATCACAACTTCTTAGCAGGCGTATTGACAGTGGCTTTTGTGAAGCACTTGCTAATATGCTGTTCTTGTCTCTCCTGGGGGCAGCATCTCAGGAACACAGCCCTGATTAAAGCTTAGAGATGAAGTGGCTCCTCTAGCTCACCTTTCAGGTAAAAGCCATGAATGGTTCTAACTTCCGTCTCAGCCAGGGATGGTTTATTTGGAAGTAATAGATACTCGCCATGGCTGAACTACTCAAGTAAGAAGAAATGCTCACAGAGCCTATTTAAAAGAAATTTAGCTGAAGAAACCATGTATCTGTGTGTGCGTGCGTGCGTCCGAGCGTGTGCTTGTGTGTGTGTATACACAAAGCTCTGGGTTTATTTGATCATGGTTCAGTCTCAGCCAGGGATGGTTTATTTGGAAGTAATAGATACTCGCCATGGCTGAACTACTCAAGTAAGAAGAAATGCTCACAGAGCCTATTTAAAAGAAATTTAGCTGAAGAAACCATGTATCTGTGTGTGCGTGCGTGCGTGCGTGTGTGTGCGTGTGTGTGTGTATACACAAAGCTCTGGCTTTATTTGATCATGGTTCCTTTCACTTATTGACTTCAGGCTTATCACTCTGTAAACTATCTTCCTATTTATTGTATATATGTGTCTCATGATAGACCCTACGTCTATGTAACATTCCTTTTAGATTCCCACAGTTAAATGACTCCATCAGTGTATCTCAATTCTAAATTTCTGTGAGGGGACCTGATTGGCTCAGCTAGAATCAAGTGTCTATTCCAACCAATATTCTTATATTCTATAAGCTAGAAAATGGGTTTCTGTGATACATAGGTTTGTATGTCCAGGCTGTAGATGCTATTCCTATTGAGATGATTGGAGCAAAGTGCCGATGGATAAGGTTAGCATGGGCATGACTATGGCATGCCAGTTGTGATGCATTTTCTTCAACATGTATAGAGAAACAAATATATCATTAACAGCATTTCTTTCACAGTCACTCTGATCCTGATTCATCCACTATTTTTCCTGAGCCCCAAAGTGAAGGAAGCAAAGCATCCTCTCTGAGCACTAACAAATTCTAAAATGAAAAACTCCCTAGTTTTACATCAAGCAAAATAATGTTTACGAAACAGCATTACTGTTCTTGCTGGTGATAATAATATGTCTAAGAAAGGAAAGATGTATTAGTTATCTACTGCTGCATAACAATTTACTGCTAAAATTTAGCAGCTTGAAACAACAAACACTTATTTTTTCGGTACTGTGGGTCAGGAATCCTGGAGCAGCTTAGCTGATTATTTCTGACTCAGGGTCATGAGGCTATAGTCAAGGTGTTGCCAGAGCTGCAGCTACCTCAAGGCTGAAGTGGGAGGGGATCCCCTTCTAAGCTTACTGATGTGGCTTTTGGCAGACTTCCAGGCCTCATTAGCTGCTGGCCAGAAACATCGGTTCTTTGCCACGCAGGCCTCTCCAGTATTGCTTTATCACAAATTTTAGATAATCGACTGCTTACGTTATTAGGACAACAAATGATTTTCAAACTGAGTCAAGCAATAGACTATGGTAATTTTTTTTTTTTTTGCTTGATTTTCCTTTTTCTTTTTAGTGTTCTATGAAATTTTCACTGTTTTTTTTCTAAATGCACAACAGATCTCTCAATTGTAAATATTTTTCTAAGTGCTCAAATATATGAAAAAAAAAAGAACATTTTTTTTTTTCTATTTTTGGAGACATCCTTTGCACTGTGTCCTCTCATCTGATTCCAGTGTGTATTGTTGCTCCTACACCTGGTACTCCCCTTCAGGTTTCTCCTGACTTGGATAATCTTTCATTTCGTGGGTACCAAATGTTCTTTTTATTTTCATAGTTTCTAATTTAAAAAAAAAAAAATTTTCCAATAATTTCCTAAGAAATAACATGATCTTCAATGTTCTCACCTACACAGTTCATATTTTGGCTGAATATAGAATTCTAAGTTGAAAATATCTTTGCTCAGAAAGGACTTTTAAAGGCAATATACCACTGGCTTCTAATTTTCAGTGTTGCTGTTGAAAAGTCTGATGCCATTGTCATTCCAACTCTTTTGTATGACGTTTTTTGCTCTTGCCTGACTCTTTTAGTACTCCTTTATATTCCCCGTGGGCCTATATTTATTTCATGGTGCTGGGCACTCACTGAATCTTTTTTTTTGTATCAGGGAAACTTCTCTTTAGTTTTGAAAACTATTTCTATGTCATTTCTTAGATAATTTCTGCACCTTTTTCTTTTCTTTTAGTTTTTAAATTCTGTATCATCTATTATTTAAATAATGGGCCTTTGGTTTAATCTTTAATTTTTAATATTTTCTCCAAGATTTTCCATTAATCATTTGTTTCATTTTCCCTGAGATTCCATCATCCAAATCTTGTATTAAATTCTTTATTGTATTTCCCTTTTTTTAAATTTCCAAAAGTTCTCTGTTGTATCATTCTTGTTTTTGTTTGTTTGTTTTTGTTTTGTTTTATTGGTGCAATTTTCTCTTGTCTCCGGTGATATTAAACATTTTATTTGAAAGTTTTTGACTGCTCTTGAAATTTTACCTCTTGTCTCTGATTCCTTAGGGTTCTCCTAAGGGGGCCTGTTTTTTTATTAGTTGGTTGTTTTGGCCTTTCTCTTTCACATTAAAGGATTTCCTCAAATTCTAGGGAATTATTTAACCTGGCTATCCATTCTTATTTAAGATGAGTCACTGAAATCATCTGGTGCTCAGTGATAGTGATATACATGGGGGATAAGGGTCCAGCATGTTGGGGAAATACATTCATTTCATAAACTAGGGCAATTGATTTCTCCATGCTCCTGAATCCAACGGATGGAGAGAGGACAAGCAGATTAGAAG
>NW_006436811.1:8203747-8218424 GCF_000325575.1 Pteropus alecto | reverse complement strand
GTGAGATAGGTTCCACAGTAGAGTATCTAGATTTCTACTTAAAATGCCTTTTCAACTTTCAGGTCACCCTAAATTTTCATTACAGATTCCCTGAGACTGAAGACATTTCTTCAAAAGCTTAAATTCAGTATCCCATGGTTGGGGATATATGGGGTAGCAGTTTGGGCTTGGAGGGACAGGGGAGCTAGTCTCTTAACTGTAAGATGGAGTGGGTTTTCTCTCTATACTGATCTTCTACCAGCTCCTTGGTGTTTACCTCCTTTCTTGTGCTTCCAAATTCCCCACAGGATTCTACACTGGGAATAAGAATGCTCAGGAATTCTTGGAAAGTCTCCAAATCGTAAGTTAATCTATATTTTTCTATATTTTCCATATTCTATATTTTGAGTGTTTTTAAATAATAATGAATGGACATAATAATAAGCAATAAATTCTTTTTCTGTGACAGATCAAAATAAATTTGTAGAGGTTTTTGGTAAAAAAAAAAAAAGTAAAAAATACATAGTCAATGATTATTATGAACTAATAGTATGATAATAAGATGATATATTTTAATGGCACTTAAAAGTATTCTCTGTTTGATATAGACATTTGTTAATAGAAATCATTAAAAGAAGGAAATACAGAATAAAATAAATGCTAAATAAATATCAAAGTATCAAAAGATAATACTGCAAAGGTGTAAAAAGTTTTAAAGTTATTTTTCTTAAAATGAAATTTTAAAACACACAAAGCATTCATAGCCCTGTCCAATAGTCTTGATTTTTATTTCATAACAAATATTCCATTTCCAAGAAAAATTTCTTTCTGCTTGTGGCAGTGTTGGTTGAGTGAGTCCAAAAAATCTTCAAGTTGAATGTCAGAGTATATGTTGCTTCATAAAAGCTCATTACCTTTTTCAATGATAAAAATATATCACTTGCTTGCCCTGAATTTGATTTTGCTGTTGAAATCTATATTGCTTTTGCTGATTCTGAATTCTATGTCAGTATTCTACAACATTCTTATCTTCTTTCCTTTGCATTTCCTCCGTTAATGTGTTTACAAACGACTGTAGCCTATGGAGTACTTTCGAACATTGGAAAAGGCCAGCTAACATTCTGGGTAGTGTTATAGTAACATAATGTTCTGATATCCTAACGCAGTTTACAGCACTACGTAAAATCGTGTGTGGAAACTGCCAGTTTAAGAACTTATTTTGCTTCCAGAACTTGTTATTTCTTGGAACAATACTCTAAGAATTTGTATAAAGTATATTAGGCACATAAATTGCATTAATATTTATTTTATTGGCAAGAATGATACATCCCTAGCAGCAGAAGAGGCCACAAATGCACACTTCTAATCAGCAGTTACAGACACTGATTAGATTTTGACTGCTTCTCTCCTCTCTGCTCATGCTCTAGTCCTAGAAATATAAATCTTATTCTTTGAATCTGCATATCAGTGATTTCTGCTCAAGCTTCCAACTTGAGATCAGTCTAATTCTTCAAACTAGTAACATCTCTATGGTGATTATTAAGCTTTAATTGTAGTAAGGAAATTGTAATTGTTTTTCTTGTTTTTCCAACTGATTTTTCTCTGGGTTCAGAAAAACATAAATTTTCCAGAAAATTCTGGAAAAGAATCCCCTTTTGCTGGAAACACTACTATATACATAACCCTTCATTCTCTCTATCTGGGGTACTTCCAGTCATTAAAGCTCTCAGAATTCCATGGAGTAAATTGGCTCATCCCTAACTCCCCTCTACAGATAATTAGGTTTAAACTTTCTCTCTTCTCCTAAACTGGTTATTATTTTCCTTTTGCTTCTGATCACCCCATATTTTATTGAATCTCTCATCTGCTATTTTCTTTTTTCTAGTTATTTTTTCATTATGGGTTAATATCTTTACATTAATATCAATGATATTTGAGGGTTCGAAAGAAGATAAATGCAAGACATGACTCTATCATCTTTACTCATGTCCTTATCTGTCCTTGGTGGTTAACTTGCCTATGCACAGCTGATAAGAAAAACCATATGTATCACACAACTCTACCCTACCTTCACATGTCACAGCTTAGAGGATGAATAATGGACTTTAGATTCAAGCTGCATCTGTCAGATTCTCTTACCCAGATATTGAAAATTGGTATTAAGTAAAAATTAGACTATGGCAATCTCTAATGTAAAAATAACTGACTTCCCTCTTTTTTTCATTTATCCCCATTTTTTTATCTTTTATATATTCAATGACTGATTAATCGAGTATTATTTTTTTGTAATCATAGTACTTACACATACCTAGGTTTGTGTAAGTACTATGATTACAAAAAATAATAATAATTCCTAGTCTGTTATTCAGGAATCCTCAGTCTAGTATAGGAGATAGACAAGTCAACAATTAGCCTGTTATATCTCACAAGGATATATATCTACCAAATGTTTGTAGTGCAGAGAAAGAAGTGCTTATCTGCTGGAGAGGATCGAGAAAGGCTTTACAGAAGACCAGAGCATTGAGCTGCAACAGATAACATGAAGGTGGACAATACAGGGCCAAAAAAATATCTAGGTAGAGAAAAGAGTATATGCAATATCGTAGATGTGAAAGAAAAGGGAACATGTTCAGGATGAGCAAGAAGTACCACAGGACTAAAGTATAAGGTGTTTGGGGTGGATGGTAGCATGATTGAAGGTTAAATATGCAGACTTTTACGAAGATTATGAAAAAGAAGTTTGGTATTTATCCCGAAGATAGAAGTTTTAGGTAAGAGAGTGATGTGATCATATTTGCATTTTTATAAGACAATAGTGATATTGTGGGGTTTTTGTGAGTAGCTGAGAGAGGTGGCAGGTTAAACATTCTAAAACAGCTCTCATATTAATTCAGAGAAGAGGACACAGTTACAGATTTTTTGTTTGTTTTTTAGTTTAATGGAGTTATCAGAAAAGTAAGAAGTGGTGTCACACTCTGGAAAGACTTCCTTGCCCACTCCACAAATCTAGGTTGTGCCCCTCTTGTCTATTTCATAGTATCCTTATAATCATCACACTTGTTAGTTCACATTTTGCTTTTAGGCACATTAAAAGCAATGATGACCTAAATCTTATTTATAGCCTTATATTTTGAACCTAGTGAGACTTCATGGGTACCTAGTAAGTATTCATTGAGTAAATGAATAAATGAAAAATAATTGTCTGAGACTCCTCGAGCAAACCCTATACTCTCCAAGCTTCTGGACAGTTGACTTATTGACAGTCACAGCATCCACACCAGAGCATCTCAAGAATGGTGGCCAGACCAGCCGTAGCTATATCACCTGGTAACTAGTTAGAAAAGCAAATTCATGTAACCCGCCCCACACCTATTGAATCAGAAACTCTGAGAATGGGGCCTAACAATTGGTGTTTTAATAAGCTCTCCAGGTCATTCTGATGCCAGCTAAGGTTTGAGAATGACTGAAGCAACTGATGCCTTTTCTAGGCGAGCATGTGCCCTAAGTACTTTTATTGTGCTTGAAATCCTGTCTTGGGGTTTTGTAGCCCCAAATCTGTAAACAAAATTCTATATGAAATGAAAACTTCACTGTTGTTGTCCTGAGTAGACAATTTAATAATCAAAATTAATCTATTTATAAAAAATCTGCATGCTTGTTAACTTGGCTTCATGAACAAGTACTCTTTTCATGGGACCAACTCAGTGATTCTCCTGGAAGTACATTTGACTCACATTAGTTCTTAAGGATATAGTTCAGACTTGTGTTGAGATGTATCAAATCAGAACAGATTGCCACATTGACATTCTATGGAATTCTTTGGTTCAGTTCTCTAATAAATGAAAATGTGGCAATTGTTGTATTGAAATCAATAATATTTCATCAAAATTTAAACTTGATCAATTTTATTTTCACCTCTTTTGATAACTGCCAGAATTCCAGCTCATGTGAAATGGCCAGCCCTCTCTCTGTCACCTACACCAGCAAGATGTATTATCTGAGTTAAAGTCTTTAATGAAAACACTGTCAAGATGGCCACTTTTTTTTTTTTTTTAGATTAAGCCAAATCAAAATAATAATGCTGGTAAAAACATGTTATTCTCATTTAAGCAAAGAATGAAAGTAAAGATCACTCTAAGGAAACTTACACTCTCAAAAAATTTCTTTTGCTCACTATTTTGCATCCTCACTATTGTAATAATTTTTTGTTCTGCTATGTCCCACCTTCACAGTGAATATACGTTACACAGCTCAAGCATACTGATTTTCACTTCATGAATCTATAAACCCTATAATTCATACTCAAAACCTGGCAGTTTAACCTGGCTTATGAGAAATGATTTAATAACAGAGACATGTAATGAGAGCCCTTATTGCTAAAATGTCACTGTATTTACAAAATATACTACAGGGCACTTACTAATATTCTACAAAGTGCTGTCATAAATCATTTAGCCTAGGCTACACTTTTAAAAATACATTAATAAAATAGAAATAGTTTAGTATCTTTAACTTTAAAATGCCTATTTTTTCAATATGAAATATTTTGAGGGCTCTCAATGACCGTTACTTCATGTCTTTTCTATGTTCGATACTCTTTTTAATAGTTTTTACCAAGCATTAATTTGGAAATAGCCTATTGTATACTTTTACTATATTTATGGATAATAATAGCTATGTGAGGCATTAAGGAGATAAAGATAGGAAACAACTATTCATTGAATAACTATCAATTATATTATTAATAATAACACTTCCATTGATCATTATCTATTATGTGACAAGAACAGTACGTCATCTCACATGCCTAATACAGGCAGGGTGCTAAGTAGATATTTAATACTCACAGGAAACTTGTGAGGTAGGTATTATGGTCTCCATTTTGTAGGACAGGAAACTAAGGTATAGGTAATGTAAGTGCCCTATCCCAGGCATCAGGGCTAGTTGGTGACTAAGAGGAAATTTGAACTGTAGTCTGATTCTAAAAGCCATGTATATTCTAATATGCTGTGCAGCCTCTCACTCATACCTTGGGTATAGAAAGTGATGAGTTTACATTTGCCCTTTGAATAAATGGAAGAATGATTAAATGATCACTTAAGTCAATGGTAATAAGATACCTTTCCAGAAAAGGCACATTTCTATTCAGATGATTTTTAAATCAGAGAGATTAATTTAACAATGTTTAAAGAATCTCCCTAACCAAAGCAGCTTGGGAGCCTAAAA
Source organism: Pteropus alecto (assembly GCF_000325575.1). Taxonomy (NCBI): domain Eukaryota; kingdom Metazoa; phylum Chordata; class Mammalia; order Chiroptera; family Pteropodidae; genus Pteropus; species Pteropus alecto. The sequence goes on along the minus strand of NW_006436811.1, from coordinate 8,213,219 downwards.
TGTTCTCACCAAGCAGAAAATATCCATGAAGTTTCATGTGGCACTTTACACAAGACGCTTTATAACTGCCACCTTTCTGTGGAGCAGAGCAATTCTTAGCTCACGTGCCATTAATTGATAAATTAATGTCCAGAAGCTTGTAGATCCCAAATCTGAATGGGACAATGAAGATTTTCAGACATTAAAGAAATGGGTCTTCTTTTCATTTTAGTAATTTTCACTAATAATTTTCACTCCAGATTAGTTTCCCCACTGACTCAATGGTTCACCAAAGAAGCCAGAGTTACAAAATTAAAACTTTAAAAAACATTGTTTTTCCCATATTTTAAGATTCTGAAATAATTCAAACATATAAAAAAGTACAAAGGTCAATATAGCACTAATGTATCTACTGATAAAAAAATATACGGCTCAGTTAAAATTTATCATACGTAACTAAAAATTTTAGTGGCTTTATTAAAGTATAACTTATATAGAAATGAATTAATCAATTTTAAGTATAATTTTATATAAGTTTCAACAAATATATAATTTTGAGTACTCACCACCAAAATCATGTTATAGAAATTTCTGTACTCTCAAAAATATTCCCTCATTCTTCTTTTCATTCAATTCACCCTCAACTCCTACCTCTTAGCAACCACTTACTGGTTTAAATGAAAAGGCAAGTCATAGACCAGAAGAAAATATTTGCAAAATATATATCTGATAAAGAACTTGTACCTAAAACATATAAAGAAATCTTACAACTCAATAAGACAACCCATTGCGGGGGTGGGATGAGGGTAGAAATGAGCAAAAGATTTGAATAAATACTCTCCTAAAGATACACAAATAGAAAATGAAGATACTCAACTTCACTAGTTTTGAGCAAATGCCTATTAAAACCACAATAAGATACCACTACATACATTCTACTAGTGATATAATGGCTAAATTTAAAAGTCTGACAACACCGTGTTGTGTGAATATGGAGCAACTGTAACAGGGTACAATAGGAAGGTAGAATTATGCAGTCACTTTGAAACTTTATTTGTATTTTTATAAAGTTAACCTTATTACAAAATCCAACAATCCCACTCCTGAGAAAAGAACCAGAAACATATCCATACATACACTAGCACTTGAAAGTTCACAGCAGTTTTTTAAAATCTCTTTATAAAGATAATAACACATTCCAGAAGAGCATTTGAGACCTTGCTTTATTTGAACTCTAATTCCCCTAGACTTATTACTGATAGCATTTCATTGTATAAATATATGATATTGCCAAATTTTCTGTTAGTGGACATTTAGATTGTTGCAAAATTCTTTGCTATTATAATACTTCAATGTGCAATCATTGAATTCAATGTGTTTTCTTGTCCACATGTGTATTTCTTCAGTATATACCTAGAAACAGTACTGTAGGTTACAGGGTATGCATACATGCAAAGCTACTAAATACTACCACATTTCTCTCCACTGTGGTTGTACTAGATATTTTTCACCTGCCCTTTCCGACATTGTCCATCTTTTTCCACACTGCCCTGTCATCCAGGAGACTAACCTTTATGATCTGTATCAACTTGGCTCCCATGACCTAAAGCTTCTATTGGATTTGGGGAGAAGTAGGCTCTTCATGTGATTAGGTGTGGCTTATCAATCTCTGCATTCTTCCATGAAAGTCACAACTTCAGCTGAGCGTCTCTTTCCAAGGAAAGGCAGCTGCTCTTGTCATCACCTTTCAGGCTTAAGGTGGTAACAGCCTTCTACTGTTACTAACCTCATAATGCTTCAGCATCCCTCGTCAATTTCTCTTCGCTTTTACTCTAAGCTTTGTAAATATTCCCTTCATTAAACTCTTTTCAATTACTTTTTTTGAGTGTGCCATCTGTTTCCTGCTGGGACCCTGACCAACACAATGGTTTTCCAATTTACATATCCACACATGGAGAATTCCTATTTCATCCTTGCCAATACGTGATATTAGCAGATTTCTTCTTTTTTGCCAATTGGATGAGTGTGAAATGAAAACCTATGATTATCTTGATTTAAATTCTCTGATTCATAGAAATGGAGCATCTTTTCACATTTACATTGGCTATTTAGATTTTTTCCCTCAGAGAATTTTCTTTTCATCTTCATCGTTCATATTTTATTGAATTGTTTATCTCCTAATTGATCTGTAGGAATCATATATATGTCCTGAAAACTAATACTGTGTCAATTATGGATGTTGCAAATATCTTTTCACAGTTTGTGGCTTTAAAAAACTTTACTATGGTATGTTTTTTAGTGTAGAATTTTTTAAATAAAGTCTAATTTATGGTTTCATGGTTTTTGGCTTGCTTAGGAAATTGTCCATGCTTTCATATCATTAAATTATCTTCCTATTTTTCTTTCTAAACTCAAAAAAATTTTTTTCTTTTATGTATTTAATGCATTTGGAGTGTATCTTTATTTACACTATATTGATATAATGTTATTACCTTCCATATGGATAGCAAATTGTCTCAACATTTTTCAATAAAGTCTATTCATTCTTCATTGAATTGTAGTAATACATTTGCAACTTAATAAGTTTCTTATGTGCATTGGTCTGTTTCCATGCTCCATATTTTGTTCTCCTTTTGTATATGTCTGACACTGCACCAATACCAACAAGTATAAATCATTCTAGCTGTATAGACTTTTCATAGGAATAACTCTCCAATTTTATATTTCCTTAAATTGTTTTGATTATTTTAGTCCATTTGTTTTTCTATGTGACTATTATAATAAGCTGGCTATATTCTCCAAAAATAAATGTCTTGTTGGAATTTTGATTGGAACTGCATTGAATCTTTAGAGTAGATCCAATGAAACTGACTTCTCTATAATATTGACTCTTGCCATCCATCCATGAATATTGTGTATGTTTTGTCTGTGTGTCTGTGTGTGTATCTCTCATTTACCTCTTAAGTTTAAGAACTTTTTCCATAAAAATATTGCATGTGTTTCATTAGATTTATTTCTGAGTACCTTAGATGCTTTTGTTACAATTCAGTATGAGATCATTAGATTGTCTAATTGATTGTTACCGGTACATAGGAATGGTATGTACCAAATTTTCTATTTTGAGATTTAATTCAGCAAACTTGCTGAATACTATTACTAGTACTGATTTAAATATTTTTTAGATTCATTTTATTTATAATCATATCACTTGAAACAAATAAAGATTTTATTTCATCCTTTGTAAATCTTGTACTTCAACTATTTTCTTCTTTCCATTTTTCTTCCTTCCTTCCTGTGCCTGCCTTCCTTCCTTCCTTCCTTCCTTCCTTCCTTCCCTCCTTCCTTCCTTCCTTTCTTCCTTCCTTCCTTCCTTCCTTCCTTCTGTCCATCCATCCATCTTATTGCACTCTCTCCAATTAAAGGCTAAATTGTGTGAGTAAAAGAAGGTATCCTTGGCCTAGCCCTGACTTTAAAGAAAGTGGTTCTAATCTCTTATCATTAAGTATGACATTTCTTGTGATATAATGGCAGATACCATTTGTAAGTTTAAGGAAGGCACTTTCTTTTACAGACTACAAAAAATTTGTATCTTAAATTGGAATTAAACTTTTCATGTACTTTTTCTACATCTATTAAATTTATCATTCTGTTTTTTTACTCAGTTAATATTATTTCACTGATGAATAATATGAATAGAGATTAAACTATTATTTCATTCATTGGGTAAATGTTTCAGTTGTTATATTTAACGTGCTAATATTTTATTGCTTTGTATCTATAATCATAATATAATAAAAATATTGGTCCACAATTTCCTTTTTTTATATTGCCTTACCCATATTTGGTAATGTATACATTTGAATGGGGGGGTTATGCAGTATAGAAGTTGCTTATATAATTTTTTATTTGACATTTTTTGTTTGTGTTACACATATGAGTCTAAATATTGATTTGTTTTAATTTATCTCTCAGAATTAAGAGGGCTTCATCAATATGATGATTCATGTCTTTCATTAATTCTGGAAAATTTCTTGCCATTATATCATAGATTAGCATACTATCTTTACCACATTTTCTCTCTACTCTCCTTTTAGAACTCCAATTTTGGTTATTCTCATTCTATCTCCCATACTTTTTCACATCTCACATTTCCCATTTCTTTATCTGTACACTGACTTTTGGTTAACTTTTCAAGTCTATTTTTCAGTTCACTAATATTTCACTCAGCGATGAAAAATATGCTATTTAACACTTTTCTTGATGTCATTTCAATGACGTTTTCATTTCTTGAAGTTATTTTTTTAAATTCTATTCATTTTTTATAGCAATCTGTTCATTATCTATCACACTTATTCTATTTTTTCCTCCTCTCTGGTGTTTTCTGTGTCTTCCAATTTGTTGACATGGTAGATTGTTATTCCACACAGTGTATTTTCCAAGGAAGGCCCATAGAAAAATCTTTGTCATAGCATTTCTAAATAGTTATATTATTCTCATAACATTTTCAGGGGTATTATCAATCAGGATATTTTTTATTTTTTAATTTCATAAATCTGGAGTCCTATTCCAAATGGCTTGTGGGTGGTACAGAAGTTGATTTTGAAAATTTATGTTGAGCAGCCTTATTTTTTTCCAAATTTTACAAACTTCTGGTACCTTCTTTGTTCAAGTGGGGAGGGTCTCTCCAATCCTCTTTCATAGAGAAGGCAGCCATTCCAAAGCCCTGGCCTTATACAGGGACACCATTTCCATCCCATTTCCTTACACACATCCATTGCCATGCCTTTGATCCTGCATGGGCAATAAAATCTTAGGCTCTGGAATTTCAGCCTGTAACTGAGCCAGATATCTCAAAAACTGCCCTAGTGTAGGGCTTACTTCTCAGGCTTTGAGTTTCCTCTTTGCTTCTGGAAGCTGAAGATTTCCATTAATCCTTTCAAGATTAGATAGATAGATAATGATAGATAGATGATAGATAGATAGATAGATAGATAGATAGATAGATAGATAGATAGACAGACAGACGATAAATATAATATTATGCAGCATATCTATACGTTAGAGACACGTACAGTCCGCTTTATCCCATTCAGCCATAGTGCTCGAACCAGATGTCTAGAGTGCTTCTGTCCTCAACTGTCTTCCCCAGCTCTTTTCACCTCTATCCTCTGTCAGGTGCACCTGTGCATTTTTATCACGGCATAGGCAGTACAGTGAAAGCCCTGGCTAATGATAGAGACTATAAAGGATATGCCTACATCTGTTTTTCACAAGTTTAGAAGAGACTAATTCACAACACAGAGGCCAACCCAACTTGACTGCTTTATTGAATCCTTTGGCACATCCTAGCCTTCTCTACTGTAGTTAACAATAGACCAATGGTTTGCAAGTCAAGTAGATTTGGCTCTGTCCTAATGCAACCAGAAGCAGGAAGTTTCAGAGTACTCCTAGAATGGTCTGTAAAATTGTCAGCTATGTTTTGAATACTCATAGGATTAAGACTGTTTGGTTGAATTTCAAAAAGTATTTCAGATTTTAAAGTATGTTTTTATAAGAAAATAAACAGTTCAATTATATTTTAAATCTTGATTTATTTTTATCAAGTATAGTCTATTCATCATAAGCTTGTTTTGTTTTCACTAATTTGTATTAGGAAACCAACACAGCATAAACTGGCTTTGCTTCAGATGTCTTTGTTTGTCAGTGGGAAAACAGTCATCAGGATATTCAAAGGATATCAGAATTTTCAGAAGCACCAAAAGGGACCTTTATAATGATTTTAAATTTTCCATAGATTTTCCCTCAATGGTTATAAATATGCTTGAAAAACCATATGAATTGTATCACAGTAGTTCAGGGGGAATGTTTGCTCATTTCTCAGCTGAGATATTTCTATAAACAATAGGTCCCCACAAGAAAGCCAGATTTCCAGTGCGGTTGACTAATAGTTTGCTGCATTTGCCAAATTGAAGAATTTGGCAATGTTATATTCCTCTCTCTGACAGGAACTATTTCTTCCTTCTAACAAAATAAAAGTGTTTCAGAGTTATATGTAATATCAAAAACAAGGTGCTCACTTTGGGCCTCACAGTTTAAGAGACCTTTGGATGCTGTGTCTTTATTATATCTCCAGGTCCTGTATTTAATACCTACTGAGTTAAAGGTCTGCGCTCAAGTTCACCTGATATAAAATAATCAGATGAAAACAGGAGCATGTGAGGGTTCTACTTTGAATATTTGCCTACACACAACACCACTGCTTTTCTTGGTTTCATTAAAATGTTACTGAATTGATATTTACTTTTCAGGGATGTATAAGCATAAATTTGAAAGCATATAGGAAGATATTTATTAAGTACTGTTTTTAAGAGCAAACACTAGTTTAGGCACTTTCACAAGCAATGTGTTATTTAATCTAAATATATTCCAATTGCAGGAATGTAAAGGAAACATCGATCCAAAGCCGTTACTTTTTACGGCCAATTCCATTATCTCTTCTCCTATAATGTGCCTGCACTTCTTCTTTGCCTCCCATTCCTTAATGCTAAAGTCCTCATTCATACCTTGGTTAGAACACACACATCAAATGGCTTTGACACTCAGGTGCAATTACCAATGATGCATTTGCCTCGATGCAAATGTCAGAATATAGCAGCAGAAAGGTTACCTCCCCGCACTGCAGAGATAATCACTCTGCAAGCTGCCAAAGCTCTATTCATTCCATGTCCTTTCTGAGCCAATCCAGAGAGGTTTCTCACATCAGTCAAAGAAACTGACCCCTAAATCTGCATCTCCTGGGACAGTCACACTAATTGGCAATCCCAAGTTTTGTTTTCTCTGAATACTCAAGCAGGAAAATATCAGGTGGGTTTGACTCCACGGAACCCATTATTAAAGGGTTTTTACTTTCTGTGTGGTAAAGAGCTTTAGTCTTTAGAGCAGTCAGTCATCTCAGTTGACGTCTCAGGGGTTGAAAGTCAAGGAGAAAGTGCCATCCGGATCCATTATGAATTTCTGGAATCCCTACCTCTTTTAGTCTCTGAAGAACTTATCTTTGTCCCTGTCTTCAATTAACCCATTAAGGGGAACAAGTGAGACAAGAGGCAGGTCTAGGGGCCTGGGAAGAGAGTGGGAGAAGGAAAACAGAGAGAAACAGGGAGGAGATTCAGGAGAACAGCGTTTTAGCACTGGTTGTGTTTTTATTATTGCTCCTTTCACCAGTTTGGGGAGGAGGTAGGGACACACATGCTGGCTTTCTCTCCAACGCAGCTGAGACCTTTATGAAATCACTGCAGAGGCAGGGGCGGCAGGCACTATTTTTATCTCCAAATTGATTCAGCTGCAGCCGCTGCTGTGCCTCTGACTTCATTTTTGCTGGCCCTCCCCCTCACTGTCCCCACTCACTGCTTCCGCCCGATTTGGAGACTTATCTTCAGTTCAGCACTGCTCCCTTCCCTCCAGGCCCTGGCTGGGCAGGGCTCAGGCAGGACTCCTGCCGGAGACTGATAGTGACAGGAGCAGATCGTGCCTCAAGCTCTGACAGCCCTCAGAGGCGCATGGCCAGGCATCAGTGAGCCACTCGGGGCTGCGCCAGCATTTAATTGTTCACCCTCCAATTTCCCCTACCCTTGGGAACAGGGTTCCACAAAGAAATTTCATCAATTGAAATGCTGTGTGCCAGAACATTTGCCAAACGTGCCCCATCTGACAAGGTTTAAGCTTTCAGACGTTGTTGCTAAGAAGAAAGGACATTTACTCCCTGGACTTTTCATCTTTTCCTTCCTAGGCTGATGGGGCCCCATATCAAAGTTCCGGGAGAGGGTGACTTGCCTGAAAGGCTAGGAGAGATTTTCTTGTTTGGGGAGGCTAAGGAACAGGGCAGGCAGGATATGCCATTCCTGTTTTGCACGCGATGTTTGAATTTGCCACCCCTCTCTCTCTCCCTGAAATGCTGGGAGCTCTTCCAGGCCAGGTAGTTTTCTATTCATATCTCCATCCCCTGTGCCTAGGGAGCTGGTTCTCAGAAGTGTTCGTTACAATGAGATCACTGAGTGCAGACTTACTTTAAGTACTAAAATATAGAATTAGAAAAACAAAAAAGATGTTTGTAGGCTGAGGATTGGGGTATCTCAGAGGATCCTTCGTTAATTATCTAAATTCTCAGACTTAACATGGATTGTATGCTCAGCACAGGGCCTGACAGACAGCAAGCACTCAGCGAAGGTGCATGGTTGGGCCGGTGGGTTAAGTGAGTGACTGAGTGACTCTTGGGGCAGCAGTGATAGTCTCTCAGCAAACGTTTGTTGGATATAGTAGCCAATGTTCTAGGGACGACAGTAAACAAGATCAGAGGGAGCCTATCACTTAATAGGGAAAGCGAGATATGAGCAAATTCCAAATGCAAGTTACAACATATAAGCCTAAAAGAAGTTTAGATAGAAGGTGAAAAGGAAGATGAACAGGTTAGCACACAAATGGAGGCTTTAAGAATCAAGGAAGTTATGGATAAGATCATGTAAATGGATGTTATTTAGACAGGCAGAAAGGTTACCTCTAGAGAAGAACTTTTAGGTTTGTGCTGTCCAACATGACAGCTACTAGCGACATGTGGCTACTTACATCTACATTTAAATCAATTAAAATGAAAATTTTAAAGTTAGGGGAAAAAGTTAGTTCCTCAGTCACACTAGCCAATATTGAAGTACTAAATAGTTCCATGTGGCTAGTGGCTACTATATTGGATAATGCATGCCATTTTTATTATTGCAGCAGATGAATTAAAGGAAACAATTAGAAATAAAAGGGCTAGAGGATGCAGTCTACCAAATACGAAGCTCAGACATTCAACATATTTTGCAGGTAAAAGGTAATCCTTGAAGATCTACAAGCAGAGAGCCCACATGATCAGAACTATGCTTCTGAAAGATATATATAATGGCTGTGTATAAGCTAGTTTTGAGTGTTTTTTGGTTTTCAGAATCTTTGCACATCTATTTTCTTGTTTACCTCTCAAAACAAGCCTCCAGGTAGACAGAGCAGATATGGAAAACAAGTTTCCAATATCACCAGGGAGATGGAGGAACCATAAAGTCACAAAGAGGAAGAAAAAAATCTCATATCTGTGAAAAACAGCTTTCTTCCTCTACCTCATAGGCAAATTTTTCCTTCTTGTATCAGGAGCTATTGATATATGTTACAGTCCCTTCTGGGAGTTGAACTACAGTACTAGATACTGAAAACCCTGAAGAGGAGACAAAGGTCATGTGACAAAGTAGCTTCAAATCTGGCATAGGAAAGACAAAACACAACAACAACAAATTGGAGTCATTTAAAAGGAAAGCAAATGGAGGATTTGCTATGACCACCAGGGCTACCTTAGGCTGTGTGAGCAGCACCCCACCCCTGACCCCAGAGTGGGTCATGCAGCCCAGATAACCACCAGCTAGAAGAGAAAACATCTGGGTCTCACCTAAATGCAGAGAGAAAAGTAAAG
>NW_006436811.1:8195215-8203716 GCF_000325575.1 Pteropus alecto | reverse complement strand
GAGAATAAGTTCTTGAAGACTCTCAAATTATACCTCATGAGTGACTTTAAACTCAGATCGCTGGAAAGAGCGTGGATCAAGCCAACTCAAGATTACTCTCTGTTCTCTGCATTCTAACCAAGTGCTCCTGGGGCTATTAACTTCTCTAACCCTAAATTTTCTTATCTATAAATCTATAAAAAAATAATAACTATTTCTCAGAATTATTAAGAGGATCAATAGGAGATTACAAAGTGCAAAGTGGGAGCCCAGGACATAGTTACATGTACCTGAAGGTAAAGTATATGTGTTTTAAAATGTATGTGCAAAGGCAATGGGCTTTTCTTGTTCCAGATCAAGAAACATGAAGAATGTCAGACTGCCATGAAGTCTCCTTCTAAGTGTTAGCATACCTCTCTTGAAAAAAAAAAAAAAAAATTCCAGCTCTCTAGTAAGAAGTAGTGAATTCATGGACAGAATATTGCCCATTTCTCTGCCATCAGTCTAGTGCGAGATCAAGCTGGGACTTCTGAGAGCAGGTTTATCTGGATTTCATCAGGTGCAAATCCCACTGTAAAGGTAAACTTTTATTTTTGTTACTGATATAAATGCATTGCTTCAGGCCTAAACTGTCCCCTCTTGCTTTTAACTCTGCTTTCTTTCTAAACCCAAGTGAACTAAGCAAATTTTACTGATTGCCTCATTCCCAATATGTTATTGCCTCTTTTGTACAGGTTGCAATGTATTCCAGGCTTTAAAAAGCTACAAGTATTTATAGGGCAGTTTCCTCTTCTGGTTGCACCATGTAACAATTACAACATGGCATGTCAAGAAGTCCGAGCTATTTTTTTCTCTTGGCTTCTAGTTGAGGAAAAGGTTTTTTCTAATTTTCACAAAAATAACTGCTTCTCCCAATCTCTTAGGTAGCAAAGTAAATGAAAAAAGAAACTTCTTAACAAGCCAAATCAAGACCACTGTTTTAAAAGCTTTTTAAGAAATAAAGAAGACAGTATTTGAAGGGAAACAAATGCCTTCTGAAGCTTAAACTAAATCCCCTGGGAGGTGGGGATAAGAGATACTTTTTCTTCCCCCAAAGCACCTCCAGTGCCTCTAAGGATCTTGCTAGCTTAATCCTTTGCTGGCCCACACTAAGAAATAAGAAAGAGGCAAGTTTAAAACTACATTCATCTTCTGCAAGAGGCAGCTGAGAGCTTTGAATTGTTTTTCCATCATCCCTTTTCTTGCAGCCCCAATTACTCTAGGTCCCTCTGAAGAGTCTTTTTAAATAGAGCTTGGGTGGTCACTTCTCACTGAACCCAGGTTGTACATGGGTGAAACAAATGCTTCTTTACTGTGTTTTGGAGAGGTGGAAGCACTTTTTCATTTCCAAATGGAACCTTTTATATCATTAAGGGTGAAAAGAAAAGGAAAGGAGAGACAGACAGACAGACAGACAGAGACAGAGACAGAGACAGAGAAAGTTCATTCACTCTTTCTGTAATTATGCTTCCAGTATTTTCATGCTGTTTTCCAATTCACCTTCCATACTCTTAGTAGCTCCTCAATCTGAAGGGTACTGACAAGGTAGGCCACCTCGCTCATGGAAAGATAATCTGGTTCCACTGAGCTGAATGTTAGGGTAAGGTGATTCATCACAGCCTAAATCTTTCTACTTCTCTTAAATTTCCTGCAGAGAATGCCAGGTATTCTGGCATTACACAGCCTTTAATGACAGGGTTCTTGGACTTGTTCAGTAGAGTTTGAATTCTATGAAAAGAACCTGGGGTAAAGTCAAAGAAAAACAAAAAATGTGTTTTTTGCCTGGATAGCTTTATCTTGGGAATCCTCAAGCCACACTAATGACTTTAAATGAGAAAAATTGCAAGAAGCCTGATTTTAAAACATTTTTGTTGTTGATTTTTGAACAGTTAATTTGATCAAATTATGTGAATATGGAATGAATTACCAAGCTTTCCTCTTGATTTCTAAGTATATTTCTCCATTGTGCATATGAAAGAAAATTTCAAAACAGCAAAAATTAGCAACAACTTTACTGTCTTTCATTTTAAAAAGCCACAGTCTTTTCTGAGCTGGAATACACAGCCCAGTTAAATCTGTGTCTTAAGTGTTGGTGGCCCTTATAATGGTAAGAATTACCTCATGGACAGTAATGTCCATGATCGAAGTTGTTTCTATAGATCAATCACGGCCTTAAAGTGGGCTCTTTGCACAAGCAGGAATGTTTGTTACCAGCATGCAGTATTTGTCTATATAAGGATATAAAATATGATGCATGTTATGATTTCATATTAATTTTTGTGCTTTCCATGATATAAGCATGTTTTCTAAGTATTGGCTGTCAAAGACCATTTTTATTTACTTCAACTAAAATAATTATAAACATTATGCAGTGGTCATGAAGAATACTTTTTTCTCCATCTGTAGTAAATGGCCATAGAATTTTTATAACAATGAATTATGAAATTAATAAATTAGGTTTAATGTATGCAAACATGTCTACTGCTGGCAGGCACTATGTAGGTGCTCAATAAACATGTTTTGTTTCCTTTCATAAGGTTAGAAAGATTTCAGCCTCATGGGTGAGATCATTTATTGTACAAAACAGATATTGTCAAGAAAGGCTCTGATTAATGGGAAAGGATCTTCTATATAGCAGAACAGCCTCAAGATATATCCTAATTTGAGAAGAACATGAAGCTCATTCTTTTTAACAAGGAGAATGTGATGTCCATTAGTCTAGGAAGAGTCACATAAAACACTCATGCCTGTGAAGGGAGACAGGGATATGTGCAATGGAAATATGGAACTGAAAGAGCAAGAGCTGTATAATTAACGAACTTCATGTAACTAAGGTAGAAAAACTGAATTTTGAAACTGGCACTTCTCCCAATTGCAAACAAAGTTTGTCCAATACAAAAGTTTCCCGATGTTAGCATATTAACATTAACACCAAGAGCTGGTGCAACCAATGTGGCAACCAGTATATTGAAGTCAATGATGCAGGTCACAAACAATGAACCAGGACAAAGAAGCCACAACAGAATAGAAATATGACCCCGCCTACCTCAGTCCAGAGGTGAGGAGGGATGCAGCTAATGAGAAAGACTGTTATGTGAGACAATTTGCATATCTCATTTAATCCCCAGGACTTCGGAAGGTAAATATTATTATCAGAAGGTAAATATTATTATCACCTTTGTAAAGAAGAAGAAACTGAGGTTACTTAATTTACCCATGGGTCCTCTAAGTAGCTGAACAAGAAACAGGACCTGGGTATAATTGACTCTAAAGTTAGACCTCTTATACCACACCCTTCTCTATTTTAGTTTTGTCTGGTTTTTATTTCCAATACACTGCAACCCAGAAGAGAGCTTTTGCCAGGACCCGACCATGCTGGCACCCTGATCTTGGACTTCCAGCCTCCAGAACTGTGAGATATAAATTTCTGTTCTTATATAAGCCAACCAGTTTATGGTATTCTGTCATAGCAACCAAAACTGACTAAAATAATAATTGTTATTTTTCAATTATTTAAGTGTAAACTTATAAAACAAAAGAAGGGCTTCTGGGGTTGAAGCCAGAGGCTAAGCAAGGCTTGCAGGCCACCCTTCTCTCTCTCTCTTCAAATGAGCTAAGGGGGCTGTGAAGAATTTCTGTTGTACAGGAGAGCCAGGTAGAAAACTTCTGTTTAAGCTGTTCTCTTTCTCTTCCTTTTCTTTCTTCCTTCCTTTCTTTCTTTCTTTCTCTCTTTCTCTCTCTCTCTCTTTCTCTCTTTCTCGCTCTCTCTCTCTCTTTCTCTCTTTCTCGCTCTCTCTCTCTCTTTCTCTCTTTCTCGCTCTCTCTCTCTCTTTCTCTCTTTCTCGCTCTCTCTCTCTCTTTCTCTCTTTCTCGCTCTCTCTCTCTCTTTCTCTCTTTCTCGCTCTCTCTCTCTCTTTCTCTCTTTCTCGCTCTCTCTCTCTCTTTCTCTCTTTCTCGCTCTCTCTCTCTCTTTCTCTCTTTCTCGCTCTCTCTCTCTCTTTCTCTCTTTCTCGCTCTCTCTCTCTCTTTCCTTCCTTCCTTCTTTCCTTCCTTTCTTCCTTTCTTCATTCCTTCCTCTTTCTTTCTTTCTTTTTTTGTAAACTTTCTTTTTTTTTTTTTAAGAATTATGGTAGGCTGATAATGCTGTGGATGTAAAGATAATTCACATGTGGCTCTGGACACCGTCCCCCCAACACACCAATCGAACAATCTAGATATTAAGCTAAAATTTTATAGTAAATAGTAATAAGCCTCAGTCATTTATCACTTTGCTATGAGGGCTTCATTAGGTTACACTCAGCCTAACATGTAGCTCCATTCTGGTGCTCACCTACACATTTACCTAGAAGACTCACATTGCAATATTTTTACTGTATATCTGGTCTGTTCTCTGGTGGCCAAAGTGGGAGAGAGAGTGAGATCTAGCTCTTTTCCCTTCCTCTCATTTTTGTTCTGCAAATGAAACAGTTTTTAAGTATATTTTCAGTGCTCAGAATAGGGAAGAAATCAAATGATCATTTTTCAGAAGTGTACGTAATATTTTGGGGTAGAAAACTAGTTATTTCCCAAGTTGTGAATATATAACATGCTGGCATCAGAACAGAACACCCCATAGTTTCTGGATGGGTGACTTATTCCCTAAGTCACCATATGTCCCACTCAGTGTGCACTGAGAGAGGCATACAAAGGGAGGTTACTACTCTTGTTCTCTTTTCTTCCCTTGGGTGGGTCGGTCTACCAATGCATGATGTGGCTGCAGCAAGGAACTTAGAGAAGATATGACAGTCCCTGATGTAGGCATTTGGTGATTTCTGTGTCTTGGAAAGACCATATTGCCCTGCAGCTTTGTCCCATGTTCTCTTTCTCTTGGCTCTAGAGTCAGTTGCTTCAATTTATATCCAGTATCCTCCACTATTTTGCTGTGTGACTTTGAGCAAGCCATAGTTCACTAGTCTATAAAATGTGGATAATAGTACTGCTTGCTTTATAAGTTGCTATGAGGATGAAATGAGTTAATGCAAGTGGCAGGCCAGAACAGTTCTTGCCAAATATTAGTAACTCTTCTACAAACGTCATTTTCATCATAATCAACATCGTCACCATCATCATTAATTCTCACTAGCAAACAACTTCCCATCTCCATCGATTTCCATCTCCTCCTTTTCCTTTATCTAATCCTCACAGTATTTCTCATCAGCTACCCTTATGAAAGAAATAGTGTTTATTTTATACTTTTTTCTTCTTTTCATGCTTTCTTTGAGGAATTTGGGTAACTCCAGTCTTTCATGCTCTTAAACAACACATGTACATGAAGAATTTTTATTTACATTTCTAAATGTATCTTTCTCCCCAATATCAAGTCCCATAAACCCAACTGCTATTAACTATTTCCTGTGTGTAACATCAAAGCCTCAAATAAAATCTGCATAAGCCAAACTAATTGTTGATGTTATCATGCACTGTACCAGCCTCCCAGAAGCAGTTCTTCCTGCTCAGGCCCTCATGATGACAAAATAATATCACTCTTCCATCACCTGTACAATCCTTGGAAAGGCATTTAAATTTCCCTCCTATCTCAGATAGTTAAGTTACTTCAGTTCAGCCACATTAGATACCTATGAATGTTCTCAGAGTAGTTAATCTCAAATAAGAATTTTGCAAATCATAAAATCAATTTAAGTACTTAGGAATTGATCAAAATCAGTTTTTCATTAGAGTTACAGACCTGAGTGCTTGAAGGAATTGGGCCCTTCTGCCATCTATTGTCTCTCTGATAAACATCAATTACTGAACTCGATGTTGGGACTATAAAGAAATCTAAGATATCCCCTTCCTTCAACCATGAGCTGGGTATTAGAGAATCAAGACCTGTAAGCAAGTTGACTACAGTACTCTGTGGCAAGGTTTACAATGGCAAATTCTACAGAAACACAAAAAGGTCAGACTAATGGAATCAACAATATACACATATTTCAAATTGGGGCAAATTACAAAGATTTGGACTGATAATTCAGAGAAAGCATAATTTCTTTATGTCTTCCTTCAGCTCCAGTTTGTCCACCAAGCAAAATGCACATGGTCACTGAAGTATCTAGTGCTTATCACCTGAAGTTAAAGTTGTTCTTCTTACTTGCTAAATATGAGTAGTTTTACAGTAGTTAAAAAATCTCTCTCCCTCTAAGTTTGAATCTTTTTTGAGTATGCACAATTCTTTTCTGTAGTTATAGACTATTTAAGCAGGATTGGCTTTCTTCACTAAAAGTACTCACCACACTTTTAAGAGTGGTTCTGGATTCAGACGTAGTTTCAAATACCATATGCTAAAAATAGCTTCTGTGTTCAAATCACTCATTATACTTGAAGTTTTAATTTTTTTCATCATCCAAACAATACATTTTACAAATATATTTAATTAACTCTTTTGTCCCATAAACCAATTATAACATATAGAGCCAAAGGTAATTTAGTGGGCAGGCAGTTCTTATAAGAACCAGGTAGTTCATTATCTATGAATATTACTCTGGCTTTCTCTATGTTTTCATAATGTCATTGCTATTTATAATATGTTTCTTTTGCATAATGTAAAAAAGAGTTAGACATATTACCATGCCCTATAGTATATAGACATATCATCATGCCTACTCTTTATATTTTAATCTTTTAGTGTAAAGTTAAAACATACTATGAATTTCTTCACTGTACAGCACAGGTCTGGCTCCAGTGTGCATAGGGCCACCATCACCAGGAGCCTTACCTCCTATTATTTTAAATGCTCTACTCCAAAAGCTCCACAGGCCTTGACATTTAATGTCACCTTTTTATTCTATTTTGTAAGCCTGTGCCCTTTCTTCAAGATTCCAAATAGCCTAATCCACAAAAACACATAAGTTCTTACTATATCACGGTACTAAACTAGATACTATAATTACCATTAAAAAAAAAAAAAAAAAAAAAAACTTACTTCTGAGCCTCCATAAATTGGCAGGCATGTTTCAAAGTCACCCCTGCTCCACGTTCACCCCCATAGTACTATGCTCACAAAGAGATCCTTCCACTTTTAGCAAAAAAGGAAAAACAACATCTTTTTCTTTCCATTTTTCAATTCAAATCAAATCACAAATTCCACTAATACCCAGTAGATGGAGAAGATGGTGTTCACAATGGCACAGAATCTAAGGTGTGCAGCAATGATGACATTTTCTACAATCACACCAGCTGCCCCAGAAGAAGCAGTGTGGCTGGGAAGCCACTCCATGCCAAGAACTATGCAATTAACACCTCTGTTAGATTTAACTAGTGAGGAGGAGGCCTCGGAAGGCATTTATACCAACAATCACCAAAAGAGTCTACCTGTGCCACTGGAAATGGGATAATATTTAAAGATAATTCCATACTTACATGATTCCTAATCCATTGTAAAATGCTCACCATCAGATTGCAAATTTTGCTCCAATATGTTGCTACTTTTAAACATTTATAGTCATAAGAATCTGAGTTTCGGTATAATTCCAGGCAAGATCTTTTGTAATGAAGTGTTAATATTTTTCAAAAGAATAATTTGGGACATTTCCCAGATCAGCATCTGGCTTTTTCATAGTTCCCTAAGGAAAGGACTTACAAGTGAAAGCAGTGGAATAATTACATTTATTAACAATTTATTTTATGCATGATTTTTTTTTTTTTGCACATCTGTAAGCAGCCCACACTTTTTAAGGTACCAACTGGTTCTGTTTTGTCTCTGAGTACCTGATATGAATAATAATACCTAGCAATATACCTCCCCCAACACACACACACACACACACACAAAGAGTTCAGTAAGTTTTCAATAAGATTTAGTTTATAATGAGTTTCTGTAGTTTGTTGGGAGGAACATATTTTTCTAATACATAAACTCTTCTTTTGTAATAGAATTATTTTCAGGAACTGTCACTAGTCACACTAATTTTAATTAAGGAATGATTAAATAGAACATGAGGAAGAGTTAAACAGCCCAAACATGGAAATAAAAATAACAAAGAAAGCAGTAGTTCTCCAGCTCCACAGAGGCAGAGAAAGGAAATAAGAGTGACAATGTAAATGACTGCAAAATTTGGAGGATATGCTGTTTTTCTAGGAAGAAGATCTATAAAATTCACTGGATTCTCAATGAAGTCCACTGTCCTATCTTTTATATTATTAATTACTATGAGTCATTATTGAATCTCAGAAGATATGAGAATACAGATTATATTTAGTTCTTTAAATCTAGATAATAGTAAGTTGCATTATTTGTTTCAACACAGGATTTATTAAGTCTCTGGGTAACTTTGATGTGAATAAAATAAGGTCTCCGCTCAGACAAAACGTGCCCTAATAAAGGAGATGTATGTGGACATAGACAAGTATAATCCAGGCATGATAACATAAATGACCTAAGTAAGACATAAGTAAACTCTACTAGAATTTTAAGAAGAGAATGCTAGATTGGAATTAGAATGGGG
>NW_006436811.1:8188802-8195178 GCF_000325575.1 Pteropus alecto | reverse complement strand
ATATAAGCAGTATTTAAAATGATTAGGATTTTATTTGCTGGGGGAAAAAAAAAAAGAGAGAGAGAGAAATGCAATCCAGTTAGAGATGGTTTAATATTATAGAAGTAAAAAAAAAAAAAAAAAGTTCAGTAATCTATTCAAATGGAAACTGCAGCCAAGAAATCAAGAGAAGGCTGAGCTTTGGAAGGGTGATAATGGTAGAATTAGGAAAGATCACCAAGGGCAAAGATGTGTCATTAAAGACCAAGGCTAAGATCATCCACACCCTCGAATTCCCAATTACTATGTACAGTTGCAAAAGTTGGACAGTGAAGAGACTGATATGGAAAAAAAAAAAAAAGATTCATTTGAAATGTTGGAGAAGAACTCTACAGATACCCGGGACCACCAGAAAGATGAACAAGTGGGTTCTAGAGCAAACTAAGCCTGAAACATTACTAGAAGCAAAAATGATAAAAACTGAAGCTCTACTACTTCTGGTCCATCATGAAAAGGCAGGTTTCTTTGTGAAAGACAATAATGCTTGGGAAAATAGAAAGCAGCAATAAAAGAGAAAGATTGAATATGAGATGGATTAACTTCATAAAAGAAGCTACAGGCATGAATCTACAGGAGCTGAGCAGGGCTGTTGAGGACAGGACATTGTGGACATCACTCATTCATAGGGTCACCAGGGGTCAGAGCCAACTCAACAACATGTAACACGCAAAAAGATGAAGTAAACGAGTTTTGTCTCAGAGTGTAGACGATTCTTGGAATATAATGTGGGGAAGGTAGTTTGAGATAAACCTATATAAAAACCTATATAAAAAAAGGAGGAAACCTGGATATCTGAACAACTGGTTATGTGAAACAGACAAGCCACTAAAGGAGGGCTGAGAAGCAAATTGATATATTTAAGTTATAAACCATGGTTTCTAAACTGTAAAAATAATTATCAGGAGATACCATTGTTTTACTACATATACAGATACTTTTGTAGATAGAAGTTTCAAGATGAGAGCTGGGAGAGAATTAATTATTCTGTATGAGGGAAGACAAAAATTTAAAGTTTCGGGGGGCAGGGGTTGGGGGGTAGGGAAGAAATCCAAGAAAAAAATTCAGAGAAGTCAGATTACAATCTGGAAAAGAAGTCAAAGGAGAAAAAAATGGTTGAAGAGCAGCTAAATAGATAACTAAAAAAAAGAGAAAGACATCTAACAAAACATTTTTCAGTTGTTTTCTGAGGGCCTTGTGATATTAGTTCCTTTGTCTACTTCTCCCATATGTAGTACATTCTATAGCAGACAGGGTGTGAACTCCTAAAGGGATGCCTGGAAGCTAGAGACCAGGAGGACTGATGATATTTGAAGATACTGCCTTATCTTATGAGAGGAGGGCCTTAACCCTCAGGGCAAAGAGTCTGGATTTCATTAGGCAGATAAATGAGAAGCCACTGAAGTTTAGCTTGTTTTGCTTATTTGTTTTGATCAAATCTGTGTTTTAGAAATATACCTCTGACAGAAATGTGCACAATATCTTGGAAGGAGACAGGTTGGGAAGGAGAGAAACAGATTATGAGACTATGAAATAATCTGGTTTAGAATTGATGAACTGAATTAGGGCAATGGCAGTAGGAATAAAAATGGGAAGACAGTTTTGACAGGTGTTCATAAATAAAGCCAAAGGAATTGGCACACCACTGATTTGAGTGATGTTGAAAAAAAGTGATTTCAAAGATCTCCTGGCAAAGAAAATGCAAGCTACTTCCAGTAGTCTGATGTTAGTAGTAATATTATACTATTTTTTCAAAACTATTTTACAAATAAATAATTTAGTAATTAATTTAAAAATTAATATTTTTATCACAAGCTATGAATACAAAAATCCAACCAAAGAAATTAAGACCATGTTATCTTAAATTCGATTGTAAATATCACTATGAACTCAGGACTCTTTTCTTATAAATAAATGCACATTTGGCTGAATCCTCTGAAATCTCCTAAAAACAATGACAAGTATCAAAGAACTCTCCAGATCTTTGATTATTATCTCTCAATATTATCTTCATGTCAACAGGAATCAGGAACTAATTTGAAGTGGTTTCCACTGGCCTAGGATACGACCATGTGGCAGCAAATGGGAAAATTCAGAATGTGGAGTATTCCGAATAACACATTTTCTCCTATAAATCGATGCTATTATAGGATAAAAGACATTAAGAAACATAATAACTAGCTGCAATCAATACATGGCCCTTGTTTAGATCTCATTAGAACAACCCAACTCTTTAAACTTATGTGTGATATAATCAGGAAAGCATTGTATGGTATTAAGAATTTGCCCTTAATTGTTGGGAGTACTAAATGTTTGCTGGGAAGGAGAAAAAAAAATGTCCTTATAAGTTGAAGATGTAATCAGAAGTTTATTTCTAACGGAATGACATGATGTCTAGAGTTTACCTTAATATACTCTAGGAAACAAAAGGAAACAAAATGTGTGAGGGTGAGTTGGGGAAAGGTGGTGGATGAAATCAGCTCAACAAAATGTTGAAAACCATTGAAGTTGGGTGGTATGTATGTACAATTCATTAAGTTATTTTCCCACTTTGTATATGTTTGGAAATTTCCACAAAAGCATGTTTAAAGAAAAGATTATTCCTGGGTTTTTAATTACTGCAGAGACTCGGTCAATAACCATGTAGCCAGTCTCCCCACTTTACATATATCCCCATTCAATCAATCTCCAAAATTATTACTATGTTCTTTGTTTTTGATTATGTGACTTTTCTACTTCCATAGATTTCAATGGCCTCACATTGCTTATCAGATTAAGCAGAAACTCATATAGGACCAGCCATTCTAAGTTATTTTTTAAAAAATATTGAGATGAAGTTCATAGAACATAAAATTAACCATTTTAAAGTGAACAATTCAGTGGCATTTAATACATTCATAATGTTGTGCAAACAGCATTTCTACCTAATTCCAAAACATTTGCATCACTCCAAAAGTAAGCTCCGTACACATTAAGGAGTTACTTTAAAATCTTTCCTAATGTGGCCCACACTGGGGAGTTAGTTGCTCACGTGGTCCATCTCCAGTGCCTTCCCCCTTACTGCCTTGAAATACACAACTCACTGAAGATCCAAACCAAGCTTCACCTCATTCGTGAAGTCTCCACAACACCATCAACTGGGCTGATCTACCTCCTCTGAATTCCAGCTTTGACACATCTTAGAACAATGCAAGACTCTGATCTTTGATAGGATTATATTGAACATAGAATATATATTTCACAATTTATTATTTCAATAATAATGCAACCAAAAACTTTAGAAGAAAATTCTGTTCTCAATCAGTTCTTTGGGTCATTATGTCTAAGGGAAGAAAACTGATTTTAGAATAAGAGAAAAACAGCTCACACCTCTGCAAAAGATAAATGTCCTGGAAAGAGGCTCACTCCACACTAAATCCCAGTGTAGGAGAGAAAGTTACTGTGATCACCTATACTGTCAAAGTTTCCAGTAATAGAGAGAGTTCCAAAATAATTGCAAAAACAAAATGAAACAAAGCATGCAGTGAAGCTGAAAACAATAATGAGAAACATCTATGGCTATAAACGTTCAGCATTTGAAAAGTCTCCACAAGGTCACTGCTGGCAAATGCATTTTTGTCTCTGGGCCTGGCGCTCGAGCTCTGTATCAGAGCCAGAGCCTTTCACACCCACCTGGGTCCATGCCGTGGCTGAATCGCGTTCACGATCCCCAGTTCTGCCAGGAGCAGAGCCTGGCACAGGGGAGCATGAATCACAGAAATCACAGATTTCCTGGAACCGTAAAGGCTGACGGGCTTTAGAGAGAACCAAGTCCCATCTCTTCATACTGCAGAGGAGGAAATGGGCTCTAAATAGAGCAGGTTGGCTTTTCCGAATTTACCTAGCTACTGGTAGCAAAACCTATCTTCAAATTCAGATATTCTGGTGTCAATTCCAAGACTCTTTCTGGCCCAGGATCTAAGTTATTTATTTATTTGTTTGTGTAAGTTTTAATGAACTTGCTTTTTTTTCATTAAAAACATTTTTCTGCACATAAAAGTTTTCTTTAAAAGCTTGTTTTATGATTATCTCTCCTTGAGAGCTGAGGCAAAGAGACTCTTGAACATCAAATTTGTTTGCTTTTTTAAAAAAGTGAAAGTCACCTTATAGCAATTTGCTATAATTTGCTAAGTACCGTTATGTCTACAGACCATATTGCTAAAGGAGTAAAGAGAAAAAGAAAATAAACAATAAGGTAAAAGCTCATATCTGATATGGAAGCAGGGAGATGTTATAAGAAAATCAACAGCCGAAGTCTAGGCTACGACGAACACACTTCCCACCCTTGGGAATAAGTCAACATCTGACTCAGTTTCTGGTTTTCCTCTGGACTTACACTAAAATCAATGACCAGCTCAGCCAAGCCATGGGCCACAGAGAGTGCCTAAGTTGCATTTACTCCATGACCTTTCAGTCTTGTGTTATAGTAATTTGCTAGGGCTGCTGTTAACAAAGCACCACAAACTGGGTGCCTTAAAATAACCAAAATTTTTCTCACAGTTCTGGAGGCTGGAAGTCCAAGATCCACCGATTTGGTTTCTGGTGAGAGCTCTCTTCCTGGTTGATAGACTGCCACCTTCTCCCTGTGTCCTTACATGGTGGAAAGAGAGAAAGAGAGATAGCACTCTGGTATCTCTTTTTATAAAAATACTAATCTTATCAAATGAGATCCTCACCCTTATGGCCTCATTTAACTATAATTACCTCCTTATAAACCCTATATCCTATAGGCATTGGGGTTTAGGGGTTCAATGTATAAATTTTGAGAAGACAGAATTCAGACTGTAGCAACCTCAGTCTCTGCCTTCATATTCCTAGTGTTCTCCCTGTGGGCATGTCTGTCTTTGTCTCTAAATTTTCCCCTTTTTATAAGAACCCCAGTCATATTGGATTAGGGATCCACTCTAATCTTAACAAATTACATCTGCTGCAAACCTATTTCTGAATAATGCCACATTCTGAGATACTAGGGATTATGACTTCAACATTTAAATTTGATGGGGGTCGGGAGGCATGGATACAATTAAACCCATAACATGTGTGTATCCTTTCCTTGGATCAGAACATCCAACAGTTCAGCTGGTGCCTTGGTTTTTATTCCTCCATAAACAGATCTTGAGGCCAAACTTTGAGTGCAAGTAGTTATTTGGGAAGTACAAAAACAAGAGCAAAAGAGTGGAAAGGTGACATAGAACAGGCTGCATGATTAAATCAGCCACCACAATATAACTGGGGGAAAAAAATGCTATTAATCCCATGGGAGAGAGATGGGAAGCAGTGTTACCCTTCTGAAGAGATAAGGCAGTAGGGATATTTAAACGCCAGTTATCTGGTCGCTCTCGCTCTTCCTCCTCTTCCTCCTCTCTCTCTCAATCAATCTCTCTCTCTCAATCTCTCTCTCTCTCTCTCTCTCTTTCTTTCTCTCTCTCTCTCTCTCTCTCATTCATTTTAGCCTATACCAACTCTCCCTGGGGAGAATTCAAATGCACAAAGACACCACCATCATTTCCTGCTTCTAGTCCTGCTCCGTTTGAGCATTAACCTGGATTCTACTAGTCTCCATTCTCATATTAGAAACATTCATGTTAACAACTCTCTCCCAAGTCTCACACCCAGCATCACAAAACCATTCACAGCCCAGCTCCATTCTAGATAATGAGCTATGTTTTCCCAGCATAGAAGGTTACTCTGGAAACTAAACACATCTATCTACATTCTTTATCTGCCATTAAAGCAGAAAAACAAATAAGCATAACATGTGAAAAAAATTTAGAGTCTACCCACTCACAGTATTTGGCAATCTTAATTTATAATTATGTTTTATCAGTGACTCTACTAACAGAGATTCCATTTTTGCTTAAAATTATTTTGGCCATAGATTGTAGCTCTTCAGGCCATCTGTAAATGTCCTTCAGTTCCTAGAACATTTGGTCCATGTAATGACGATAATAAAAATAAAACAAAATAACCTCTATTAAGCTTTAGAAAGACACACCCAAAAGCACAAAGACTGAGAATTAGTAGCTACTTGAAAATGTCATTCTCCAAATTATTTCAAACTGTCATGGAAATGATGATAGAGTAAAATATACAGATGCCTGAAGCTGGAAGTGGCAGATAGGAGGGAGTGCTAAACTGTGTTAACTGCTGCAAATTTGGGTTAAATGAATATTCGAGAACTACCTATTGGGCTTGACGAAATCAAAACATTAGTGATTTTAATAGAGGTGTCTCCATGGAATGGTGGAAAGAAAACTTGATAAAAAATAAATTGAGCAGAAAAAGGGAAGTGAGAAAGTGG
>NW_006436811.1:8139551-8188772 GCF_000325575.1 Pteropus alecto | reverse complement strand
CTGGGGGAGCAGAAAAAATAAACAGTATTTGGAAAGGGGTATAAGGCCAAGGGAGCAAAATATATATTTATATTTATACTTTTTATATTTATATTTATATTTATATTTACACACATACTTTTAGGATAGCCAATGTCAGGACATGTTGTTAAGCAAATGGAAATCATGCAGGATAGACTGGTGATAGTACAGAACAGAAAAGGGGGTAACTGGATGAACAAATACTTGACTAAGAAAGAGAAGTGAACAGGTGGCCTCTGATAGGAAGAAGGGCCCTAAGAAAAGGCTGATTATTTGTGTATAGATACAAGTGAATTTATTGACTTGTGGGAAGATGAGATTGTTTTCATTTGATTGCATCTGTTTTATTAATAAAATACAAGATGAGGTCATCTACAAGTGGAAGAGGAGGAAAAAGGAGGATTAGAGTTTTGAGATGAGATGTAGTGTCAGCTTCCTGGGTCTGCCATAACACATTACACGAACCGGCAGGGAGAGGGGACTTAAAGGCAACAGAAATTTATTCTCTTCCAGTTCCTGAGGCTAGAAGTCTAAATCAGGGTGTTGACAGGGCCAGGCTTCCCTTGAATGTTTTAGGGGGAGAATCCTTCCTTGCCTCTTCCAGCATTCCTAGGTTTGTGGCAGCATAGCTCTAAACTTGCCTCCATTTTCACATGGTATTTTTCCCTGGGCCCCTGTGTTTTATATATTTCCCTTATTTCTCTTATAAGGATACCATCGTTGGATATAGGGTCCACTCTAAATCCAGAATGATCTCATCTTGATATCCTTAACTTGATTGTATCTGTAAAAATTTTATTTCCAAAAAATGTCTCATTCACAGATATTAGGACTTAGATACATTTTTTGATGGGAAACAATTCAAATCACTATAGAGATAACATATAATACCCATCCAGAAGAATCAGGAGAGTAAAATAACTAAAGAAGTGTAAGGGGATTATGTAGCAATGTCAAGGGTCTGTACGAACCTTTGATAATAAATTGAAACAAGAACAATCTATGCAGTTATGTGATTTTCCTTAGCCCTGTTCTGCTGCTTGGGTGCCAACATGAACTAGGTAGGTAGTTAATCCAACCAAGGTTGGAACGTTGTTAGGCAAGAATGATGAATAGAGTGAATGACAAGGTTATTATGAAACTTGCAAGGAACCTGGTTGTATGGTGCTGAACTATAATTCTAGTACATAAATGTGAGGACCTGAGGAGAGACATGAATTGTTGAAAAGTGTCAATGGATTAGATGTCGCTATAGTTTAAAAAGTAATTGAAATGGGATGTTTGAATGAGGATGGGTAGGTAGTAGTGGTTAGTGAATGAGATGCTCAAAATTAAGATTTTAGAGATAAGATAGTACAATGTTAGGATTTCTCAACTCGAGCTATCCATAAGAATCACCAGAGATTCTGACTTAATCATTTGGGGTGGGGCATGGAATTGGTTTTATCACAGTTTGAGAATCACTCATTTAGAACATATGTGACCATGGACCCATCAGCAGCAATGAAGGTACAGTGGAGGAAGAAAATTTGATTGAGTTGAGACGAGAGGCCAGTGTGCTTTTAAGGATCTCTATAGTAGTAGAAGGGGATGTGAAAACCTAAGGCTAAAGGGGGTGATTCATGGGGGAAAGAGATGGTGCAGGGGTTCAGGACAGGGGGTGACTCCTTAGGCTACTGATTTTATAGCAAGCAGGCCACAAAGCTGTGTGAAAACCTTGGGGCCACTGGTGACTCCCAAGCCTGAAAGGGTTATAATAACCAACGGATAGCCAAGTAAGTGTTGTTACAAAATACCAGTATAAAACTGTGCTTAAACCTCTTACTCCCAAGGGTTCACTCCTCCTGAAAGAAATGAGGCCTAAGACAACCATACTTCATATCACTGTTTACTATTTTAAAATGGTACATATAAAATGACTATTTTCTAGAGAATAGCTTTAAAGAGGAGCAGACTTGCTCATGCCTTAAATTTTGCTGGAAATTACCAACCAATTCAAGGGAATCTGCCTTGCGGCCCCTCCCACAAGTTGCTTAAAACCTAAGATTAGTACCAACACCTCCCTCTGACCTCTAGGAAGGAAGGACAGGGCTCATGCTAGATTGATCATTTGGCATGCCACTGACGCACTCAGTGGCTGCTCATATCAAATGATCACAAAGACCAAGGATTTATGGATTTTTAACCTCAAACCTTGGGCCTCTCCATATATGTTGTTCTCTGTTTCTTAAACATTCCCCACTCCTAAGAAACCTTCTGTGATGGCTTTTAAGATAGTCCACAAATTGTCTGCTATGCTTCTCCTCAAGAAGCAGAATTTAAGCCTCACCCTTGAGATAGGTTGAACATAGTGACTTAATTCTACTGAATATCAAAAGGCAGAAGAGATGGGGTATCACTTTCAAGGTAGGATTACAGAAAGACTTCAAGTGGGGCCGACTCACACCACCTCATAGCAGATGGATGAGATCGAAGTCTAGCTCTCCCTTTGTCCTGTTGATAACTCTCCAGTGAAAATGGAACACCAGTTCACACAGAAACTGTCAGATCAGCTGCCCTTGGCCCTCACTGCCACCAGGGAGGGGACAAAGGAGACAAACAGAGTGCCAATTAGCCTCAAGCCCCACTTTCTACCACCTCATTCAACCTTATTGATGCCAGGTAGGTATGGAGGTTCAGGAGTTTTTCCCTTGAGTTTGGGCTAGAGTAAGGTGGGTATTGCCAAAATATTTTTTATTATTATTATTAGACCACCTTTCCCCCAGTTCTTTGGCAAGATAGAACAGGACTTTCTTGGATCTTTTAATATCTAAGCCTGTTGGTTGTATTGTTATGGGTTAGGGGCTTCTGAAGTGCACTATATGAGATATATGGGCAGTAAATAAGGAAAGCAGGGAAGCTCACCACTGTGTTATTTTTCAAGTCCCAAGGTCCTAGGCAACCCACCTTCTTCCTTCACCTTTAAGAGTCTTGATATGCTTGTTGTATTGTGCCCAAGGTTTTGGTTTTTTTTGTTGTTATAAAGGGGAGAAGCGGAGAGGAATGTGGCTACCACGTCTTGTCAGAACTGGAAGAATCCAGATTTTTAATGTTGACTAATCTCTATCACTGTTTCAGATTTTGTAGATAGAAACCACAAGGCCTGAGATTTAAGACGGCAAAGGGTGGACCAACAGTGCCGCTGAGTGCAAATGCCGATAAAGACTTATTTTATGATTGCTTTTATTTATGTTGGTGTTCTGCTCATAATGGTCCATAGTTTTTGAATGATTGCCTGCAACTCTATTTTGCCTACAAGCCCTGTTCATTTTTAGGCGCTCTTTTGCAAAATACAAAGGTTTTTCAGGAATATTTATATGTTGTTAGAACAGACATACCTATATTCTATTATCTGAATTAGTAAAGTTTTTATCTTTGACAGGTTAATTCACCATTTCTCCTCTCAGCACTACCTACTTTAATTATATATTTGTTATATATTAGTTTGATTTCCCCTAACAAGGCCTCATTCAAGTAAGAATCTGTCATAAGCTACTCAAGGTCAAGGACCTCACTGTAAATTTTTTCTGTTAATATTTGTGGTACATATAGTCAGAATGTCACTTGAGAATGCATTCTCACAAATGAAAGATGTCCTATTCTTGTTCATGAAGGATTATTGAACACTTTGAACATATTACATAGCACGTAATCACATTTTATTTACTTTAAATATATTTACGACAATAACTAGTTGAATGGACTCTTTAGGCAAAATACCCCCAAAATATGGTGTTTCTTTCTTTCCAATAATGGCTAAATATTTTTTTTTATATCTCATCACAAACATGCTTGATTAAACGAAGCAGAAACATACGCATGTGTAATAATCATGTATTTCAATTTCTCCTTGGTTGGATGAAGTGAGAATTTAGATCAGTCTTGGGCAGACGGTCTTGAGGGTCCCCCCACTCATTAAAAGTTCTTTTATTTTTAAAGACCCAAGCCATCTCCCAGTTTTTCTTAAACTAAAATTGTCTCTGAAAATGTAACACATTTGATCTGTAGTAGGCATATTAATTGAAAAAATGTCTTATATCACTACCATCCTTTATATTTACAAAATATTTTCTCATATCCTTTCATTTTGACTTCAACGAATCTGGAAGCTAAATATATAGCAGGTTTTTCTATTTGCATTTTTCAAATGAGGAGACAGAATCTCAGCAAGGTTAAATGATTTGTCTGAATCCCACATCATGTAAGTTATGACACCAGGAATTGAACAAGGATATCTGAGGCCATGATGTAACTGATTGATATTCTTATACATTAAATCACCAGAAGAAAAGATTACCTTTTACATATGAGCAAACTCAGGTCTGATAGTTTTTGTTACACATGCTCAAGGCTCCTTAGGGACAGTGCTCATGCTTTATTTTTTATGAAAAGCAAATCTCCTCCTCCATCTCTAACAATCTGTCTTTCATCATCCTCACTTGTGTCTCACATCACTGAGTTTGCTGTTTAGGGAATCATCAGAGTATTATTCCAAATGGAGAAAAATCAGATAAAACCCAGTGTTCCTGGCTACAGCCTCTGTGATTATGAACACAATACTGTACTTACAGTAGAATGCCAGAGTGAATAGACGCTGCTGCCTTTGAAAGGATGAACATTCATTCTGACCTAATAACTATCTAACACTGGGTACAATTATCTTTCTCCGAGTGGCACATTATTATTTGACACATTAATTGTTGTGTCACTTCTTTCTGAAAGGCATGTTGGGTGTCTAATACAAACCAGAGGCTTCATGAATTATCCATGTCATAGCGCTGCAGTACTGATTTACCTTTTCCAAAAGAAAATCAACCCGATCTTATTGCCTGTTTTCAATTACCACAGGCAGATGTGTGCTGCCCTGTGACCCCAAGAGCTTTCTCTCTGTGCTTTGGCATTTCTGATAAATATCAGCAATGTCCACTTATTCATTACAGCTATGAAAGCTTCTCCTCTTAGGTAAACCACAGAGCCATATCTTTGAAGACTGGAACATTCTTTATGACAGTTTTTGCCTAGGAAATATTGCGCAAGAGCGACTGGTCTCCCTTCTCTGTGTCCATTTAACCTTGGCTCCTTTTCCATCTCTTCCAGGAAGAGCTCTCTGTACGAAGGACTATTTCTAGAACAGAAAGACCCCAGCAAGGCCCCAACATTCAAGTCTGGATAACCTTCTACTGCTGCAGCTGCTCTCTGGCAGCTTTCAAAGCCAATGGGCTAGAGGTCCTGGATTTACCTATAGACCTGTCATCTGTCATGTTGTTGGACCAATGATGGGCTGCCGCTACTTGCCCCTTAAGCCTGTACTTCCTTCTTCCAACTTCAGCTGCCACTCTATGATAAAATTCAAGCAGCCACACAGCTCTTCATCCTCCTCCAGATCCCAGCGGTTGAGTCCGTCTCAAAGTAGAAAACACAACCTTCCCATTGTCTTTACCAAATACATTGGGTGTGCATATTCCATGGCAAAATTACCATTTTAAAAAATCAAAATTAGAATGCACTTGATGTTTCATACTTTGCTGCTAGCTAATGCCATGCTGCCCTAAAGACTCATTCCCCCTTCTCGTTTTAATTGGGTGTTTTTTCTGTTGCTTTCATTTCAGTTTGCACCTGACTGACAAATACTGCTGCTGATTACCAAGTGAGTTGTTCAGTAAGCTAGAGGTATGATAAATTAAACATGATATGTATTACTGCATCCATCTTTGGCTGCTTCATGGTAGATTATAATTTGGGAAGGGACTATTAAAATAAAATATTAAAGAATAAGCAGAAACAGCCCACTGTTAACGTGTCCAATGGCAAGAGAAAATTACAGGTTTCATTGTATATGCGGCACCATCTGCCTCTTCTCGGAGGCTGAGCCTTTGGCTTTCCCGGGGGAAATAGCTGTGGATAAGTTATTCAATTAGAGCAGCATTATTGGCCAGCGACCTTGGAGAATTGGGTTGATGATGTTGTGATTATCCCACTCTACATTCCTTCATGTCTCCGCCAGGCTGCAGTGCATGGCAACTTCCTTAAGTGTTTACTGAGCCCAACACTAGAGGTGAACAACTGGAATGAAGAATGTCAAAGATTCCTGAAAGAAAATCAATTCTGAATGAACTTTTCCTGTTTAGCCACAGCTTCAATATTCTGGGTCTTACTGTATTTTTTGTAGACTTTCATTGAATTAAGTAATAGAAATGGCAGTAGGGAAGAAAGTGAATTTTGTGATATGCATTTAACCTGTGGCACTGCACAAAATAATTCTTTATGTAAGATTACAAGGTAGAAAAACAGTCAGGCCTCCTCCAATATGATATTAATCCTAGGGATGGGAAAATCTCATAAGGGCATAATGTTTTTTTAATAAAGACTTCAGCTGTTCTTCAAAACATTTGGATCATAAAAGTAATATTTATTTATGAATCACTTTCTCCCAAAAGGTGAGACCCTTTAGAGATCATGCCATTCAAACAACTTCCTAAATGGGACATTCTTGGAGTTGTTGAGACTGTTATTATCTTTAAATCGTGTGGTTCGCAGCCAGAGATCCAAGAGTATTCTTTTTTGCCTCATCCAAATAGGTAAAAAAATATATATGTTTATATTTTTTAAATTATAAATATAATTTTTATATTTTTTAAATTATATATGTAATTTTTATATTTTTAAAATTATAAATGCCTGTTGAAGAAAATTGGAAATACAGAAAAATATTTAAAAAATAAAATCTTAAATAATTTATTTTCACAATTCTCATAAATATGTATATATATATACACTCTGGTGTGTCAAATATTTCAAGGTGCTTATTTGCACCCTGAGGTCAGCTTGGGTGATTTTCTATGATTGCAAATTGAGCAGGAACTCAAACATGCCCTTCATCACTGGTTCAGATACTGAAGGCTCTGGAAGATGACTGTATTTCAGTTTTCATGAATTGTAAGAATTATAAGCTCATATTCTTTGTCCTTTTTTGACATGCTGGTATTTCAAGTTATTCATTATTATATTAAGACATTATGTATTAGGATATTATATATTAGGACATTAATCCTTTATTGAAAAAATGTTTTTCCCTAGTATATTATTAATTTTGATTTAGTTTATGATATTTTTGATATGCAAAAATGTTACTTGCAGGTAGTCAGAACTATGTTTTTATCTGTGTTGTTTTTCAATCCCTTTTTGTATAGTCTTCACTTGATAATTAAATGCTTTCTTATATATTCTTGTTCTAATAGTTGGAATTTATTTCTTTTAACTATTTAATCTATCAGATTATATATGTACATATGTATATATGTATGTATGTATGTATGTACAGATTATAGATTATATATGTACGTATGTAAGTATGTAGTGCTGAATGGTCTCTGATAAATGTATCCATGAGAACAAGTTACTTTATCAAAAGCCCTAACATCTCAGTGGCTAAACATGTTTTTCTTGTTCACGTAAATTCTATGTGAGTCCTGGAAACTCTTAAACAGATTTCTCCCATGTAATAAGCTCAGTTTTCCAGAATGCTTCAACCTTATGGCACCTCTATCTCAAACCAGTTTTGTGTTCACTGTGGAAGGGAGAGCATGAAGAATGCTTCAGGACCTCTTAAATACTTTTGGCCCGGAAGTCATGCTTCACCACCCATAGATATGGCTCTGCTGCAGACCCGTCATTTAGTCCCACCCACTGCCTACAGGACTGAAAAAAGGAGGAGGACTTGAAATAATGATAAGGATTTATAAAATATGCCACGGTCTACTCTTTTGGTCTCCAAATACTTAATTAATTCTCCTTCCCGCACACATTTCAATTAAACTCACCTCCTAAGAGAGCTAATGTAAAAGTCTCCTCCAGTAATAGCATTGAGCTCAGAGTCCAGACTCTCTGGATGACATATGGTTGTCTCTATATCAAGTCTGTTGGTAGCTCTGGAAGCCTATCAACTAAAACAAAGAGTTATCTGGCACCCACACATCCAATGGTCGAAAAAGGAAATAGGAGTCTCTGATCCTGAGAAATTTGGAATTCCTTCTGTGTAGACATATTATGTGCCCCCTACCTTAATCAGACCCTGATTGCTCTTCTGAAGAATCTAACACAGTCCTGGTTCTCTGTGACTCCTGGCTCCCCGCTCAAGGAGTTTTCTGTTTTCCTTTCTCTTATCCTTGTGAACTCATTTTAAATGAGTCCTAGAGGAATATGCAGCTTTCTTCGAGTACTTCAGTCCTAGAGTGCCTTTAGAGTTTTAACAGTCTCTAACACTTTTAGTCCAGACTCACAGTTTTTTTTTTAGCAACATAACTCTTTTAAAATTTGTGGCTTTCTAAGCTATTTGATTCCAATTAATTGCATGTCCCAGTAATTACAGCTACAATTCTTTACCCAATGTGGGTCTCAGATCAATTGCATTTATTTTTATTCTAACATTCTTACCTCTCACAATTCCAGAAAGGTGTGAGTCTATCTGGATTTGACGAGAGAGTTGAACCCTTAAACTCTTTTTACCTGAGTCATTTTATCTAATAGAAAAGATTATTGGGCCTTAGGACCTTAGTTTGATCTTTGCCTTGAAGTAGTTTATTCCATTAAAGGTTTTAAATAGGAAGCCTGAAGACTAAATCCTTAACCTGTATTATTTGTTTTGTTTTGTTTTGTTTTTATAAGCAGTCTTTTTACACTTTATTACTTCCTATTTGGGGTTGAGGAATAATTATTTTTTCTACTCATGCAAGACCCTAAACATCTGAACTCTCTATTTTCTTTCATTCTTGTTTACAAACAGGCAATTCTTTCCTGAGCAGTTTTTCTTATAATTCCTTACTAAATACAACCCGTAGCAACCAAAACACCTTACTTTCTGTTTTGCTTATTATCACACTAGAGGTTACACTTTCATCAGGCACCCATTCTGCTTCTCACTTTATCAGAAGTGATGACCTTACCAAATGTGTTACTGCTGCGAGACATGGGTCTTCGTCTTTCAAGACACAGATATCTGCAACAAAGTACAGCATGAACAGTCATTCACAGGTTCCTAATTGATTAATTCTAGCTCATTGGTCAGAAATAGACAAATGAACCTGCAGAACACAGTATCTTGAGTGGAGTTCTGGAAAATGTGGTAATCTCTAGAAAGGTCTATGCCAATAAAACTCTGACTTGTGGGGTTTTTTTCCAAAAGACTAATTTGTGAACAAAAAAAGGGGGGTTCTGTGGAAAGTAACCTCACAGGGCTAGCTGATCATAAATTCCTAACTGGGCAGGTCATGGTGGGTAGTCACACCCCAGACACATAACTTCTTTGGTGAAAGGTTTTAATTCCTCCCTGTCCATTGTTCTTATGAATCTAAGTTAACACACCTTTGAAATGCCAGAAGTAATTACCCCTGGAAGGGGTATTAACCCTCAAGAGAGCACAGAACCTTGTTAACTATCCTACAATCCAAGCCCTGCCTTGCTTTCATATATGTTACCTCCTTAATTTCAAATGCATAAAAGAAGGTACAAAACTGTTATTCCCAGGAGCATTTAAGAACTTGCTTCCTGGAATATGTCATCAGTCTGCCTCAAATAAACTCATAAAAATTCTCTAAAGGTTTGGACATTTATGTTGACAAGTTTTTCCAAACTATTTGTTAAATATCTTCCTTCTCCCATTGGTCCTTTCTTTAATAAAATGTTTCAGACATACTCAGAGTTACTATGAATAAATCATCAAATACTTGTGACTACATACTGTCTAGTACAAGAAAGAAAATTTTACTATGTATTCATGTATTTTGGCATTTAAAACCCTTGTACTGTATACTCATGTGTTTCAGCATTTTAAAAAATTTGTTAGACATTTTTAAACAAACACTAATACAGAGAGATAATGAACCTATGTATTTATCAACTAGTTTCATTAATTATCAACATTTGTCTATTTTGTCTGCCCTATTCTCCCCTATGATTTTTATAGGGACTAAATTATATAAATTTTTTGCATATTATTATATATTATATAAATAATATACTTAAGCATTTTTCTACAATGCAGTGTTTTTGTTCACTATTGGTAAGGTTTATCCATGTATTTATAAATATTTCTAAGTAGTCCACTTTATTACTATATAGAATCTCACTGTATGAATAGACTATAACATAGTATAGTATATTTGATTGACATTTAAATGCTTTTCAGTTTCATGCACTTAGAAACATTGCTGCAATAAACATTTTTGAACATGTTTTCTTATGATTCTGTATGAGAATTCCTCCATTATATATACCTGAAAGTAAAATAACTACATTATAGTCTATACATATCTATAATTTTTCAAAATATTGTTTGTTTTGAGTTCAACTCATGAGCAGTGGCATATCAAGGGCAGGCAGAAGGAGCAGTCTGGCCTGGGAACAGGTAATTGTTTAGAATTTACATTCTTACCACTGTGTATTGGTGCACTGTGTATTTTGTATTGGCCCCATTGCTTCACATCCTTGCCAATACTTTTGCCATTTAAAACATTTTAGACAATCTGATAGGCATAATATTGTATCTGGGATTTTTAATTTATTTTTCTGATTAATAGTGAAGATAGGAATCTTTTCTGTTTATTGGCACTAGGGTATCACTTTGTAACTTGTCCATTCATATTTTTTATAATTTTTAAAAATCTTTTATTGATACATAAGAGCTCTTTATATATTTGGGGTTCTACTCCTTTGTCAATTATACTAATTCCAAATAATTTCCAAGTTTGTAGATTATATTTTCAGGTTATGATTTGTTTTAATTCAAAGACATTTTTATTTCATGTAATTGGGTTTATGGTATGTGGTTTATACTTTGCATGTTTCATTTAAGGTATCCCTCTTCCTCTAGATTATAAAGATGCTATCCAATATTTTTTCTTTAAAATTTTTGAAGTTTTTCTTTATGTATCTTTTATCCTCATAGAATCAATTTGTGTGTGTGTGTGTGTGTGTGTGTAGTGTAGGAGAGGAATTTTTTTTGTCCCAAGTTAATTATCTATACCTGAACCACTTGTTCACTTGTTAGATAGTTTATGTTTTTAAAAGAAAACAGAATATGTCACCCCAAAATATGCTTCTTTTATATAAAATATTTTTGAGCTGAAGGCAATTAAGAAAGAGCAAATGCAGGAAAGTTCTGCGTACTCTCCCCCATTCTGCCCAAAGTCACGGCATGTATATATATGGCACCAGAGAAATCTGCAAACAAGCCTTTACTTTCCTCCTTTACTTTCCCCCATCCCTATATATTTACCTTCCTACAGTTTGCTGCCCTTGGAAGCCTAAAATCATTTTCCTTTGTCCTGTCATTTCTCTACAAATTTATTGTTCTTTCTTGAAAATGCTATTAAACCCAAACTCTAACCACCCTTTTAGTTACTCATCCCTGACTTTCTCCCATGTATATATGAGATATACACATTAATAAACATGTTTGTTTTTCTCTTGTGTATCTGTCTTTTGTTACAGAGCCCCACTTGAGGACCTAGAGGGGTACAAGGAAAAGAGATTTTTCCTCTCCTCCACTTTTCTCGCTATTCTGCAATAGCTCCTCTGTCATATATAAAATGTCCTTATATGTATGGGTCTGTGTCTGGCCTTCTTTCTGGCTCCTTGGTGTTTTGTTTTTTTTATGCACCAACACCATATATACATCATCACCACAGCTTTATCATGGAGTTTATATTGAGTACAGCAAGTATCCCAGAACTGTTCTATAAAATGTCCTTGTTTAATCTTGGTCACCTTGGTCCTTTGCAGCACCCATTAGTTTCTAATATTTTCATACAGCATTCTAAGTTCTTAGGTATTAGTATTAGTCTACGTCATGCCTACTGATTTTCATGGTCAACTAATTTTTATATTAATATTATATTGTTTTATTTATTGAGGTTATGAAATATGCCCTAATATCTGATAAAGCAACCGTCCTCCATTCCCCCTCCTTTTATAAAATAAATTTTTATAAAAATCTATATATTCTTGTCTGTTTATTATTCCTCCAGTAGAAATTTAAAATTTTAATTAAGTCAAAAAAGTTCTACTGGGACTTTTATTTAGATGGCATTAAACACATGCATTAAATTAAAATAATAAATATTTTTCTGATAGTCAATTTTTAGTCTATTAATATAGCATGTCTATATTTTAACTGTCTTTTATATTTCTCTATAAAATATTATTTTCTTCATATAATTATCATACGTTTTACATAAAGCCAAAGTGTTTGTTTTTTTGGTTGTTTTCATTGTGATATAATCATTTAGATTTTTATCGCACTTTATATTTATAAGTTACAGGAAAATAAGGCATGTCCTTATTCACTTGTTGAGTCTACATATCAAACCTTTAATAACTTTACGTGATTTTCCATTCTTTTCTGGGTTTCATAAGTATATAATCATATAACTAAATAACGATTATTTGTCTTTCCTATCACTTCTCAACTAATTTCTACCTCGTGTTCCACTGTATTTTTCAGAATTGTTAAGAGCAATACGAAAATCATTGTCTTATTAACAAGGATCAATGCTTTATTAATTATTTTAATGTAATCCTTCTAATGTTTTAAATCAATTACAATGTAAATTTAGGATGGCAATTTTTATTATACTCAGGTATCCTCCTATATCTAGTTTAACCAAAAAATATCAAGAAGAGATGTTGAATTTTATTAAAGGCCACCTGGCCTTTAATTGATATTAGCATGTGTTCGTTTTGCTTTGAGTTCGACTCACGAGCAGTGGCATATCAAGGGCAGGCAGTTGTTTAGAATTTACACCATGAACAGTATTTTATTGAGGAGGAAGATTTTATCACTGTTATTATTTATAATTGCCAGTGAAAGGTTATAATAAAAAGCATTTGATTCTGTTATTGTTTTTAAACTTTCTATAATAATGCATCCTTTTGTATCTATACCCAGGACTAATGGCTCCCACCATCTTGCTTTTGGTAAGCCATTATCTATCAAAACTTGGAACGTAATGGATTTCCCAATATAAACTAACCTTATATGCCTGAAACCAGCATTGTTCAGAAAACTCTTTTGTATATCCACTGTGTAAAATTTGGTTTGTAGATGTTTTACTTAGAATTAGTGCTTTTATATTTATATTAGAAATTGGTATATAATTTGGGGTGGACGTTGGCAGACATCCTACTTTGGTGCCAGGATCATATTAACTACATAAAATAAATTAGGTAATTACCCTTTATTGCCATTTTTATATTTATTTACTTCAAAAGTATATATTTATATGTTTATTCTAAATTCCATAAATTTAGGAACAGTATATATGGAATGAGTATAGATTCCTTGAGGGTTTGAAAAATTCATGCAGTAAATTGTCTGATTATTTCCTTAATAACTTTAAAATTGTCTTCCATTTTTTAATGAAGGATTTTTAATTACTAATAAAGAAAATAAATTTTTACTAATATTTTTTAAATATCCACAAAGCCATTTTTATGTTTTATTATCTGCTAGTCTCTTTATTAATATTTATTTTATATATCTGGGTGAATTCTAGTGCTCCTGAATTTTATTTTTCAGAATTTTGTCTGCATATTTTTTTAAGTTATAAGAACTTAATTTATCATTTTTTTCTGCTATTCTGTATTCTGATTCACTGACATGTTACTATCTTCGATTCCTATTTTGTTTTTTTCTTTAACTCTCTCTAATGTTTTTGCTTAATACATTTTTTCCATTTGTTTAAATTTTGAAGCATTAAAGATTAAATTAGAATGTTAATGAGTACTAGTATCATTTTCTTTATATTCTACATAATCTGACATTGATTTAGATATTTCTTTGATACAACAATTATTTAACAACTCAAGTTTCATATTTTTTCCTTTTTATTTCTTAAGTTTTGTTATTACTAATTATGTTACAGTCATTAAATGTGATCTCATTGTTTTATTGTTATTTGTTTTTTTCAGTGAATAGTTTTTTGTGGCCTAGTTAATAATGATTTGTCTTTTTTTTTTTTTAATGGTCCATTGTTACATGTTGAGTCATAAAGAAATTTTGTTTCAATATATGTTTATTAAGTATTATTTATCTACAGATCTCTGACTAAAATGAAAACTAAATTTACAAATGAAAAATTATCATTTTGCACCCTGACATGATTCACACAAATGTACCTTTTTCTGAAGACTTTTAATAGTAATTGAATTGATGCCCCATCACTTTATATTTGTACCCAATATAGAAAGACCTTTGTTCAAATCTCAGCTCTGCTACTTACACATTAGCTTGTGGCTCTGAACAAGTCACTTCAATTTTTACCCCTTAGTTTCTTCATCAGTAAATTAAGGACAATAATAGGACCTACTTGAAGAGCCTTGTGAGGATTAAATGAGTGAATAAATGTCAATAATCGACAATAAATAATAATCGACAATAAATAATGTCAGTTCTTCTGTTTTTATTACTTACAAGAAGGCCTTTTTAAAATTATTTGTGAGACCCTGATGATTCTTTGGTCACTCTGTTTTGAGGATACATTTTTTTCTGCTATCTTGGCTCTCAAGTCAAGTCACCTCTGTAGTCTGTCTCACACATTATCAGTTGGAGGAATTTTATACATCTCAGCTTTTGATAGGAAAGATAACTGCTGTTTTTATAGTAGTTGTAAGCTGAAATTATATCTCCCAATTCCCTGAAACATGAATTCTTTGACATTTCCTGAGCAAAAGTGTGAGAAGAGCCAGCAGAGAATTTTACTGTTTGGCCATTTCACAAATTATGTCTTGAACACAACAAGTCTCCTCGGGATGTATAGCTAATCTATAATCTTATAGATAACTATAGAGATTATTTGTTTGCTCTAGCAATTTTTCACACTAAAAATGAACACAAAACAGTAGATTACTGCCCAAAATTCTGATTAATTTACATTTTGAGCTATATTATAGAAACATGACGTGCTAATCAATAAATAAAGGACAACATATTTCATATTTCGAAACAAGTAAACCATTATGGAATATTTTCATTGATTATTTGTAGAGTGTATATATTTAGCACAAATTTTGGTACATATTATTTAACAATACTTCTTGATTTGATTTTAATTTGCAGAAGAAACAGAAAGTTTTCTTTATGAGCATCAGTACAAGTACAGTAATCATATTCTTTATTTCGGCTTAGTCCAAAGTAGAAAATTAACATTATATTACTAGCTATCTTTATGCCAAGTGCTTATAGTGCGATTGCCTTTGAAAAGCCCTAAACTCTTTTTTCTATATTCAGAAAGCATTTATCTAGTCATTAATATAGAGTGTATAGAATATTCATTACTATTCATTGTTTGTAGAGATTCTTCTGTTAATAATGTCACTATGTAAGCATGGTAATGAACAGATACATGCACATAAATATATATAAAAATTATATAAAATAAGTGTGTGTGTATATAACATAAAAAG
Source organism: Pteropus alecto (assembly GCF_000325575.1). Taxonomy (NCBI): domain Eukaryota; kingdom Metazoa; phylum Chordata; class Mammalia; order Chiroptera; family Pteropodidae; genus Pteropus; species Pteropus alecto. The sequence goes on along the minus strand of NW_006436811.1, from coordinate 8,173,253 downwards.
AAATTTTTAGATTGACCAACAAAACAGAATTACACACCTTAAAGAAAGTGATTCAGCAAAATGCTTTTGTCTTTGGTTTTAAAAATTAACAAAAAAATACTAGGCAATTGCAAATAAAAAGATATCAGGGTCACAGTCTTGATACCTGATATGATAGAATTCAGAATAAGAGAAATGCATGAAAAGAGACAAAGAAGGGCATTTTAATGCCAAAGACTATAAATCACAATAATTTTAATTAATATTTGTGCATCCAATGCCACAGCAATATTTTTCACAGAGCAGAAGTTGTAGAAAATACAAAGAAAAATAGAATCATGACCAAAAAAAAAAAAAAAAGTAATGGGGGAACTAGTCTTATCAAATACTAAAACATATTAAGTCTGTACAAAAAACCAGACTGGTATTAGTGAAAACATCCAAGTAAATAGAACAGAAAATTTAGAAATAAACTCAATAATATATGTAAACAGTCTACAATAAAGGCAGCATTTTTAGTGGGAAAAAATATATATACTTTTTTTTAAAGTGGTGGAATAAAGTAGTTGGAAAAATTTCAAATGAATCAGAGATTTCACTGCAGAAATGAAGCCATGCGAGTAATATAAAGAAACCTGAGTGAATTCCTCTGTATGCCTGTCATGAGGAAATGTTTCATAGTTTGGCACAAAATCCAGAAAGAAGGGAAAACTCATTTTATTCCATAAAAGTTTAAAAATAAATGACAAAGGAAAAAAAAAGCAAAATAAAATCAATGATATTCTTGGGAGAATATTTGCAACTTACTGCAAACACAAAGTGTTACAATTTCTAGTACACAAAGATCGTCTTAAAATATATAAGTAAAGCATCAACTATGGAAAACTGAGCTAGAGAAATAAACAATTTACAGTGAAAGAAATGCAACTGCCTTTTAATAATATAAAATTATGCTCAAAGTTGCTCATAAAAAAGGAAAATGCAGATTAAAACTACACTGAGTTATCATTTACACATATCATATTGGCAAATTTCCAAACTGTGACAACATATTTTTTTGGAAAGGTTGTGGGGAACATGGCACTCTCATATATTACTGATGCAAATGCAGAAAGATATAAAATACATGGAGGGAAATTTGGCAATATCTAACAAAATTCATGTGCATTTACTCTTTGACTCAGAAATTTTACCTCAATCTCAAAAATACACTGAAAATTTTCAAAACGAGATATGTACAAAGTATATATGCATCATATGCACATACAGTAATTGTAAGACTATTTGTAAAAGCAAAAGACTTGAAACCAACTAAATGTTCATCAGTAGAGGAATGATTGAATAAATATTTATACAATGGATAAATGTAAATATAGATGTGAAAAAGAATGAGGAAAGGCATACGCTTTTTTATTGGGTAATCTCTAGGATATACTGTTAAGTGAAAAAGAAGGTAGAGAAAAGTATCTAAAGCACGCCAGCATTTAAGCACTTACCTAACAAAGATACATATACATAATCACATACATATACATATGTATGTGTTCTCATATTTATATTTTAATAAAAACAAAGAATTTTAAAAAACCCATAAAATTTAGAAAAATGTTGATATCTATAGTATGAAGTGATAGAAAAAGGTAAAGAGAATAGAAATAAAAGCTTTCTGAGGATAGGCTTTGTTTATGACCTCCACTAGAACATCCGTATTTATGCTCAGTCTAAATATATTTATAGCTGATGTTTTAATGCTTTGATAGCAGAGAGTCTACATCCATTTGAACTACAACATTCAGGTGGATTAATTCTCTCTACCTGGTAATGTGAATGTCTGGCTATTTAAGGATATGCTTGTATAGGATCATCTGTAATGATTTTAGGATAAATACTCAAAGTTCATTTATAGAATTTTATTATAATCTAATATATTTGGGAAATAGTGTATCAGCGCTGAAGAAAGAAACAGAAGATTTAAGGATTTTCCAGATCCTAAAGAATGCCCAAAAGGACTGAGGAAGTTATGTGTAAGTAGGGATGTATGGTGAGGGCTAATTGGGTGAGACTCCAGGCCTGTTGCCCAAACTTCAACCAAAATAATTTCACTGCATGGTATACATTAGCATTCAATGCAACATTTTCTTTATAGAACAGAATCTGCAGACCATAAAATAGTTTGAAAATGACTTAGACAGGAAATAAAATGTTTTAATTAGAATTATCTCTCATATTAAATCTACATGAGACTGTATACTTTTATTATTCCACAAATGTGGACTATAAAAAAAAAACACACAAATATGATCATTCAAATAAAAGAGAAATTGAAGAATTCCAAGATCAAGCATAAAAGAAGATATGCTTGTACCAGATGTCAACATAGTTGTCATTGCACATAAAATTGGCTATATTCTTCCTAGAGGTCAAAATAAACCAGATAAGTTACATAGCTCTTATTTGTAGAAAGAAAGGTAAAAATAACAGAATACAAAAAAATGTACTGGAAAATTATTTGGAAAATAAGCTATGATTTTATCAGTTAGACTCTCTTCAGCTGAACATAATAGAAAACCCAACTTGAACTAACTTACACAACAAGGTTAACCTTGAAAAACAAGGAAAACCATTTCCAGAATTCCCTAGAAAATCTTTTTTCACGTCTCATTGACCCAAATTAGGCTACTTTTTTCTTATACCAAGTCCCTGGAAAAGGAGGAGGAATGAGCTACTCCAATATTTGTGTACTCCATGGAATAGGGCTGAACAAAACTGATTTCTGTTGGAAAAAAAGGAAGGAGGGATGGATAATGCTATAGGCAACCCATTACGACTATTTTAATGATTTAATGGAAAATGTCCTGGCTTTACCGCACTCACCAAGGTGGATTTTATATGACTATTTATTGTTCATCTTTGTTATAAATCAGAGATATATATGAAAGGACATCTCACCTAAGGCTAATGAGATTTAAATACGAATCTGTTTATTCGACTTTCTCCATATCCAAACTGAACTTCAGGCCAGTCGACTATTAGCATTACATAATATAGATTGAAGAAGTTGGAAAGTAAAAGATGAGCAAAGCAGAGGGAGCCGCTGTTCCACAAGATCCACCAACACAGAAAACAGGAAATGAGGGCAAGCTCCCATGCGAAGGTGTAAACAAGCCTGCCTAGATGGCGCTTTCTAACTGTATTAATAAACACTCAGTCTAGGCACTAGAGTAATTAGTTTTAGCTAATTATTTAGGTTACTTTTATGACAAAGAACTAGGATACTAGGATTCTGAAAAAGTAGATTCATAGGCGCAAGCATGAAAACGAATCAAAAAGAAAAGAGGGAGAGCTGTCAATCAATTATGAAGTTTTCTCACTTCATAATTGATAAGGAGAAAGACTACCTTACTTCATCAAAAAAGTAAACTATAAAAGTTCCTACAAGGAAAACCAGTTTTTACCTAAGGAAGCTTCTTTGAATAGGCTCTAGGCAAAGTACTTAACAGAGACCATAAACTTCCACATTAGGGAAAGGGACAATGTGTCTTTTCCTTAATCATTTTCAGAGGGTATGTTTCCATAATAGTTCACAGCCATAAGGTAATCCTGGTAACATTCTCTTTGGGAATTGAAACTAAGCATTCTAACAACAAAAGTGAAGGCCAGGATGGCTTATTGGCCCATTATATATACCATCTAGGTAATCAAATGAATTTTCTAAATATGTAAATTTATTTAAAAGTGATTCACTCAACATTAGAGCATGTTTTCCACAGACTATGCTTTTAGTTTTCTTACAGTTACACTGAACACTTCTATTCTGACAGCACTTAGATACTAGAATCATGTGTCTCTCAGGATCAAACTTTAAAGCTCTCATCCCTTACTAAAGGGGCCTATACTTAAAGGTTATCTAAAAAAGTAATAGGATCATTCGGGCATAATGTTTTTTAAAAGGGGGAGCAATTGAATCAACACTTGAAATTATTTTAGAATAATGGGATCTGTGTGAGCCTCCTGCTTCTTTTTTCTGTACACAGAATCTGTGATAAGTGAAAAGTTAATGAAAGATACCAAGACACACATTGTTGAGTTGTTCAAGATTGTATTTAGCTGCATATTATAGAAATCTGACAGACAATGGCTCAGACAAGTAAGGATATAAATTTTTTTAATCTCACATAACAAGGGATAAAGTTGAAAGCCATGTAAGACAGAGGCACAAAGACCCAGGCCTATTACAATCTCTAGACATAGAAGATAGAAAAGCTATTATACTTCTGGGCATCATATCTATGTTTAATGAAGACTAAGGATGCATAAAGAGTAGCAAAAATGTGCACTAACAGTGTGAATGTGTGTGTACAGAAAGCCCCATTTTTCCAGGAAGACCTCCACTTGTATTACATTAGCTAAATCTGGAAAACATGATGACCTTTAGTTTCAACGGTGTCTGAGGAATATTTTAAATGTAACATATTGCTTCCCTCTGAAACTTAATAAGTAAAGGAAAAGTGGATATTAGGTAGGCAATTAGGAGTATCTGCTTCAATTATTCTTAGAAGATTTCTCTATAATATTAGAAAGGACGTAACTGTATAAATTCTTAAAAAGTTGGACCAAAAACCTACTTGCTTTTCATATCATATGTCTGATTACAAAGATATTTATTTATCCACTCAAGAATCACTACTATACCCGGATTCTGACTAGGTACTATATTAGATGTTAAATAAACAAATAAGACACAAACCTGCCCTCAGGAAGCTTACAATCTGGTAGATGAGAGAGACTGGTTTAAAAATAACTTGTGAAAGGGGTGAAGAAAACCAGAATCTCACCCCAACGTATCTCTTTAATATAAAAATTATTTTGAGCTGAAGGCAGTTAAAAAGCAGCAAACACAGAAAAAGCTTCTTCTTTTCTGACTAAAGGCAGAATATAAATTCTCCTTCCACTGGAGACAGACTCTTAGCAGCCTAGAGATGGCAGAGAGGAATCTGCAAGCAAAACTTACTCCACTAGTTTCCTCCCACACATTTACCTTCCCACAGTCTGCTGCTCTTGGAAGCCTAACACTGCTTTTCTTTGTCCTGTCATTTCCCTCTAAATTTATTGTTCTTTGTTGGAAGATGCTATATAAGCTGGAATTCTAAGCCACCATTTTGAATTACTTTTGGTTTAGATTTCTCCTGCATGATGTGTGCTGAACATTAATAAACTGTTTCTCTTTCTCTCTCTCTCTCTCTCTCTCTCTCTCTCTCTCTCTCTCTCTCTCTCTCTCTCTCTCTCTCTTTTAATCTGTCTTTGTTGAAGAGTCCCAGCTGAAAATCTAAAAAGACAGAGGTAGTTTTGCCTCCTTTAAGGGGCTTTGTAGAATGGCCAATAGCAACAAAAAAAGTGATGAATTTTTACCTGGGAGATTGGAAAGGGAGTGTCAGGAATAATTTTATGCCTGAGTTAGTCATTAAACAGTATTTTGAAAGAATGTAGGTACTGGCTAGATAGATTGTCTGGGGTAAAATGAAGGGACTAGAATATTTCCATAAGTTTAAGCAAAATCACATAAGAATCAAAGAGCTTAGTATATTCATGGCACTACAGGACTCAACCAATTTTCTGTTGTTGCATAAAGTTATGAGGGGATATAAAAATCAAACTCAAGTAGAAAGAAAAATACTTTGTATAATATAATCAATTATCAGAGAAAGCTTTTTCAGAACAAAAAGGTATAAATTCTCAAACTTATTGCTTACAGAGGAAGCCCCAATAACTGTTAGATTAAGTTCTCCTTAGAGTTTAAATAAAAATGGCAATTTTGTTTTCCCTTACCACAGCAACACCATAGTGCTACATGAGCATGTAATAGGTTTTCAGGGCTGCTAGCCGGGGGGGTAAAGTAGGATTTGTAATTTCATAGTCCATCTCTCCCAACTATTTTGCAAGATCCATTACTTCCTTTGCCTCAAAGAGTAGGAATGTCTCTGTAGAGTATCTCATAGCATCTTTATTACTCAATATTTCCATTTTCTTGGTCCCACATTTTTATAATGGCTAGACTCTGATTGACAGTTCCCAGTGAAATTGAAACTTCCATGCAATGGGAATACCTTTGCTGATAAGTGAACCCTTGGAACACCTGGCTGAGGGGTTCCCTTGTTATCTCTACACAACCAGATACTTCTTATTTTGGTTGCCATTACAACTTCCAAGCACCATTCTCAAAATATCCTGCCTTCATCATCTCTTTTATGGAAAATATAATTCACGATAAATCTAATTTGCCATTTTTTTTTTTTAAATCAGTCAGGGCTCTTGTAGGAAACACTCATCCTTGAAGATTCATATGAATAAATAAACCACTCTTTACAGAAGGGATAAGCAGCATTAAAAGGGATGATGAGGCTTCCAGAGACTAGCAACAGTGGGAAGTTGTTGCTCTAGCAGAAAGGATAAGGTAAAGAAAAGGCATTTCCTAAGATTAGTGACAAATGCAATTTGGAGGAGTCCCCAGGGCAGCAGCTCTAAAGGTAGAAACACACAGCTATTGCCAGAGACCTGGCACCAAGAAAAGTAGAGGGCACAGATCCTTTGATTGTCTTCCCTCCCTTCCCCATCTTCTATTGTACCTTCCATTGGCCAACATGAGGGAAAAACCAGGTGGGTAACTCCTAGTCATAGGGTAGGAAAGGGAGAAAAATGGCTTTGTGGGAGGCAGGCAAATGCAAAATAATCTGGAAATCCCTATGCTTATTTTTTAGGTCGACAATGCTGATTTTTCATATTCCGGAAAACTCTAACTATCGGATAGAAAATTATACCTTGGCTTCTGATGAGGACAGATCTTCTGGTGTTTGAACCCTGAAATGATAGGAGGAATCTAGTAACATTAACTATAATTTTTTTTAGGCAAAAAAAAAAAAGGTTTGAATTATGGCTCCACTAATTAGCTTAGTCAAGTTACTTTGCATCCATGAACAGTTTTCCCATTTAACAAATTTATAGAACTATCAGGAAAAATATAAGTAAATAATTTATATTAAGCAATTATCACAGTGACTAGCACATTATAAGCACTTTGTAAATGTTAACTAATTTGTCTGTTTTAACCATGTAGCTTTGGATATAGAAATAATACCTACACCATAAAGTTGTGAGAATTAAATGAATAAATAAATGTAAAGGACTTAGGAAAAAAAGTCCAAAGTCTATTATTATTATTATTTAAATTAATACTTTAAGAACTATTCATTGAAATTTTAAAATTCAATACATTCTTATGTTTTAAAAAGCAGGAGATAAAAAAATATGTACAGGATAGTTCCATGTTTTATAATATGGTACCTAGTGAAGAACTTCAAATTATTTTAACAAAATGGCTGCATTTAAAAGTTGTTAGCTATTAATAGTAGAAATAGCACATCACCATAATGGAACATGACTCTGTTTTGGAAAAGACACTGGAATGGTCATTTAATTTTACTCATTATGGAAAATGACCCTCATCATTGACTAGCCCACAGAACTTGAGAAACTGCCTGTAGGGGATTCTCTGTGATAGAGTGTGGTTTCTGATTTTAGGAGCAATGATGTCTGATGCACATTTAATTATGCTCTTTGGCATCATTCTTTCATCAAAAGAATTATGTGATATAAAATCTGTCTTATGCCTTGGGCTGTGGAAAAAGGCATTATTTCCATTATTTGGGGTGAAGTAGACTCCAGAAAGGTGGTATAGGATTGATAGCAATAATGAGGACATGTGACTATGTAAACTATAAGGAGTTCTACAATAAATAAAGAAAGATCCTTCTAAACTTGAAGAAATTAATTTCTTTACCTGCTTAAAACATTTATGTTCTATGCCTGAATGCATACATTAAGTTGAGAAATATTGAGAATTCAATATAAATCATTTATCATCAGGTTGATGTGATATATAAAGATTTTAGAAAGATAAAGATTGACATGCAGATAATAATAAAAGAACATCTAGATGAAACATCAGCATTCTGAAATGTTGAAGACATTGATTTAATTTTCTAGAACAAAGTGAAGTTGAAAAAAATCATGAAAGATGATACAAATGAATATTTTATGCTAGCAACTATATTCACCAGTTATATTTTAAACCACTGCCCTTTTTTCCATCTTCATTGTAATTGCCCTAGTTTGGATATAGTTGTGGTTTGCTAAGACCTCCCAACACCCTTTGATGACTTCAATTTGTACTTTTAGTAAAACTGAAACTCTATGCCTTGGCATTTAAAACCACGCCTAGTCTTGGTTTCACATACCTCTAAAACTCATCTACAAATCTCCTGCTTACTCTCAGTGTTCCAAGTTTCTTCTCATCTCAGGGACTTCACACTTGTTCTTCCTTTAGCTTGGAACACATTCTTTCAAGATATTCACATTGTTGGAATTCCCTTTTTATTGTGGCCTCATTTCAAATGTCACCTTCTCAGAGAGGTTTTTGTTTGTTTGTTTGTTTGTTTAAAGCCTACAGCACCTGGTCTTCCTAGGTGGTCTCCCATCCAAGTACTAACCTGCTTAACTTCTGAGATCAGAAGGGATCTGGCTTGTTCAGGGTGGCATGGTCTTAGTAGAGAGGCTTTTGATGACCATGATTTCTAAAGTTTTTTAATAGTTTACTTTCTCTGAGGCTCATCTCATTACATAAAATTATATCTTTTTAAAATTTTCTGCTCTTGTATCTGGCTTGTTGGCCTGGGGAGAATCAGTGGTGGTGTACCATCTGGACAGCTTAGAAACCCTACTGGGATGTAGAGTTGATCTTAACTGATGCTGGCTGACCAGCTACCCTCAGACTTTCACTACTAACTTCATATCAACTCTAATCTCACCCTCTCCACCACCAGCAATTCAGGTTTGGTAGGACAACCTAAGTATACCGCCTCTTCTATAAGTTGCTTATTGTTAAGAGGTATTACCAAAACAAAAATTATTAAATATACTCTTCAACCTTGTAGGATATTTGGTCCTGTCAAAAACATCCACTGAGATGGTGTGTCCACTCCAGAAGGTCCTTGATATTTGGTCCACGGAGGCAAAAAGGACTGTTGGCAGTATAGCCATGACACAACTAGCGGACCAATAAAACATGATAGTGTTTTTTATGTATTTATCCTATAAACCAAAAGCGTAAATAAACATCATGGGCTATTTGGACCCAGGGACATTTTCTAAGCATGGACATTTTTGACAGGACCAAATATCAAGGACCAGTTGGCATGGACTACATTTGTTCATGAATCTTTTAAATAGGACCAATTTCAAGGACATTTTGGTGTAGACCAAATGTTTCCATGGACATTCTGAATGGGAAAAAATGTCCACTAATCCTCTTCAACAATAGTTTCTGCGGCGTTTGGATTTCTCTGTGCTAAATCTTATTCCTCCACCTCCCCAAACGCACAAGGAGAAATATACTGAAGTATGGTAAATATACTTAAAAGATATGGAAAGATATTAGCCACATAAGTTTATATATAATATATAAAACAGAAAAATAGTTATTTTTTTAAAAGAACTGTGGTAGTATTAAGCATAAAAAAAATAGAAGGAAAATTACAGAACACAATAGGTGGGGAAAAAAAGGTATAAAGAACCTATAGGTAGAACAAATTATCAAGCTAGAATATCAAATTGGGAAATTCTCCCTGCTGGCAGGAAAAAAGGAAAAAGAGAAAAAAATATAAAAGAGACATGGAAGATATACATGGAATTGTCAAATCTAGAAATTAGATGTTCCAGAAGGAGAGTAAAATAATGAACAGGATAAAATATTTCAAGAAATTCCCAGAATTGAAGAAGGATGAAAGACTTGAGTTTGAAACTATTCAGAGTGCCACAAGAAAGCCCCACATTCAGAAATAATGCAATGATATTAAATATAAAGTATAAATTTTTAAAGTTCAAAAGAGAGAGCAGATCATCTAAAAAGAAGAAGAAACATACTGACATCATACATTTCAACAGGAATTCTATATTAAAAACACAATGGGGTAATATTTTACAGTAAAACAATTATGAAACTAGAACTTGATGTGCAACCAAATTATCAAAATAGATGCATAAAATGTATGTGATAAATTCAATACTAATTTATAATTATAAAAAAACACAAACTCATGGAAAATATGGAATAAAATAAAATTTCTCTAACTTTGTAAAGATTATATAACAAAAAACTGTTACAAATATTTTTAATGCAGAAATATTAAGATCGAAAGGATAAGAAGATCTCTTTCAGCACTATTCTTTAACATAGTATTGGGGAGTCTGCCAGCACTAAAAGAAAAACAAAATAAGTGAGAAATAAGGAATGACATAAGCTGGTGAAACTGTCATTACTTTTAAATGAAAAAAAAAAAATCAACAAGCTATTAGAAGTAATAAAAGCTCAGCAAAGTAACTGAATACAAGATTAACAAAACCAATAATGGTTCTCTGTACCAGAAATAATCTAGAAAACAGTCTTAAGTGTTCGTTTCGTCACATATACTAAAATTGGAATGACAGAGAAAATTAGCACAGCCACTGTGCAAGGATGACACACAAATTTGTAAAGCATTCCATATTTTTTTTTAAATGAGGAAAGTTTAAGCGACCTCTGGGACAACATCAAGCATACGAATATTAGCCTCAGAGAGGTACCAGAAGGAGAAGCGAGAGAACAAGGAATTAAGAACCTATCTGAAGAAATGATAACAGAAAATTTCCCTAACTGGCAAAGGTTAGGTTTCCCTAACATACAAGTCCAGGAAGCACAAAGAGTCCCAAACAAGAAGAACCCAAACAGACACACACTGAGACACGTTATAATTAAAATGCCGAAGGTTAAAGATAAAGAGAGAATCTTAAAAGCAGTGAGAAATACAACTAGTTACTTACAATGGTACTCCCATAAAAAGTCAGATGATTTTCAACAGAAACTTTGCAGATCTGGTAAGAAATATTTAAAGACAAGAACCTATAACCAAAAATACTCTACCCAGCAAGGCTATCAAAGTGAAAGGTGAGATAAAAAGCTTCCCAGACAGGAAAAAGCTAAAGGAATTCATCACCAACAAGCCAGTATTACAAGAAATGTTAATGGAACTTCTGTAAAAAGAAGAATAGAGAGGAAAACAACTCATAAATAAGAATAATAAAAAGGCAATAACTATGTACCTATCAATAATCGCCATAAACGTAAATGAATTAAATGCTCCAACTAAAGACATAGGGTAACTGAATGGGTAAGAAAACAAGACCTATGCATATGCTGTCTACAAGAGACTCACTTTAGATCAAATGACACACACAGACAGAAAGTAAAGGGATGAAAAAAGATATTTCACGCAAATGGAAGTGAAAAAAAAGCCATGGTAGCAATACTTATACCAGACAAAATAGAGTTTTAAACAAAGGCTATAATAAAAAAAAAAAGAAGGGCATTAAATAATGATAAAGGGATCACTACTAGAAGACATAAGCCTAGTAAACATATACAGGAGAATCTACATATATAAAGCAATTATTGACCGACAGTAATACATTTATAGTAGAAGACTTTAACACCCCACTGACACCAATGGACAGACCTTCCAGACAGAAAATCAACAAGGAAACAGCAGCCTTAAATGACACACTAGACCAGATGGATTTAATTGATATTTTCAGAGCGTTTCACCCCAAAGCAGCAGAATATGCATTCTTTTCAAGTGCACATGGAACATTTTCCAGAATAGTCCACATGTTAGGCCACAAAACAAGTCTCAACAAATTTAAGAAAACTGAAATTATAACAAGCATCTTCTCTGACCACAATATTATGAAACTAGAAAACCACTACAAGTAAAAAATTGGAAAATACATAAACATATGGAGGCTAAATAATATGCTACTAAACAATAAGTAAGTTAACAGTGAGATCAAGGAAGAAATCAAAAGAGACAAATGAAAATGAAAACACAATGACTCATACTCTCCGGAACACAGTGAAAGCAGTCCTAAGAGGGAAATTCATAGCAATATAGGCCTACCACAAGAAACAAGAAAAATCTCAAATAAACAATCTAATCTTACACTTAAAAGAAATAGAAAAAGAACAGCAGACGAAATTCAAAGTGAGTAGAAAAAAGGAAATAATAAATATCAAAAGGAAAATAAATGAAATAGAGTCTGGAAAAACAATATAAAAGATCAGTGAAACCATAAATTGGTTCTTTGAAAGGAAAAACAAAATTGATAAACCCTTAACCAGATTCATCAAGAAAAAAAAAAGGAGAGGACCTAAATAAATAAAATCAGAAAGAAAAATAGATTTGAAAGTACATTATTCACAATTGCAACAAAAAATAGTTTGGCACATAAACTACAAAATATCAGATAATTAACTCAATAAAAATGTACAGAATTTTTGATCAATTAAAATTAAATTATTAATAAATTATATATGTGTATATGTGTGCTCCATGGCATATTTTTTTAATATATTTTAAAAGTAGCGAGTTTGCAAATCTATTCTCCTTAACAAACTGTTGTCAAATAAGGAATATATACTAAACAGATACTAAGTATTCTTTAATATAAACCCTCTACCAGGAAAAAGTAGACAATAATAATTATATGTGTGTGTGTGTATATATGTATATATACACACACACATATATAAGGTGTATATATATATATATAAGGTATGTGTGTGTGTATATATATATATATAACCTTATGATCTGGCAATCTCATACTAAGGAATTTATCCTATGTTCTCATGCAGAAGAAAATCTTATAGCATGAGTATTGCAATATATCTTGTGTTGACAGGGAATTGGAGTCAATTAAAGTACTCTTTAGTGAGACCTAGATGCCACCAGTAGAATACAAAACAGCAGTAGATGCAATAAGTGAATGTACACACAACATGGCAAGATCTCAAAAGGTAATTCTAAGTGAAAAAATAAAAATGAGATCTTCGCTGCAATATCATCTATGAAATTTAAATTTCATGCACACAAAATAACAATGCATGTTTTACAAGAGCACATGAAGACAGAAAGCTTTGTGACCAACATGTTAGAATGGTTGTCCGTTGTTGTCTCTAGGGATGGGGAAGAGGTGAGTGAGAGGAATGGTGCCAAAAGGAAATTAATTAATTAAAATGTAACTAAAATAATTACAAGAAAAGAGTTTGGCACAGGCAAATAATGGTAGAGTGCCATAAACAGAACTATAATAATCCAATCTTTTGCATCTGACATTCTGAAAAATAAGAAAAAAATAACTTTATTCTATATTTTAAAGTAGCTGTAATCAGAGCCCCTGTAACAATGGCAGCAAAAGGGAGCTGAAATGGTTAAGGATGGGCTGCACGGGCAACAGATCCACAAGACAAATGAGGCAAGGAAGCAGCACCATTGGTTCTGTGCTGTGTCCATCTTTCTTGTGGCAGAGCAAACAAGACAACAACTCATTGATTTACAGTGAAAAAGCCTATCTTTGCAACCAGAAGGGTTGGACATTTTATTTATTTAATTTTTTGTTGAAAGCAAATCACTCTTAGGAAAGTCACTGAACATCTAAAGGGAGTCTTTGAAAAATAAGTTAATAAAATAGGCAGGTGCTTTATGTGTCTTCTCAAAGAGCATCATAATTTTCAGGTTTATAGTAGCCATTATTTCTACTTTACCTGGTTCAACTACAACACAGGTGATTATAGACTGTATTGGGGACAATCCTGAAATGGGGAAACTAATGATAGCTTGTGTTACTAGTCTGAGCTTCCTTAAGGCATAATGAATAGCTTCATTATCATGCCCTGGAACAAGAAAGGGGGAGGGGTTTGCTCATGGAGCAAGATAAAAGTAGAGACTTCAGGCTGAATCCCAGAGGTAACTGGCACTTAGGAAAATAAAGCATATTATTTCCTGCAAAAGATTCTTGTTTGCTGCCAAATGCCAATTTAGGATTCACATAATACAATAACTGATTTGCCACTTGAACTCCAAAATGAAATAACCTCTCCAGGATTTCATCAACTTCTTCCAGCAGTATGTTTTGTCTGGCTATGTGAATTTTGTTTTATTTCTAAAATCTATCTGGAAGGAAAAGTTATTTGCTTTCAGCTTTTTTAGCAAGAACCTAATTTCTACGCTCAATGACAAAAAAGAAAGCATGATTGATATTGGCAAGATTTCTAAAATTACTTCTTTGAAATCTGAAATGACATTATTAATCTCACTGATAAAAGTATTATATTTATTCCATAACAAAAAAAATGAATATTTTTCTATTTATCTGAGAACCTCCTTAGAATTGAAAGTATAATTTAAGGAATACAAAGTGTGCCAGCAATGTAGTCTCCAGAGTATAGATTCGATGTATTAGGGATAATAAAATGCAACTATTTAACTTTTATTATCTCTAACATTTTTATTGTTCAAATCAGCTCACAGTCATTGAGGACCTGATATTTCTAGGTATTCTGTGTGATAAAAAATATAAATATACCTTGACTCCTACCCTCAAGGAACTTAAACATCAAAACTTAAAGAGGAAGATATATGTATACTACTAATTGTAATACAGTGTATAATGTGAAAAAGCACAATAGAGATCTAGAGAAAGTAACATGGGCAGGATAGAAGAGGGAAGAATTAGTTTATGAGAAGGGAATCTGGAATACTCCATGGAGAAAGTGACATTTGAGCAGAGCATTTATGAATATATAGAATTTCCCTAGGTAGATATAGGAATGCAGACTCATTCTGGGCAGCAATACCAGTATGCTCAGGGTAAGGAATATAGATCGCACATCTGTGAAATAGTGAACACTCTATTACTGAAAGTATAAAATCAGGTGCTTTTCTCAGGCCACGATAATATAAGGCCTGGTTATGAAAGGCTTGGCTTTGATGTGGAGAAGCCTAGGTCTGCTGTGTGGACAATACTCAGGCTCCAAAACATATATGAACAGGGTAGTGACAGAATGTGACTATTCTTCAGGTATGAATGTGAAACATAAATTTCAGGGGAGAGAATGGAATCACAGTAACTGGTTAGAAGAATTTTACAGAAGTTCAACAGAAGAGTAGTAAGGATGAAAAGGAAGAATTGCCTTCCAGGGGCATCATAGGCATATCATTTTAACAGGCTTATTTTATGAGATATATTAACATGCTTTCTTAAGTTTGCATTTACATGACTTTCCCTTTATTCAGCCAGAGGCAGACATATGATTTAGGAATTACGAGGATCGTAATAGTAGAAGTAAAAGAGAAATAAAAAGGAATGTCGAGCCTTTAACCAATGAAAAAGAATTTTTACAATATTCTTAAAGACTAGGTCTATTACACCAAGACTACTTCTTATGAAAGAGAAAGAGAATGAAACCTGGAAAGATTGATCGTTTTTGCAAAAGAGACTGTTCTGAATTTATAGGAACTGCTTTAAACAGGAAGAGATTATGTACCTTAAATTAACAATTTTAAGTACTCCTGACACCCTCCCAGGCTCACGACCATCACCAGAATAAGTTGTGAGTTTGAAAGTAATAGTAGAACTATGTAGAATATAAAGTTCATTGCATATTATCAGTTCCCTGCATAATCAACAGCATGTACTAACTGATTTGATGGGGTAGAAGTAAAGGGTAATGAGTAAAAGGAATAAAAGTTACAGCAGCATCCAGACTTTGGAACCTGGATTAGAGAGAGCATAATGATTCCAGTAATCAATTTAGGGAACAAGGTGGAGAAGTAAGACTTATAGGATATGTTTAGGGCTGTTGACTCTAAAGTACCAATATGGCTCACCAGGAACTGGAGTCTAAATGGTGGTTTTTACTGGAGAGTCACCCCATCAAATTGAATATTGAAGGTGGAAATAAATAAAATTTATTTCCTGTCTTAGTCACTTTGGGCTGCTCTAAGAAAATATAATAGATTGGCTGGCTTAAACAACAGACATTAAATATCAAGGTGCCAGCAGATTCAGGGCTTGGTTAGGGCCCTCTTCCTGGCCTGCAGATGCCCACCATGTCTTTGTGTGCACCGCTCTCTCTTGGAGTGGAGAGAGATCTGTCTTCCTTTCTTATAAAGGCATTAATTCCCGCATGGGTGTCCCACCTTCATGATCTCATCTAAACCTAACTGTCTCCCAATGGCCCCACCACCAGATACCATCGCATTGGGATTAGGGCTTCATCACATGAATTAGGGGTGGGGATGCAAACATTCAGCTCATAACAGTTAAAGTACAAGCAGAGAAAAGAAAAGATTAGGAAATATCTGTAAAATCAAACCTTTAGGATGTGCGTGGAGTGGTGAGGGTGAGGGGTGGCAGAGATAAGAGGATAAGGACCCAGAAGAATCAGTCAGACAATGAGGACCTACCTGAACCAGAGGAACGCAAGAGTGAGCTATGAGAAATATCCCAAAACAGAAAGCACTGAGTGAGAGGAGGTAGTTAACTGGGCCAAAAGTTACAGAAAATGTACATATGAAAAGGACAAGAAAAGCCTCAGGGTGTGGCTGATAATAGTTCAGTGATGACATTACAGGTTTCCCCATATCCAGAAGCAGAGCCTTCCTATGAAAACCTGCATAAGCTGAAAAAAGGTAAAGCAAAGAAACAATTACCATTTACTTATGTGGAAAAAAAAATAACCTACCAAATTATAACAAATAACACACAAAAGCTAAAATAACACTAATATATAGTAAAAGCAAGAATTCTATGATAAATACACAGCCTGTATAAAGTAGAAATAATGTATGTACAGTGGAGTTTCACTTACCAAAAAGACTGATTTCTCCTTAAGTATAATTTAATGGAACACATGCTTTGTTACACCCATCAATCCACTCAAGAAATAGACTTTTCATTTATCCATTACTGGATGCCAATTAAAAGATACTACTTTGCTACGAGGAGAACCAATTGTAACTTCTATAGTTTTCAAAATTCTTTTTCTCAGCACATTAGTAGTATGAATGGTGGACACAGGCAAGTTCAAAACACGTACAATGTGTTTATATTATTCGCCATGATTGAGACACTTAATTGTGTCCAGTTTTAAACTAAGCGTAACACCCTTATGCTTTCTTAGGCTTTTTTGATATCTTAGGACACTGCTTGCTGGCAGAGGCACAAATAAATTGAGTTAAAGCACAGATGCTCACGGATACAGTCTGAAACTATGGCAGCTTGATGCTGAAATGCTGAGTGTATGTCCCAGGGAAGGACCTTGATGTTGCCGCTCTTGCTGCTCAGGGTTTGTGCTGCCTATACAACAGCACGACACAGAAAAACACTTAAGCTTATTTTCACTTTTTGCCTTTTTTTCATAAAAATGAAAACCCTCTTGGCTTTCTTTTGGTTAGCAAAAATAGTTACTAATATATATCTTTCATCAAGAGCCAAGTGGTGTAACACAAACTTTTGAATAGCAAGGAATACCTGTATTTGATATTCTTTAGACCCTAACACTGCCAGATGCTATCTTAGGTAGTTTTCCTTTAAATATAGTATTACACAGGCTCCATAAAAATGCTTTGTCTAAATCAGCTTTCCCCTCTTGTTCTCTATCTAAGAGATAAAATATAATTCAGGTTTAGTCATCCAGCTAGCTTTTGAACATGTTAGGAAAGTAAATTAACACTTTCAAGTCAGTGCTGCTCTTGTGATCAAAATAATGGCCTTGAGTCTTGTCCACCTTAGCAAAGCTTCCCAAGTACTTAATTAATGGACAGTTTGAATGGTGTTTGCAATAGGACATTTCTTTGTACTCTAAGTTCTTCTCTGGAAGTAAGTTTTCTACAAAGTATCAATTAGTGACCTGCAACCACTAAATGGATTTCTCATTCCAGCTTTCACCAAATGACCCCTAAATTTACAATTGCTATAATCAGTCACTATGCTGTGTACATAGTACTTAGAACTGTCTTCATATAATATTTGGAAATTACTTGCTTGCTAGCATTATAAATTTGAATTTGGAATCTCCAATTAAAATTTCAAAAGGCATTCCTTTACTCTTCTTAAAAAGCCAAACAAACAGTTCAATGGTGGAAAACAACCTAACAAAAAGAGCGCTTATAAAATCACCCTGTGCTTGTAGCATTAAATAAAAATAGCATTTATTTTAGTTCTTAGCATGAACGTGAAAAAACTAAACATAAACATAGTTGTCAGTTATAGTAACAAGAGGGTTATATAGTTGATTAGTATCTTATCTTCAATTATTGAATTAAAATGATGATGAACATGTCAATTTATAATAATCTTAAAATGAAATTCCTAAAAATTTCACAGGATGTCTATCTAAACAGTTTATGAAAGTCTTGGCTTCTTTTGATAAAAAAAAGCCTAAGAAATGACTCCTGAATGTTTTATTATTGTTTTGTTCTTTTAGAAGAAGCCAATCCTGTAAGAGAGGATGGCTGACAGGAAATGATAAATCCAATGGAATATGCTAGTACTTGGATTATTAGGCAGCAAATGGTCAGGCTTATCGTGCCTAATTGTAGCTTTTATTAAAGAATGATAAATAATGATAGTAAACATAAGAAGAAATAGAAGAGGCAAGAATGATCGAACTCTTACTTTGAGCTACTATTTTAGATGTTTGTCACGTAACCTTTATTGAATCGTCACTATAACCCTGGGTGGTAAACACTATAATCATCTATTTTAATACATACTATAATTATCATTATTTTAAGGTTAGGGAAATGAGGCCCCAAAAGTTAAACAAGTTTCCCAAAGTTGTAACATGTTGTTTGGTTTTTTTAATTACAGTTTCGATATTTCTCTCTCTCTTTTTTTAAGTAGTATATCTCTTAATATCCTGAAAAAAGCTTTATGGGAGAACTGATTTATGTGAACCCATGGTAGGTGGGGAGCACATCTCTTCTTCTTTACCCACCCCTAATATAAGCCATACCTTTATTATTTTTCACTTACTTTGTACCTTTCTACCTTCACTATATATCTCAGTTAGGTCTCAGACCAAAGCATGCTGAGTATCATATTTTATAACAAACATAGGGAAAAGGCTTGCTAGGACGAATATAAGATGGCAGTCAAGAAGTTGGAGTGAATTCTAGTTCAGCTGTTGAATGGCTTTCAAAAATTGTACTTAACTCTTAATCCTTTTTTAACTAAGTGAGGTTAAGGCAAAGGAGAAATAGGCTCTGAAGTATTTTTTAAAATAGAAAAGAGCATCAGTACTATTTCAAGAACTGTAAATTGGATTTGATAGTTCTTATATACAATATAAATAAACAAAGATATGCTAAACATTCAGGACATTACAGCATTGCTGTTTTTAAACATTCTTGTCTGCCTTTTTCTCCATAAATAATAATTTTATAATTATGAAGATACCAATTCTACATATTATCTAGTTGCTACAGGAATCAAATGAGAGAATAGTTCTGGAGGCATTTTATAAACAATAAGAGGTAAGTTGTTTTAATTATCATGACTTGGTTGAAACAATTTATTACGGCATTAATTCTCAACTACAGGAGTAGAAGGGAGACGTTGTAAAACTATTGCTCTTTTAAGAAATAGAAGTAGAAATTACAAGCTGCTCCACAGCCCACTGAACCATGACCTTGGAGTTCACTCATCACTCTTAGAAGCTGCCCTCCTTTCTCTTCCATACCTCTTTTTCTTCCCCTGCTCCCTTCTATGTCTATAACTGATTGATTGTTAAGGCTCCAGTGACTTTAATTAGGTTCTCCCTCTGGCATATTCTCCAGCTCTAAAATCTAGAGGAGTAGTTAGGCTATTTATTTATACATTTATTCTCAGATATTTTCTCCCCATAAAGGGTAAGGGTACCTAAGAGATGAAATTATTTCTCAGAGTGTATTTTATTATTCAAATTATATGCATGATACAGAACTCAGAAAGGCACCACTACACAGAGACTAACTCCTGCATTAAATCTATTCAGTTACTCTATCCCTGGGCAGTCACTACCATTTTAATGAAAAGAATGTGCTACCATTTATCAAGACTTTTCTTATATGACAAACACTGTACTAGGTTATTTACTTAATTTTCTCAGTTGACACTGTCAATAACTCTACAAAGAAAATTTTATTGTCCCCATTATAGAGATGAAAAACCGAGGCTCAGTAAAACTAAGGTAATTTGCTCCAAACTACACATCAAGTAATGAACAGGGCAAGAGTCAAACTTAATTCTGGCCGACACCAAAACCATTACACCATGTTAGGGGAGTATGTTTATTTGTTTGTTTGTTATGAGATCATCACTAAATTTTAACTCCAATGTGCTTATGAATGTAAAGCAACATAATAATCCTCTTAGTGCTGTACAGGGGGGTCATCAGTCTAACTCTCTAATGTGTGTCATAATTTCCAGTTTCCTTCCTTTCCTCGGGGTTCATTTTAGTTATATCACTCCCCCTGGCATAATCTGTTAAACTTCTCTATTTCCTCACAGTTCATCTTATGTGAGGACCCTTCCCTGTACTTGCTCCCGCCCGCACTGAAGGCCGGCCCAGGTTTACCTAGGAGCCTATGAAAAGCTTTTGTTCAAGGTTCCCTCACCCTAAGAGACTCTTCCTACCTAGAGCAATGCTTCTCATTCCTCTGTAGAACATCTTTTTTCTTTTTTAACCCGTTAACTAGGCTCATCCTGGTTTCTACTGACTTTGAAAATTCCTTTCTTGTAAATCGTTCACTATTTCTTAAATCTTTTCTCTTCTTTGCACTCGGTCATGAAATTCCTTTAGAACTTTTTATAACTTTATTCAAGGATAATTATTAGTTGATAGTTTAATGATATATATATTACTATCTTATGTATTTTTATCTCTCAGTTCCCTTTTAAACAGTGAACTTTTCAAATAGCTGACACTACAATTCCTTCAACTTCCCATAATTTCCAAAATACATATTTCCCCTTAAAGAGTACCTCAATGTTAATGACAATAGAGCAACTCACAGCATAAAGGCATGTTTTCTTCATAATATAGGTGACACTCAAATTAACGAGACTTGTAGGTACATCAGGTTTTTCCAAGTCTCATAAAAACAGGAGAGAAATATACTGCAGTCATGAGATCTAGTTCTCTTTAAAAGTTTAGCATGCATTCTGATTGAATACAACATCCAACTTGAATATCTAGAACATAAAGGTGTTTCTCATTATACAAATTACAAAAGAAAATAAATTTTTCAACATCTGTATTCTCCTTTCTATTTGATATCATAAAAGATACTCAGTGAAATTCTACATGATTTTCCAGATGTTATAACACATATAATAGGGTTAGGCTTTTTCTCCCCTTTTGTCCAGGTAATGTGAACTGAGTCTATTTTCCCATTTTGCAATTTTATAACTTAGTTGCAAAGTGGAATTAAATCGCAGAAAGTCTGAGACAAAATCAGCCACTTCTAAAAGTAACTCTTGTTAAGTTGTAAGCAGGATACAAAATGCTAACATTATGAACTATTTCATCTACACTTAAAGTGGCAATTTGGTCCTTTACCTACAACAAAACTAGCTGCCAAAAGGCACCTCTGGCCGTGGGCTTTGAAGTAGAATGTGCTGAGTCCAGTTCATAGCCCAGGTACAACTTCCTGGATGTTCATTCTCCCCCTACAGGTCATTTTATTAAAATCACTGATTCATCCACTGCAAACTGAGCATTTAACCAAAACCACATTTTTAGGGGTTTCTTATACACACTTTCCTCCTTCTGCCCACTCCTTCCTCAAGCAATGTAATTCACAATAGTTACTGTGGCTTTATTAAATGTCTGTTTAACTTCACACTTTGCAGAGGCGTGCTCAGGAAAAGGCCTCCTCATTCCAACTTTTTCTTTACTGATGATCCTCCTGTGACACCCAGAACTGGACACAATGACCTCTCCTGGTGAAGGGGTGTTGGAATGAACCACGGTTGAGGAAATCTCACTAAAAAAGCTAAGCACACAAACTAAGATACAGTAAGCAATGAAAAAAAAAAAATCATCTGTTTTGGAAAAGACTGGCCATCTGTTCTCCAAATCCATTTCCTCCTATAGAATGCATTCCTCGCCTTTTTTTTTACAGTTAAACTTTTACTATGAGACTGAGTCTTAAGCACTGGAATGTGATCAGACACAGTGTATACCATTTCCATAGTGTCCCCGTGCTATTCTCCCTGGCTTTGCCTCACCAGTTGGCTGGAATAGAGGCATATCCCCGAATGTGTTCTATATGGTAGATGCATGTGAAGGTAGAAGCCCGGGTTTATGATTTGTCACTTCAAGGAAGCCACTCGACATGAAGAGCCATACCAACTACTACATGAGGGGAAAATAAAAATTTTATATTGTGTCAAGCTACTAAAATGAGAAGGTTTGTCTATCAGTGTCTGGTGTTTTTTAATTAATACAGAAATTTGTACCCTGAAGTGAGATGCTCCCATAGGAAAAATCTGAAATATGGGGCATTAACTTAATGCCAATGTGGCAGGAAACTGATATCAAAGACTCGAAGAAATAGAGACCTATGTTATGCAGGGGCAGAGCATTTGGTAAAGATGCTTCTGTTTCCAGAATGACCAAAACTTATTAACCTCTTCCTAGATAACAATTAACCAAAACAAAACAAAACACAAAACCAAAAAATTTACCTGAATGCACTGGAGAGTGAACAAAAGCAGACAGATTCTGGAAAGGAGTCAACAATTGAAAGAATGGCCTCAAGAAAAATTTTCCATTTTTACTGCTTTTAGCCTAAAAACAGAGTTCGGGAGGTGATGAATAGAGTGACTAACACTCCGATCGAAAATTCGCAGTCTTTCTGGGATGAAGAACCAGTGGCTAGATTTCAGGCAATTACCACTGCTGCAAAGTTGGGAGGAAACCTGGGAAGAAGAGATCCTAAGAATATGAACCTCAACGTCTGTAAAAAAACTTTGCCCACATTTCTGGCTAACATCTAAACCATACATATGTGGGGAAGATGCCAAGCAGCATAACTAATGATTAAAGGCCTGCAATGTTATTTTAACTCCTACCCAAGAGAGGGAGTTTTCAGTTTGAGTCCAACCAAACTACTACTACAAAAAAAAGGGAGGAAAAAAATCAAGATTTGGCAAAGCAATATGGTAACATCCAAACTCTCCCCATAAAACATTCAAAATATCCAGAGTACAACCCCAAAATACTCAAAATGTAAAGAAGCAAGGATATAGAATTCATTCTTAAGAGAACAGACAATCAGAAGAGACTGACTCTAAGATGGTCCAGGTGCTGGATTTAGCAAACAATAATTTTAAAACAGCTATTATTGATAAGTTCATAGATGCGAAGAAAAATATGACTGTAATGAGTAAAAGTATAAAATATATATCTCTGCAGAAAAATAGATACTATAAAAATCTATGGAAACTTTGAAAGTGAAAAAATATCTAAAATTAAAAATGCACTGGAATGGCTTAACAGCAGAATGGAGATGGCAGAGTAGTCACTGAACTTGAAGATAGATCAGTAAAAATTATTTAATCTGAAAAACAAAAAAAAGGTTTTAAAAAAATGAAAATAGTCTCAGAGACCTATAGAACAGTATCAAAAGGTGGAACATATTACAATTACAGTCCCAGAAGGAAATAAAAAAAAATTGGGTGGAATAAAATATTTGAAAAAATAATGGCCCAAATTTCGCTAAATTTTGTAAAAGAGATAAAGAAGCTTGATGGAGCCCAAGAAAGATAAATGGCCATATAATCACACTTAGGCTGATCATAGTCAAACTGCTGACCAAAAGAAAGAGGAAATGAAAACAGCCAGGGAAAAAATGACACATTACATACAAGTGAACAACAATTTCAGCGACTTCAGACTTTTCATCAGAAACCATGGAGGCCAGAAGACAGTGCAACAACATCTTTGAAATACTGAAAAATGTGGCAGAGGGCAGGGAGTTGGGGGTGGGGTGGGCTGGTAAACCTGTCAGCCTAGAATCTAGAGAATTCTTCAAGAATGAAGGCGAAATAAAGACATTTTCAGATGAAAGCAAAATATATATATATATGTATATATATAAAATCTCCAGTAAAATCATCATCAATGTTGAAATGGAGGGCAGATCATATATCTACAACGCCTAAGTTCTAGCAGAAGCGGTAGGAGTCAGAGTGATAACGTATGCCCACTCTTATTTTATTCCCCGGCAAAGTATTACAAGGAAGATATAAACTCAGGAAAGAATTGACTGGTTTGCAAGCAAAAATGAAAGAGAACAGAGAGAGCCCAGAAATTTAAGACTTTTAAAGGTTAGGGCAGCTAGCTAAAATTTAAGTGAGTGAAAAATAAAATTCTGTTTCATTAAGTCACTGAGATTTTGAGATTTTCTGTAATAGCAGTTAGATCTACCATAATTAATATAGCAATGATAAATTTCTTTCATGTGATGAGTGTACATCTATGTGCATGGATAAATCATAATAATGAGTTTATAAATTCTAGGTTGCTTGTGCCACCTAATTCAATGACACAGTTTTGTGTTCCTGTAGTACTTATGAGAATTGGAACAACTTTATATAAACTTCTAATAATTTTCTTTTCAGATTTATACTCATATCCCTTTTTAAATCACTACTATATATAGAAAGACATAGTTTAATATATGCTGTTGATACAAATAGAATAAATGAGAAAGGAAACCTATTAGGTCAAAAATAAGAGCAAATGACTATCATAAGATGGGCTTTTTATTCTATTATTTCCTATAGTGTAAAGGGTATTTTGTTATAGACTTGCCTAATGAGATTTAGAGTAAAACCGTAGGCCCAACTTTCTAAAATAGTCATAAAGTTTTGATTTGTTGATGTAATTTCTTTCTTCAAATAAATTTATTATTTACAAATAATTTAAATAATTGTTCAAATTATTCAAATAAGTTTTGAAATTATTCAAAAGATTATTTTATGTCTTTAAAAATAGAATTATTTTTAAGGTACAGTGAATAATCATTTTTATTGCTACATAGTCTCTCTTCTCAATAATCCAAGCCCTGGACCTTTGTGAGAAAAACAGCTTTCATTTTTAGAGTTTATAAAGAGCTTTCTCCAAATAGAAGCTTAGTTAATCCTCACTATTCTGTGAAGTACATATGCCAGAAAATATTGCTAACCTATGTTATAATAAAAGAGAAATATAGTCTCATCATTTAATAGGCTCTAATTTCTAGTTAACCAAATATCACCAGCTGAATGAAAGGTCTGAATTCATGATAGACAGATGTGAAATAGTTTTATTTTTCTGTAATGGCTACTCCCCTTTGTCCACAAGGCAGCTATAATAGCTCTTGAATCAAGTCTAGTATTAAGAATTAATCTAGTGCAAAACCACAATTTCATCAACTATGACCTCCTAGACTAAAGCTTTGACCAAGCTAGAGGAAACTTCCTGGGGAGGGAGGGTGTAGATGCTCTTCTTATGGTACTAGCTCCATCATGTTAGCAGTGAGGGAAACTGGAGAGAAGGCAAAAAGCCTTTTTCTCATTAATGGAAATGTCATCTGTTGAGTTGCTTTTGCTTTAAATATAGCCTGCTGGGGATAGATACAAAATGCTCTGAAATTTTTTGTAAAAAACTTGTGGGTTTCCCAATGTGGGAGATGTGACTGTACTATGAGGCCCTCCACTCGTCACTGCTGGACTACATGCTACCTTGTAAGCCCTTGTAAGCCCTCTAGAATAGAGATAGGGTATCAAGACATCCTGTGTGCAGAATGGAGGTTTGAAGGGAAATCCCTTGCCTCTGACCAAATTGAAAGTAAATTGAACAAAGAGTGATTTTTCTAGTGGACACCAGCTACTGCTGAGTGGCAAAACAAAATTTCTGTTTGAGCTAAATATCTCAAATTTGTAATGCTAAGATGTTTTAATTCATTGTAAACTATTTTTTATAATTTTTTTCAAAACATTAGGCCAAAGAGCTAGACTAGAAAAATGTAATATTTTAAAATGACCAATAAGTTCAGAAATATAAGTTCAAAAAATTTTATATAGAGAAAATCTAATATTTATGTCAATATTATCAACCATAGGAAAAGTTACGTCTGATATACAAACTTAGAAGAAATATATTTTGTTATATATAGCAATTATATTTTTAAAAAGTCATATACAAGATATGCTAATATGGTCAGTAATAAATTGCATATTTTACACTAAAAGCTCTTTCAATTTTTAGTCAATAATTAATAATAACTACTATTTATAGAATACCTTTTTGGACCTTTTTTTGTTTTTAACATTACTTCATTAACTTTTATTACAATTTTATGAGCATTCTCACCTCCATCTTCTACCAAAGTAATTAAGATTGCAAGGAACCTGCACAAGGTCACATATTTTAATGAGTAGCTCAAATTTTGATTTAAATTCATGTTTTCTGACACAAAAGCCCTTTCGATTACTACTATTCTATCTTACTTTCAGATGAGGTGAACAAACCAGCGTGTTCTGAAGTGAATTTCAGTTCTTTTCACATTAGTTCAAGATATTTATTGAAAATATTTTGCTCAGCTAGGCACTGGGCAAATGAAGAAGTTATTGAGTATAGTTGAGTGTAAAACACTTCACTACTTAAGAGTAAATCCAAGTAGCCCATCTAAGTCTATGCCTCATTCCCGCACTTGAGAGGAGCCCCCATCAGCATCCTGATACAAGGGAAGGTAAAGGAACTCATACGCTAGCAGATCTGGGGGTGAATCTTGGCATTGTTATTTAACTGGATACTTTGCAACACAAATTATATTATTTGTAAAATGCTGTTATGAACACCTACCTTATTTAAAGGTTAAAAATAATAAATATAAATCACCCAATAAAGTGCCTGACACATCACATGGTATGGTAACCCCTCAATTGATGGTAGATATTATTATTATTGTTGTTATTGTTGTTAAGCATATAATGGTAAGCTTTTTTTAATTAGGTATTTAAAATGGAAAAATAGAAACACTGTTATCAAGGGTGGTGATAACTGGAGCTTAAATTTGGCATGATCTTTTATTCCTTCTTCTCACTAGTTCTTGAGTTCCAATTCATCATTAAATATCTTTCTCCTCATTTTCTCTTTAGTTTTCTCTTCACTATCCCCATGCCCCTTTTCCACAGTCGCTATTTGATTTAAACTCTTATCACCTGGTTTCCCTGTTCTGTGAAATTCAGTTTTTTCTCCCACTAGCTATCCTTACATAATGCTATAAATATAAGCTTCAAAAAGGAATGTTTCGTTCTTGGTACTCCTTTATTTTAAAAGACCTAATACCTTCTTTTTGACCAATTCTACATTTCTTAGACTTGTATTAAAAGCTCTCCACAAACCTGTCCTTCATCTCTCTTAATGATAAGCTTTTGCTGCATAATAAACATGCCCAAACTTAGTTGCTTAAAATAAATTTTTTGAGGATTTTATGGATTGGCTTGACCATTCTTCAGGGCCAGCTCAGCTGGGACTAAGTTGTCCAAGATATTCTCACTCACATGTCTGGCAGTTGACACCTTACTGGTCTGAGATGACCTCAGCTTGGATAACACATTTCTGCTTTATGTAGTGTCTTATACTTTAGCAGGCTAGTCCATACTTCTTTACTTGGCAGTCTCAGGATTTCAGATAGGAACATTAGAGTAAGTCCCAATGTGCAAACACTTTCCAAGCCTCTATTCACATCATGTTTGCTAGTCCTCATTAGCTAAAGCAAATCACAAGTGTCTAGAGTCAATGTTGGATAGCACTACCAAAGACATGGAGAGAAGGTATGAAGTAGCTGGTGGGCATTTTTGTAATCTTCCAAGATCTCTAATTATAAACTTTTATTTTTGGAACCCACGGCCCAAAATGAGTTGGTGAGGCTGTCTCATAATTCCACACTTGTTTTTTTTTTTTTCAATCCATTTTATTTGGCATGGATCTGTTTTATTCTCTTAACCCTAAGTTTTCCATCAAATAATATTACCTTAAGGTTGTAATATTTGTGTATGTCTTTCTACATACCTAAAGCTCATCTCTTTTTAAAATAAAGACAATGATTTTAATAAATAAAAATAAAATAAAATAAAGATAATGCACTAATAATTTTCTACCTGGAAACAAGAATAGTTAAATATGCAATATCTGACTTTAAAGCTCTAGTACATTAAGGCATTTCCCTACTATCTGTTGCTTGTGACTGTGCTATGGGCCTTATTGCCATGTGAAGAATAATGATGCTCGTGTTATAGACAGCAATTTTGTTCAAACTAAGTCATCTGTTCTTGATTGCCACATAGTAGCACATTCTCTCAACTATAGTTGTTCCTCAGCTCTCCACTGTGACATTGCTTTGCTTCAGGCTGTGGTTCAGTGATTCCTTCAAAGGCATCCTCAGGCACTTATGTTCATCCAATGTCCTATAGCTTAATTTAAGCTACTTTCAGTGTACTTTATTCTTCCATAACTCATAATCCTAACATGTCTGAGCCCAGAAAGCTTAAATTTCTAATATTTGAGAACCTGACTACTAAAAGTTTTGCCAAACAAATGTTTCAAGTACAATTTGTCAGAGGTAAGAATGGAACTTATCCAAATAACTGAACGGGGTATTTATAATTGTCCAAGTCACATAAATGAGTAGACATTTCCATATTATATAGCTGAAAAAAGTATAAAGCATCAAGTTTTGAAGCAAAATCAACCGTTCCTGTCTCCTCAGGGATGTAGTGACATATGAATTTCAGAGACAATTTAAAAAATGAGATTACCAGTTTTCTGTGCATGATGTAGTTTCCCATAGCTCAACTAGCAAATGTGGTCTTAAATAAAAAGTTGGCTTCTTTCTGGAGGATTGCTGCATTATTTATCGTCTCTGAAACAGTGATGATTTTCTCTTTTATATTGGTTTAAATTTTGAAGTATTTTACTCTGAGCTTCCTCTGTTACATGAGTTGATTTAAACTCTGGTTTGTGCTGTTGTAATCATTTCCTGGTGTGAGATCCCTAGGCTGCTTTGAATTATAAGAGGTCATTTGAAGGAACTGGTCAATAAAACTGGTCTTGAGATTGTACAACCCATCAGGAGAACTATCAAAATAAGCCAAATGTTCTTGCTTCAGTCACAGGGCTAAGCTCCCTCTGCATCTCTCTCTATGGTCTGCACTGTTGTACCTGGCTTGTCATTGAAGGAAAATGAAGAAATGGCCACACATCTTCATCATTTGTGCGGTTCCCACTAGAAAGGCAGATATGAAACACGCTCTAAGAGCATTTTAATTCCTTTGAGAGACTCCCAAACAGGTTAGACGTGGCCTAAGGTTTTTATAAACAGCATTTTGTGGTCTTAATTCCCTCTCCTGGGTACATACCACCAAGCCTTTTCAAAATCCCCAATGCCATTTATTCTAAAGACTCTATGGCTGAGGATGGCTGTCCCTAACTTTCCATTATTATCATGCAGATTAACTTCTCATGCCTTGAGCCCTGCTGTAATATTAAAGGCTAAGCTTATATATACCTCATTCATTTTTCTCAGCCATTAATCTCTAAGACAGCCTTATAGATTAAAATGCCTTTTGTTTCTTCAATAATTATATTCCATTGGATAAGATTTTAAAAGAACTCCTTACCTTGTAGCACAACAAGACATACTTGGAGTTCTATGCACATGTTCCACTGCACTCTGTCTCTATCTAGATTCCGTTCTGCTCTCCCTCCTATGTAGTTTATCATTTTCATTTTCCCATATACTCAGATCCTCTTGCAAGTTTTCTCCATTATCTCATGTTTTTCTTTTATCTTCACTTATTTGTTCTATTTCCTATTCTTTATCTACCTCAACTAATTACGGTTTCTTCTCCCTTCAATCCTCCTTTCAGTGGCATAATACTGTTCTCATTCTGGAGAGATTTCTTTAGGGTATATCCTCACTTTCTGTAAGTAAGTCTGTGCGTGTATGTACACGTATGGGTGCACACCTTAGTTTGTTCAGGCTACTATAAGAGAAATACCATAAACTGGGTGACTTAAACCACAAACATTTGTTTTTCAAGCTAGGGAGTTCAAGATCAAGGTACCAGCAGATTTGGTGTCTGGTGAGGGTCTGCTTTCTGGTTCATAGATAGCTGTTTTTTCTCTGTGTCCTCACATGGCAGAAGGGTTTGTGGAGCTCTCTGGGTTGGTTTTTTTTTTGTTTTTTTTTAAATAAAGGCATTAATCTCATGAGGGCAATGCCCTCATGTCCTAATCATCTCCTGAAAGTCCCACCTTCTAAAACCATCATATTGGGGTTAGGATTTTAACATATGAATTTCGGGGGGACACAAGCATTCAGTCTATAGCAATGCACGTGTGCATGTGTGTTGGGTATGGGCATTGTGAGGAATAGAGATAGAGGTCTAATCACTGAAGCAGAAATAAATCTACCTCATGGTTTTTATAAGTGAGATTATTTGAGTATTCTTGCTCAAAATAATCCAATGGACCAATGTTAGCAGAAAATAATAAAGAGGAATTCCTTTCAGCTTCAACTCAGAATCTTTAAACATTTAATAAAATGTGCATTTGTCTTTGCAAGGTTCTTAAATACAGAATATTTTGGATTATTTAAAGTATATAATTTATTCAAGTAATGATTACTTATGATTTCTGTAAGAAAAATTTTATATCTTTCTCTAATTTTCTATTTTCTTTTTAGTTGAGTAACAGCTTTACCTACCTGATCTGTCATGTACATTTTCAGTGAGGCTCCCTGAGGTGGTCACAGTGATGTATCAAGGAATCTGTGCATTTGTGCTACACAGTCTTCACTGATTTAATGAGAGCCATGCCACTGGGACTAAATCAAGGCTATCATTTCTGAAAGGCTCTGATTTTCAGACACTCATAGCAATTATCATGTTGTTGTTGATAAGACAATGAAATATCCAAGATAACATTGGCAAAATTTTTATGAAGGAAAAAAAGGGGGGGATCTTTTCAACTTCCATTGGAAATAGAACATATCTATACTTTGATTTTTTATTTCATTCAAACTCAACTTGGTGAAACTCAGCAGGGTAGTGGCCAGGACATAGGAATTCTCCAATGTCCTAGTCTTATCCTCAGAAGCATATTAAGCTCTCCGAAACATCAATCAAGAGACAGAGAATTTTTTTTTTTTTAATAAGAAACAGAACACATTGCCTTTTCTACTTTGTGTTTTTTCCTCTCCTACCTACTACCTGCTGTTGTGTTCCTTTTCTCCTTCCTCTTTCAGATTCCGCAATCACCACATACATTCTGCCTACTGATACTATCTTCTCTCATTTCAAGATTCAATATTAAGTCCCTATATAGTTATCTGGTTATTCATTCATTTATTCAGTCAGTCAGTTGTTCATCAAACACAGGGCATGTATAGGAGGTGAGATGTTAGTATACAATTTGTATTTATGTTATTTGTATGCTTTCATGAAGTAAAAGCACAACTATTTTATGATGTAGGAGGCATATAGCAGACACCACCACAAAAACATTTCTTACCATGGGAAGCTTGCCAAAGATGACAACTATGACAGAATATAGGAGAAATTCAGTGGAGTTTGAGAGTTAAAGAAGTGATATTGTTTGCTGGGATCGGTTGTTCTTCCCCTGAAAGGTGGTCTACAAATTTGCTTCTAGGAAATCAAGTGGGGTCAACATTTCCAGATTCAGTTCTAGGCGGGCTTCTTTTATCGTGAGCCCAGGTGAATTGGGAGTGAGAGAGCAAGCTGAGCTGTGTCTGAATAGCCAATTACAGCGACAAGTCAAAAATGAGTTAAGCCTTTAAGCACTTACTGAGATGATATAAGAAAGAATCAAAACCTGGAGGAAGCACTGACTCTCCCTGTTTCATTTCCCCTCATGGAACAGCACATCCATCCAGGATCAGGTAGACCAGCACAGGAGTTAATCTCACTACTGAAGGAGTTCTGAACAAAAGGCTCCAGAAGTTTTACAGACTCTGGGGACATGAGGAGGGCATAGGGGAAGGACTAAGAGTGAAAAAGTACTGGGTACTGAGTCAGTGAGGAAAAAATGTCTTCAAGGTTTCTCCCTCCTCTACCAGTAAAGAGGCCTTAGCAGAGACTCCTGAAGAAGACCTCTGCTCAAGGTCTCAGATAAAGAGACCTGGGAATAAAGGTGCCAGGGCTAGGAAGGCAAATATGTGAAAGAGCATGACCATCCAGAGAGACCTGAGTCCTCAGCTACAACTCTCTTCAGAGACTGTGATGCACTGATAGTGCTCCAAGTCTAGTGTGAGGAAGGTACCTTTCCCACTGAGGCCTTCCAGGTAAAACCTGTGTTATTGCCTATGGTCAGGCCTGAAAAATTACACACGAATTTTTAACCAGGAGCCAGACTCCTGACCCTTATTTTCCATTTATGACCTAGAAAATAGAGAAAGAAGTGATATTGGTGGGTAAGTTCCAAGAAGTCCTAGAAAACAGAGGACAAAGGAAGCAGTAAGTTTGAGGCATTGTCATAAAGCATACTTACCCCAATACCACAGCATCAACAGAGATATGCTAATTAAAAAATTACAGAGTAGATTATTTCTTTCAAGTATTCAAAGGGAGAACATAGAACAGACATAAAGACGTAAAGGATTTCAGTCTCTGTTAAAAGTCCTGCTTCTTTCCCATCCCATTTCATTCCAGCAGATCCTAAAACCTTGAACTATCTCCAGCTCTAAGTTTTCTTTTATATTCTAGCTTCTCAAGAGTGGTGGCATGGGTAGATGGAAGTATATGACATCATAAAGAATGTAGATTTTGGAATCAGGGCTGTAACCTTGGCAAAGTTACTGAATTTCTCTGAGTTTTTGTTTCCTTAACTATACGCTGATGACAGTAATATTGAACTGATACCTACATTGTAGTAGGTAGTAAAGGAGATAATAAATATATCTTTCACATCTCACTTTGATTATTTAATGGTATGTTTTGTTCCACTTCCTTTTAATGAAAACTCCTTAGTTCCCACAGCACCAAGTAAATTGCCGTGTGAAAAGTTTCTAGCCATATATCATGAGTGTAGGTGGCAAAAAAAGAAACAACAAAAGGGGATAAATAAATTCGTGATCCAAGTTTTGATCCCAGCTTGAAGAATTATTGTCCAGGATTCAGATTGTTAGGGCTCTCTGGTGATTTTGAGACTATGGTTATTAAAGACTGGATTAGCTGGTAAAGTGACCTGGCTTTATAAGCTCTGAAGACAGGGCATAGCATTGTCCCTATGTGTAAATTAAAATAAAGAAACACTAACCTGCAAAATAAACAGTGAAATCCAACAATATTTCTTTTTATACTTAGAATGCTGATGCTTTAAAAAATATATATATTAAATACCAAATTCTTTTTTTAATTATTGTTTTTGCTTCACTAGTGCACGGGAACTTGTTTGGTCTTCTTAATCAGAAACTCAACCAAGAAAAGACCTAGATCTTTTCCCTTTATTTTTATATTTCTACATTCTACTTTAGCTGCTGTGCTTAAAAGTCTATCGTTGAAAATTTTCTAGTGCAATTCTGTTTCCAGGCAAGACTGAGTAACAGACTCCTTTTACTTCTCCTACCAAATGCAAATATAAAATCAACTGTAAATTAAGAAAACAAAAGTTATTATACCAAGTAATCCAAATAAGAGAAATAAATGAAAATATGAAATAGTACTTGATTAATCCAA
>NW_006436811.1:8134094-8139490 GCF_000325575.1 Pteropus alecto | reverse complement strand
CAAATAGAAAACAGGTAGAAAGCTGATTGATTTAAACCCAACCATATTAGTAATCACATTAATTGTAAATGAACAAACTCCCAATTAAAACGAAGAGATTATTGGATTAGATTTAAAATTATGAGATAATTTACTGCCTTAAGAAACTCGCTTCAAATGTAAAGACACAAATAAATTAAAAGAATGGAAAAGAATATTTTATTCTAACACATCAAAAAAAAGCTAGAGTATCTATATTAATATTGGACAAAGTAGATGTTAGAGAAAAACTTTCCAATGAGAAATTGGTACATTATATAATGATGAAACAGTCCATTTAACTAGAAGTTCTGAAAGAAAAAAAAAATCAAAATATGCCTGCATCTAAAATCAGAGCCTCAAAATACATGAAACAAAACTAATAGAACAGAAAAAAGAATTAGACTAACTCACAATTTATAACTTGATATTTCAACACTCCTCTCTCCATAGTAGACAAAGCAAATGAAGAGAAAACCAGCAGGGATGTACAAAAACTGAAGAACACCGTTAACCAATTTTATCTAATTGATGTTTATAGAACACTCACTCCATGCTGAATATACATTCTTTTTAAATGTACACGGGACATTCACCAAGATAGACTATATCAAGGTTATGAAAGAAACCTGAAAAGTTTAAAATAAATTGACATCATACAAAATATAGCCTCCAAATATAATGTGATTAAACTAAAAATCAATAACAGAAAGATAACAGGTGACTCTAAACACTTGGAAATCACCCATCACACTTATCGGTAATCCATGAAGTTATTATAATTCAATGATTATATAATTATGTAATCATATTATAATTCAATAATTCAAAGAGGAAAATTAGAAAATATTTTGAGAACAAAATTGAAATACAACATATCACAATATGTGAGATGCAGCTAAAAGATCACTTTGAGGGAAATTTATTGTATTAAATGTTTATCATAGAAAGGAGAAATATCACAAATCATCAATCTAAGGTTTGCTTTGAGAAACCAGGGAAAAAAAGAGTAAACTAAATTCAATGTGAGAAGAAAAAAGAAAAGAATAAACTTAAGAGTAGAAATCAATAGTTTTGAAAAGAGAAAACAATAGAGAAAATAAATCAAATCGAAACTTGGTTCTTTGAAAAGATGAACAAAATTTATAAACATCTAGCAAAACTTACAAAGAAAAAGAAAACACACACTACCAATATAAGAATGAAAGAGGAGAAATCAATATAGACTTCATACACAGTAAAATGGGCGGGGGTAAGGGAATTCTATGAACAAAGTGAGACATATAAATTTGGCAACCTGGATGAAATGGACCAATTACTTGAGGACCACAAACATACAAAACTCTCACAAGAATAAATAAATAATTTGAATAGTCCTTTATCTATAAATTACACTTCCACAGAATTAAAAAATTTTGCTCTGTGAAAACCACTGTTCATACAACAAAAAGACATACTATAGAGTAGGAGTACATATTTGCATATCACAAATCCAAAAAAATTCTTATGCATAGAGTATATTTTTTTTAACTCTCAAAGCTCAATAAGAAGAAAGCAACAAAAACTAAACTAAAAAAAGAAAGGTGCAAAAGACTTGAACAAACATTTTACTAAAGAGGATATTATGATGGCAAATAATCATATAAAAAGATGCTCGACATTCTTAGCCATTAGGAAAAATGAAATTGAAACAGTTTTAAGATATCACTACACATCTATTAGAATGACTAAATTTTTAAAAATCTGACAATAATAAGTACTGGGAAGGATGTGGACCAATAGAGCTTTCATATATTGCTGGTGAGTTATGGGCTAAATGTTTATGTCCCCCCCTCAAAAAATATGTTTATATGTTAAAGCTCTAAAACCCAATGTGCCTGTATTTCAAGATGGGGCTTCTAAGGAAGTGATAAAGTTAAATGAGGTCATAAGAGTGAGGTCTTGATCCAAGAGAATTAATGTCCTCATAACAGGAGATAGCAGAGAGCTCTCTTTCTCTCGCCACCACATGAGGACAGAGCGAGAAAGCAGTTATCCACAAACCAGGGAGAGAACTCTCACCAGAATCCAAATTTGCTAAAACCTTGATCATGAACTCCTATCCTCCAAAACTGTGAAAAAAAATTGTGTTGTTTAAACCACCCAGTCCTAGTATTCTGTTATGTCAACCCAATTGACTAATGCATGATGGTAATAAAAAAAAAAATGGTATAGCCACTCTGGAAACTAGTTTTGGCAATTTCTTATAAAGTTAAACACACTCTTACCATGTGGCCCAGCAATCCCACTCTCGTATTTATACATTAGAGAAACAAAAAAAATTATGTTATATAAAAAACCTATACATATATGTTTATGTGTCATATAAACAACCTACATATGAATGTTTATAGCAGCTCTATTCATATTTGCCCAAAGCTGGAAATCACCCAGATATCCTTCAAACGGGGAATGGCTAAGCAAACTGTGGGGCATCCATACAATAGAATACTGCCCAGCAATAAAAAGGAAAAGACTTCAATGTACACAATGACATGAATAAATAAAAGACATAATGCTAAATGAAAGAGGTCAGTTTCAATGGGTTATGTACTGTATGATTTCATTTATATGACATTCTGGAAAAGTCAAAACTATAGTAATAGGAAAGAGGTCAGTGATTGCTAGGGATTAAGTATGGGAGAGGATGGGGCTACAAAGAGGCATTATAGAAGTGTTTTGGGGGTGATGAGACTGTTTTGTATTCTAAATGTGATGATAGTTCCATAATCTATATATGTGTTAAAGTTTATAAACATTATACCTCAAAGTAAATCAATTTCACTCTATGTTTACTACAAAAGTTAAAATAATTCTATCGTTAACAAGCTGTGGTAAATATTACTAGAACTTACCAATATCTTATTTCCTCTCCTTTTGGGCATGATAATGATACTTTCCATCCCCTTGTAGTTAGTTAAACAGTGCCATGTGGCCAATGAGCTGTAAGTGGAAGTGATATGTATCATTTCCAGAGAAAAACACAAAAGATTTGAGGAGAAATCCCCAAGTACTCTGCACATATATTGATAAATGCTACATGTTCCAGATGGTGCAATTTTAACATAGCAATGCCTCCATCAGCCTAGGTACTTGAGTGACTATAGACCAGAGACATCCCCACCTCCCACCCTACCACCAACAATAAGTTTAACATGAAGTAGAACAAACTAATGTCATGTCACTGAGTCATCCTGCTTAATATAGAAATTATTAATACAATTTGAGTGCTTTTGTAACAAAAATCTAAAACATGTCACATTAACTTGGCAGTCATCTGTCAACAGCAAAGAAAATAACAAAGCAAAGAAAACAACAGCAAAGAAAATCAGAGGCTGCAATGACAAAACGTTAAATAAAATGATACCTATTTTATAAAACTCAGAAGGTAGACAATATATCTAATGTGTTTGTGGTTCTCAACTGGGGCAATTTTTGTCCCTAAGGAAACATTGGCAATATCTGGAGACATATTTGATTGCTAGAACTGGGAGAGTACTAGTGAGTAGAGACCAAGGATGTTGCTAAATTTCCTACAATGCACAAAACAACCCCCTACAAAAAGTTTTCCAGCCCAAACATCAATGGTGCTGTGATTGAGAGACTATGATCTTGAGTCATTGAAAAAAAGACTGGTTGCTATTGTCCGTATTTGTTAAGTTATCGCAAAATAAAGATGAAAAGAAAATGACTGCTTTCAAGCAAACATGACAAAGAAGAAAAATTTCAGCAATCAGGATTTTGCAATATTGGAAGGCCAACTGCTTTGAAATTCCAAACAGGAATTAATAAAATTGAGACTCATTAAAACAGAGACTTTGGGGAAAGATTAGACTAAGAGTTTGGCCTTCAGACACCTAATGTTGAGAATTCAATGCATAAAAAAGCCACAGGTGAAAAATCAGAACATGGATATAGCACCCAGTAAGACCTGACAGTGGATAAAGAGCCTCAGGGAAAAAAAAATAAGATTAAGGGTATATGTTTTCCTCAAAAGGCCACTATCTAGTATTAAGAGAGGAAAAGCAAAAATATATAACAAATTTGTGACATTTATCTAAAAAAAAACTGTGGTTGTACTTTTTGGAATTTGGGAATGACTAGAATCAAAATAGATGTTCTGATAAATTTTGTGAAATTTGTTGTGCAGAGAAGTTAAGGCCTAGATAAAGAAAATAATCCTGTGACCTACTGAATTTTTAAAATACTTAGGTTTTCAAACTTCCTTAAATAAGAAGAATACTGAAAAAAAATTGCACAGCTCCCAAGATGAGCACATTACCCAATATAAACTTCTGAGGTGGCCAACAAGGATAAGGGCAGATAAAGATAACTTTTATTTTTATTTCAACAGCTCTAGATCCAGACAAACCACATTCACACCTGATGTAAGGGCTGTTGTGAATCACTCAGAACCCGAGGGTTTGAGTTCAAGGCTATAACTGAATGGGCCTGAGTTATTTCAAAAGGAGGATACAGAGGTCTTCGGGAGGAGGTCTTGAGGAGAAGAGTGTGTTTCACATGTGACAGGAGGAGACAAGTTTATATTTAGTGACTAGAAGATATAATCTGGTAAACATGTGACTCAGGCTGTAAGACACAAGAATAGGTGTGAGATATCCATGCATCTTTTCTCCTGCTATGATGGCTAAAGGCGCTGTGTGTTCCAGGTGTTGCAATCTCAAGATGGTGGATCCTCCACTAGTCTGGATCCTTTGGTGACTATGTGGAATGGAGACCTCCCTGACCCTGGCCCCTGCCAATCCACTACAGACATATAGTATGATTAATATCCTGACTAATGTACACTTTTGCCTTAAATTTTGTGTAATAATCTCTGGTAAATTAAGAATCACCTTAGCCGTTCACATCATAATACACCATAAAGGAGAGGGAGTCAATGAAACTATCATATTACTGAAATAGGGAAACCAATTAGATTACCTGAGGGTGACACACACTTAAATACTCATTCAAAATAATGTCATAGTGCCTCATGCCATACTACTAATTGTTCTACCTACTCTTATGTGTAAAAAACATAAGGCTCTGCAAACACAGCTCATCCTGAATCATTTTCACTACAAGCCAACAATGTATGGGAAATATGATTATAAAGCCAAAGCTTACAGAGTAAGTTAATCCTACAAAGTAATGCAGAGAGAGTAATTCGTAGTGCGTGCCACTATTCACCAGTGTATGTCCACGTTTTAAGTTTTAGTTTAAACCTAATATTGACCAGCAAAGCTCTGCTGGTGGAAGAGTTTCGTACTTTTACTCTTTCAGCTGTGTTCAGTCTTCAAGTCACGGAGCTGGGTTGAGGGGAGACTTGACAATCA
>NW_006436811.1:8108049-8134065 GCF_000325575.1 Pteropus alecto | reverse complement strand
GAAAAATGTTTTTTTCATTTTTCCATGGCTGCATCTGGGACTGTTTATTAGTTTCATTTTGATAGATGGAGAGAAGATGAACAAAGCACAAGATTTATTTTTCAGGGCATATTTTATAGAATCAGAGACCTTTTACCCTTTTGTATACTGCCTAGAAAAGTCAAATCAACCAATATAATATGATTTGGTTTCCTCAGACTTTGTTAAAGAAGCTAGGTTTAATAGATAAAACTGTATCGAGATTCTTTTTCTTTTTCATGAAACATAAGTCTAAGACAAATTCATAGATCAAAGGCTACATAAAATATAACATATCTGTTTTTCATAAAATATTTTCTGTTATGGTAGAGATAATGTATACAGTCCACATGAAATACATAAAATCTTGACAAGTTAACTCAACAGGCAGGCAGCATCCTTGAAAGATTTATCCAGTTTCCAAAATTTATTCACCAGAAATAACTATCCCACTGTTAAGGATTGAAAAAAGAGGTATCAAAAACATATTTGAAAAGTATCTCAAAACTGCATCTTCACTGACCCAAAGTTCCAAAATTGGAGTTAGGATTTAAGACCTCTAAGTCTACTGGTGGCCTAATAATAGTTTCTCATCTGAAACCTGATAAAATGGGTGGCTTCGACAGTAGGCAACTAAGTGGTTAGGGAGCAGAGTGGGTGGATAACTTTTTCCCTGTCTATCTGTTGATACCTTTAGAATTTTGAATTATGTAAACAAGTTATCTAAACAAAAAATTAACAAAAAAAAATGTTTTAAATGAACAAAATAAAAGCCAACCAAAACATATTCAATATTATTCAACAGGGCATTGAGCACTGCCCAGCATCATGTACAGTCCCCTGGACACTACAGCTCATTCCGCACTTACCATAATCCTCTTGACAGACCTTGTTTGGATGAGTAGTTTCAGGAATAAAGCTAATTAAAGGTGTGAGGCCCACAGTCCACAGAATATAAGTCTCTCTTCCCTCTTCTCCTCTAATTCTTCTCTCTTCTCATTTCCATGTGTTCTATAATACTAATAGTTCACACTCATTGAATGCTTTCTATGTGCCAGGCACAAATGCTTTAGATCTTGAAAACATTATGCTAAGTGAAATAAATCAGATGGAAAAAGTCAAGAGCTATATGATTTCACTCATATGTGGATATAAAAGTAATAAATGAATAAATAAGACAAACTAACAAAGAAAAACTCATAGACACAGACAATAGTATGATGTTTACCAGAGGAAAAAGAAGGTGAGGGAAAGACAGATAAGGGTAAATGGAGTCGAATATATGATGAAGGAAGGAAATTTGACTGTGGGTTGTGAACACACAATGCAGTATACAGATGATGTATTATACAATTGCATACTTGAAAACTATATAATTATACTAACCAATGTCATCCCAATAAATTTAATAAAATTTAAACAAATAAACAAACAAACACTTTAACCCTCAATAGCAGCAAGGACAAGTGAAGGGAAGTGAAGTAACCAAGCTCATACAACTAGTAAATTATAATGCTAGAGTTTGAAAGGAGGCTCTCTGTTCAGAGTATTGGCATTTATCTGTTATGCTAGGTTGCTTCTTGCAAGTTAACTTTATCACTTGTTCTTTTGTTCATAAAAATTATACTCAGTCAATAAACTTCTCCAGGAAAAAAGTAAATAGGCATTTTTTTTTCTTTTATTAATGTTTTTTCCATCACTTCTCGACCTTTTGGCTAAGATCACATGTATTAATGTTTGTTCCACTGACCTAAAAAGTTCTTCCAGAATAATTTATATTCCCCTTTTTAAACTTCAAAATGAGAGGAGGAATATTTGAAAGGAAACGGCTGGTACAAACAGAGGAAGGTTGGAGTTGTGGGTGGATGGAGGAGATTGGAAAATGAGTCCTCTTCTCTTACTTGCCTGTGCCAATCCATTGGGGAGAAACTTAGAAAAGTAGATTTCAAATATAAACAAACAAACAAACAAAGCTAACTACTCAACCACCTCAAAATTAGTTTGTCATAAGGGACAGTGTGTCGTCTTTCATGAATAATGTGAGTAAAGGCTGGACAAGTTGGCAGGAGTTCATAAAAGGAATTTATGACATAAGTGTTGGGAACAATGACCCTGGAACTGATTCCCCTTTAAGATTTAAAAATAATTCTATAATCTTTATGGTATACTTTCTGTCTTTTAGAATCCCCTAGGCCATTTTTTCATTGTAACCACTGGTCCCCATTTGTCTAAGACTAATATCTCTCTGCTAAACTGAGTGATTAATTAGGTACAGGAATCTCTGACATTAGCCTCATCATTTACAATTCTCGAAATATTGTGATACTATTCAGAGGCTGTCTATGCTCTACATGTTTATTGACATATTATAACTGGATTCAATTATCTTTGTGCTTCAAAGAGACATTATTTCACTATTCTAAAATACCATTTATGGGTTTAAAAGAATTAATAGCTTCTCATTATATGGCCACCAAATACTTGTACAAAATCCAATTTTAATCATAATTGTTGTATATAATCAGATGATACTGTAAGAGAAACATTAGCTGATAGTTTCTAAAGTAGTACTTTAACCTGTATCAAGTTTTTAAAATGTAGAAACTACAATTATTAAATTACACTATAAATCCTTTTATTTTCGAAAGAATGAAGACTAAAACCTATCAAGTAACTGTAACTACCTATCAAATTATTTTTGTGTAGTTGAAGAAACTGAAAAGGAAATAATTTCTTCTCTTTTCATGAAAAATAAAAGTTCATACTTAGATTACTTTTTTAGGCATTTTGTTTATAGGCCTTTTCTTCTTTGTTTTACTATTCTGTTTTTTGTTTATTTGTCAACACTGAATATATATTTCTTGAGTCATATAATCAAGATTATTTCAATTATATCTAAGAAATGCTGTCATATAAATTAGTAGAAATTAGTCTAAATTATAATGTATGATGGATGAATTAGGGCATTGTTATTCAGTTTACAGAATAATTACTTTTAAGGACAAGTCCTTTAAATATTCAAGTCCCTTTCTAGAGAATTTCAGCTACTTTTCATTTATATCTAGCATTTCCAGGTCATTCTATCACATAAAATGAAAGATATTGGTAGCTTTGGTGCTTAGATTTTATAATTACCTGATAAAATTTCTTTCTTATTTTTACATCCACAATAATTTTTTTTTTATTTTTGTCAAAATTAATCCCATATCACATCATCTTAATTTTAAACTTGCAGCCAAAGCTGAAATCAAATCAGATGGCCTACATTCTCAGAATTTATTCCTAAGGAGTAATAAAACTATTTTTCTTTACTTCTTTTGGCCCCAATTCTAACTTGCTTGATGTTCTTTTGAA
Organism: Pteropus alecto; assembly: GCF_000325575.1. Taxonomy (NCBI): domain Eukaryota; kingdom Metazoa; phylum Chordata; class Mammalia; order Chiroptera; family Pteropodidae; genus Pteropus; species Pteropus alecto. The sequence goes on along the minus strand of NW_006436811.1, from coordinate 8,130,693 downwards.
GCTAGAACACTCTGGGAACGATGACACCATTCTGTAAACCAGTCCATCAATGGAAGTCTGGACTGTTTTTCAACTTCTTTTGGAAGGGATGGAAGACTAGTAGGAATAACAGAAATTTGACTTGAATACTGAAAAGAGAGTTTTAGCAGAGATATTACCATCAAAGAGTTCTTTTAATGAAAATCATCCCAAGAATTCTTCAGAAAACCAAATTTTTGACTATTTAAAATTCATCCTTTATAATATTTTACATTTAAAAGCCTCTATATACATGTTTTGTATGTCTCGATCCATCTTTAGGTAAAAAATGAGGCAAGTTAACTTTTCAAAACAAATGTGCAAACTGTTGGAAAGCATATGTTTCAATTAAACATGGCTCAAAGTAGGTTTTTACAGTCATGAACTGAGTACCAGAGCCATTAAACATTTTATATTTCCTTTGCTCATTACCCTATAATTCATTGTCCTAGTCAAATTACTGAATCCTGGTTAAAATATTTACTTCTTTATCCACTGTTAATTTAATCCACCTTCACTCTTTTGTGTGTGTATTTATGTATTTATATTTATTCATATTTATATACAATATATGTACTTTGTATATATCACATATACATACAAAATCAGTATATATTCTATGTATATAAAATATGCCTTTTATTTCTTGTTGTTTGCTTTTTATTCCAGCATTTATAATCTTACCTTTGAAAGAAAAATATTTTCTTTACAAAAAAATATTTATTTCCCATTTTTATATATTGCTCATGGAAAACACTTACACCATAGGTATGCAAAAAAGAAAAGGAGCTTTTAAGAAATAATCTATTCATTGTTAGGCCTTCAGTATCCCTATCCTCTGAGCATGAAAGCTAATAATATCTACTTTGGTAAAGTTTACTCTTTGTTTATATTTATTATAATAGTAGAGTTGTGAGGAGTTTTAGTCCTGCACACAATGCAACTCATAACACGATTTTAATCCTCAGAGAGCCAGAGACCTACAATAAGAATCCTGATTTACAGATGTCTGAAGTCAATCTGTTAACCCAGTCTTGAAAAAAGACTTTCAGAAAACATTGAGCCCACTATTATTCTAGCTGTATCAGAAATGTTATACTTGATTTGACACATTTTGGATAGATTTGTGGCTGAGAATCCACCCTAATGTTAAATTCTACCTCCAGCAACAATTAGGTAACACCTTGACCTAAACAGAGGTTCACTTCATGGCATCTCATTTCTCAGACTGAATTTCTATTCTCTTCATAGATATTCCCCTTTTATTCTGTGATTTCTCCATCATTTACTAATTTGTTTGCTTATTTACTAATAAACATTTCTTGAACATTGGCTTTGTGCTCGGCATGGCAAAGGATATGCCATGAGAATGAATGGCTGAAGAGGGGAGAAGTTAAGGGTCTGATGGTCATGAAGTTCAAAATGATGAACTTATGGAAAACAAGACAAGCCTATAAGTAGCACCACTCAATGTATGAACCATGAACTGGTCCACAATATAGATACAAAATTTGCAAGTAAGCTCTGAGAAACTTTTATAGCAATTTGACAAGGCTCGGGTGTGATCATTGAACTTCTCTTGTTGAACAGGGAGGGTATAGATCAATTTGGTGTGGTTGAGTTTTTGTGGTAACTCACCTATGACCTGTCACTAGTTGTATGAGAACTAGCTATATGTATACATAGTATAACTAGTAAGTTATACTATAAGTCCTCAATGGTTCTCCAGTAGATAGTTCTCAACGCACCAGCCTATAAGAAATATATAACAACCTTCAGAGTGCAAAATCTTGATTGCTCTCAGTTAATCCATGTTCTTTCATGACTTAAAAATTGATCTGATGTTCAGAGGTCTGGAGAAACTAGGTAGACTACATAGAAGGAAAGATACTAACAATTTTTGCCATTTTATCAACAATTAATTTCTTGTGAGTTGGAATAGCTTCCTAGATCCACTATAATCACAACTCTATAGCTAAATCAGCTAAATAGTAGCGTCCAAGAATAAAAATCTACTTTAGATCCAGTATGTTTTAGACATGCTCTAAATCTATGAATGTGCATATTTTAATGTGACTAATCAGTTAGAAAACTTTAATTAGAGCATACTTTTACATTTGGTTTGAAGTTAAAATTCTGTCTAAAAATTATCAGGACATTCTTGATTCAAACAGTGACAGGAGTCAACTATTTAAGGACAGAGTTCAAATACCTTTGGTCTCGTAAAGGTAAAAATTCTGTTATCACTTAGTCACCATATTCTTTAATGATCTTTGGTCCAAGAACACACAAATATAAAAAGTTTATGTTATTCAATATACTTTCCATACAAATTTTCTGAGATAAAGTAGGAGGTATTTCTTTCCTTCAATCAATAAGACTGTTAGGGATCTGCTGTGGGCTAGTTGCTATAGATGGCCTTGGGGGAAATACACAAATGTTGTTCCAATTCCACAAAAGCTCAATGATCTCATCTGAAAGACAGGTGCATATAAATAATGACAACCCAACATGTCAGGTGTTATGATAGAAGTGGATGCAAAATGCCATCTACAGGCAGTCTAACTTTGCACAGTCATATGGAACCATAAACATGCACAAGCTGAAATTGTGCAATGTAATCTTAATAATCAATAGGAAAAAATATGATGGTTCTGTGATTTTTAATTTTTTTTCTCTGAACATTAAAGTTGTCTTACTGTTGGTTATAAACATGGGTAAGTGAAAAAATAGAGAAATCAATATTTATTTTGTAGACTGTAAATTTAAATATTAGAAACTTAAAGAATTAAAGTGTTTTATCCCATTGTAAAAAATTTGTCCAAGTAGTCTTAATAGTATTTTGCTTCTCATTGATATAGAGCAACCATCTTCTTTATGCCTTGTTCAGTTTTACCATATTCCCTTCTAAGTGTGAGTCAGTTTCCAACAGTTTATCCTTTGTTCTTTCAATGTCATAAAATTTCTTCAAGAATTTCTTTAATGTGACATGGGGTTTGGTTTTGTTGTTTTGTTTTTTGTCATTGTCATTTCTTATGGGACATCTTTATCCTTTCATCACAACCATTCATCTAACTCATGCTGATAATTTCACCTTCACTAAATTCTTCTGGCAGCACATCTGCAGTGTCTCGATCAGTGGCAGGGCTAAATATTCTCTTAGTCAGCTATTTCTCCTGTAATTCTACTTATGTTCAATTCCAATTTCACTTCCAGCATTATCATTTTTCATTTCTTTTTGACACTTTCATCATTGATGGCCAAGCCCTCAATGATGAACTTTCATTATCCATTCTGTAAAATATCACATGGGATTATCACTGGAAGACAAAGAGGCAACTTATACTTTGAAGACTGTGCATGAACTGAATAACAGATGTGTAATGACCAATCACCAAGAGCTTTTAAAAGAAGTGACATGATTGGTCACTGATCATGATGCACACATGTTACTTAAGTAGTCATTTACTCACTGAAGAGCTGGAAGCAAAGTTTGTACTTTATATGATTACGCATAGTTTATATATCCTGGTAACTAAAATTTGAATTGTTTTGTTGAGGACTAGTGTTATTTAACTAAACCATATAACTGAATTCATGCATACTGGAACAATGAAAATCAAGACCGACTGCATTAAAAGACACTGAGACTTTTAAAAATTAATGAATAAAAGCATAGTGCATCCAGGGATGGCCTGTCCAGCTGGCATCAAGGTTGTAGGAGGAAAATGAGGGTCATGCAGAATCTGTAGAGATGAGACTTGAGGCAAGATTGTAAAGGTTCTTTGGCATAAAATTCCCATGTAACATTGCTTCCCGGCCTGGAAAGAAATTGCCCTTAACTTTATTCCTACCTTACTTAGTTTTTTTTCCCTATTATAGGAATTTACCCAGACATAAAAACTCCAGTCATAAGTCACCTTTTCTATTTCATCATTTTAACCTTTAGTCTTTCTGCCGGGTCTGAGAATACGAGCTAACATTTTACTCCTCGGTGCCAGCAATGTGGACTCCTCTTTACAGCCAGCTAGAAATAATAGCAGGAGCCAACTCTGAGGAGTCTCAACAATTTTGTGATGAAAACTTCTTTGCTTCTCCCCTCATGCAATAATAATCACAGACACTGGCATAAGTGTGGTCATCAATATCTGACTCCGGCCATAGACAGGACTAGTGAAAAGCCCAGTGGACCAAGTAGAGCCGAGCGTTTCAGTCCCATTCCACCAATTATTTTCCTTGAGTAAATCATTTCATTTCTCTGGGCCAAAGTTTCCATAATGAAAGATCTTGGACCTCTCAGATATACTTTTCTAAAAGCTATGAATAACTCTGGTTTGTCATGTGTTTTCTCAGACATTATATATCATTTACAGTCATGCGACAAGAGAGAAAAAGAAAGATTATGCCAAATAGTACACCTGCTCTTAAGGCTTATTTGACATCTATTTTCAAAAGCAATGACTCTTTCTCCAGAAAAAAAAAAAGAGTCTTTGTAGTTTTCCTTTTCTCAACAACTGCCAGCAGCTGAGTCTAATGATCTATATAGGAGTTAAGTTCTGCATTAGTTCTTGATCGCTAATTCCCTTTAGCAATTTCCTAGCAAGAAAATGCAATAGTAGCTTTTCACTGCAAACTCTATCGCAGTTCTTGTCACAAAAGAAAGCACAAATATGGACCAAAAAATCACTTTTTCACTTAATGTTAAATAGATTAATTGTGAAGTAAATATGTATATACATGTATCAAAATAGATACAAACAGACTTAGCTAAGGGACAAAGAAAAATAAACAAGAAAGATTTAAAATGAAAAAATAAGGACAAAAATGTTTTAGAAGAAAGAAGAAATGCAAGTAAGTTGGTAAAAACGAAGAGCAAGAGCAAAGTTAACTTGGAGAACTTGTGTTGGGGGAACTTGAAGGTGGGAGTGGTGATATGTGAGTAAGGACGAGAGATGGTCATTTAAAAGCTATCCCTCTGTCTTTGCATTGTCTGTAGGCCACTATATTGCCATTATATTAGTTACCAAGGTTGGAAACAGAACACACAAGGCATTAACCTTGACTGTGTCTACATACATGTATAATGCATATTAAAAACACAAGGGATTTGAAACAAGCAACTTGAGTTGTATGGGTTCAGCTGTCTCACATAATAAGCTAATATGGCCATGGAACTAAAGACATTTTTCTCTTCAAAAGTGATTCTTGAATTTCTCAAGAATACAGCACCAAACGTAGAACATAAAGTTTGCTCATTTCCTTTCACTATATTTTGTTTTTCAAACTTAAGCAGTATAAATGCCGCTTTTCTGTTTTTCACCAAGAATGTGCAGCACTTGAAAATAAGACTGAGTGCTTGAGAAAGCAGGAAGTGAAAGAACCACACCCCAAAATAATGTTCTTCCACTGCATTTTAAAGAAGTTTTCATTTACCCTACTTTCACAGCCATTTTTTTCTGTTTCTGTCTTAATTTTTTTCAAGTTCAATTTAAGTAATAGTGGCATCTGAATTTCACTATCTTGCCAGTTAAAGACTAGCTGCACAAAATACCAGGGATAAACTACTGGTCATTGCTGTTCTTACTTACCAACAAACCAGATAAACCAAAGAAACCAAAAATAATAATAATAATAAAACAGGCAATTGGAAAGTTTGGCTAACTCACAAATTAGCAGAGATGTTTAGTTTGTTTTTATTTAGGGTTTTCTAAAATTGCTCCCTCTCAATAACCTCTGGCCATTAGCATAGAAAATAGTACCCTGGAAATCTATTCGAATTATAAAAATGCACTCATTGCAAAGCTTTTGGGCATATGTACAAATAAACATGTAATCCTACTTCTGAGAAACTATTTTATGGATCCTCTCAACTCATTAGAATCTCTCACGTGGCCTGAAGGAGACCTGCTAAGAGGATTATTATTACCACCTCAGACTCCAAAAAGGTAATTTTTACAGGAATAGGATAAGAAAAGAATTTCAGAGCTTCAGATCCTCCCATAAGAGACTCAGTTTCTGTTTCGAGAAATAAATCTCCCATAAAAGAGATCATGAGTTGCAAACTGCCTTAAAATCAGAGTATATCATACAAGTTATGGTTGGTGTCTACATTTTGTAGCCCTAATTTTACTATACAGTTAAAAAGTCGGGTTACTCAGAGTGCTATAATTTGTTGTTGAAAAACATGATGTTATTAGCATTATTTTTAGATCATTTCTCTCTAGGTTTCTGTTGAAACCATGGCAATTATAATAATTAATCAGTATATAGGGTTGTAAAAAATTTCTTCCAATTCCACATATACAGGTATACTTGAATGGACTAATTAAGGAAACAAAAGGATGAAAAAGTAGTAGACTAGAAAAGTTATTGAGGACAAATTTGTCCTAAATATAGAAAGTTATAAGCTTTAGAAGTGCTATGGAGTGATGGACTTTTTTTCTTTTTTGTGAATCTAATATTTTTTTTAAAAAAACTGTTGCCGTCTGCTGATTGAAACTGCTTCATGGTTTCCTATAGTCTATTTTATCTCCTTAAAGTCGTTTCTCATAAATTTAATTTGCAAAAACCACAATTTAAAAAAATTAAAAGATGCATTTTTAAAAATATAATATTGCATGTTTTTCTCAAACCATACTAAGACAAAATTAGAGAAAGGGCTGATCCTTGGAATTTTTTAAAATCTCATTTGCTCTTCTTTAAATTTATCCTCCTAAAGTTATGGCATATTATTTTTCTTGTAATTATTTCTTCTATGTCCCTCAGATTGTACCACAGCATAATTTCATTCCCCTCACTTGAATTTATGGAGTTCTCTAAGAGCTGAAATTGTGCCTTTTAGTTATTTTATATGATATGCAACCATATGGTAATAGAATTGATATTTTTAATTGTATTGAAGTATAACCTATATGTAGAAATGTACACAAATCATAAATACGCAGTGCTCTGAATTCTAACAAATACATCCATGAAATCAAGAAACAAGAACCTATCAAATCAAGAAGCATTTAACCGCATCCAGAGATGTTCTTTTAATACTCCCTTCCATCACTTCACCTTAGCCAAGGTAACCATTATCCTGACTTTCTACTGTAACAGATTAATTTTGCCTGATTCTGAACACAAAATAAATAGAACCATACATTATGCATTCCTTGTGTCTGGCTTTTTGTCGTTGTTTCTCATCATTTCTGTGAGATTCAGACAGTTGTTGCATATCGTTTCCGTTCATTAATTCTCATCTCTGTATAAGATTTCTATCCCTTCCACTCTTGATTGGCATTCAACAAATTCCAGCTTTGGACTATTATAAATATTGCTGCCAGGAACTCTCTCGTACATGTCGTTGGTGAAAATATGTGATTATTTCAGTGGGTTCTGTATCTAGGAATAGAATTTCTGAGTCACAGGGTATATACATTTTCAGCTTAATAGATACTGCCCAAAAGTTTCCAAGGTGGTTGTACCAACTTACATGCCCACAGCAGTATTTGAAAATTCAGGTGCTCTACATTCTTATCAAAACTTGGACTGTCTGTCTTTTCCTTCTTAATCATTCATGTGCGTGTATAGTGCTAGAGTATTATGCTTTTAATTTGCATTTCTCTTGAGTTTCCCTCCAAGTTTACTACTTCCTGCGCTATTATTATTTTGTATGTTTGTTGGCCATTATGATGTGCTCTTTTGTGATATGCTTTCAAGACTTTTGCCCATGTTTCTTTTTATATGTTTAGCTCTTATTGATTAATAGAGATCCTTTGTATATTATAGATGCAGTCTTTTTCAGATATAGGAATTGAAAACAGCATATTGCATGGCAAGTCTTTCCTTCTTACTCCATTAAAATGTCTTTTAATAAAATGAAGTTCCTAATATTAATATAGTTAAATTTATCATTTTTAGTGCATTTTGATTTACTTAATTTTTTCCTACTTCAAGATCAAAAAGTTTTATTATTTTCACCTTTTATATTTAGATCTGAAATAATCTGGAATTTTTTGTGTATATGGTATGAAGTCAAGATTAACTTTTTTTCAAAGTGGATATTAATTGTTTCAGAACCACTTATTGAAAAGACCTTTCACACTACTGCAGTGCCCCCTTTGACACAAATCTGGTGACTGTATATGTATGGACTGTTTTTTGAGTGGAGAAAGTAGCTCTCTCTCTCCTGGTTTAGCTGTCTATCCTTGAGCCAATACCTGTTTTACTTAGCTTTCAATAGGTCTTAATATCTGGTAGGGTAAGTCCTGCTTTGTTTTTTGAATTCAAATTGATTTAACTATTTACCTTCTCATTTCCATATAAATGTTATTAAAGATTGTCATTTTCCATAAATGACTTGCTGAGATTTTAATTGAGATTCTAATAAATCTATAGAACAGTTTGAAAAGAATTAACATCTAAATAATTTTACCTTCCAATCTATAAACATAATATACCTGATTATTTCTATCAATCTTAAAAACTTTAATAATGTCATTTTCAGTATAGATTTCTTGAATGTCTTAGATTCATTGACAGATACTTGGTGTTTTTTGATACTACTATAATTGGTATGTTTTTAAATTTTATTTTCTGTTACTGGTATATAAAAATATAACTGATATTTTATTTCAACCTTTTAATCAGCAATGTTACTAAGTCCTAGTTGCATGAAAATTTTTCTTTGCCTTTTACTGCATACACAATTATGTTGTCAACCTTACAGTCTTATTTCTCAATTATTTTGCCTTTGATTTGGGGAGATTGGAGGATGTTTATTTGTTTGCATAATTGCATTGGCTAGAATCTTCAATACAATATAATGGTAATGTATTTGGCTGTTTTCAAGCTGAGAGAAAAGCTTTGGATATTTCACCATTACATGTTATGTTTGTGATAGTTTTTATTAAACTGATTTGAAGACAAATATGAGATTATTTATGCATTCAAATGAATGTCGATTTTCAAAGTGTTTTAGGAGACAAAATGTTAAATTTATTATTCAGAATATTTTGGTCTTCTCCTTAGTGTATGCTGTTAGAACTTTGTATAGCTAATATAACAATTATATATCCTAAAAATATGTGTGTGATATATATATATAGTGTGTGTGTGTGTGTGTGTTTATAAATATATAAAATTGGTATTATTGTTAGAAATTTAAGAACTTGCTTTAAATCTCAAAATGAAGGTGACTTTATTTGTTGTTATATATCCTGTAATACCTCTCTAAAATTCTTGTGTTGCTTGTTTTTTTTAATAACTGTTGTTAATTAATTAAAAATTAACTCTGAATCCTCTATTTCCCATTTTATAAAACCAAACTTGCAGCACTTATTAAATATCATTTACTGTAGTGTCCTCTTTTTACTTTTTTAAGGCTGAGATTCTAACATAAGCCTCCCTCTTTAACTGTATGAAATCTAATGATCAGCTATGGTTACCTTGTACTTTGAAAATAAAAAACTATTGATTAACCCCTTTGCCAAACACCACACTTATCCCCTCCACATACACACTCACATGTTCAACTGCCATGCTGCCTTTTCGAAGTCTTGGGGTCTCTGGGAATTTCTGGGGGGTAACTCAGTTACCTCTAACTACAATGTTTTATTCTCAGTGAACTCCCAGTCTCACGTATGTTATCGTTACCCTTGGCAGAGACTGTTAATTATCCCCCAGCATCCATTTTTTCTCATTATTTGAAGTAGAATCTTCCTCTGACCAGGTTTCAGCAAGGCTCACCATAGGTCAGGCAGAGACTACATTTTCCAGCCTGTTTTGCACCCAGATATGACCATTTGGCTGAGTTCTGGCCAGGGATATTTGAGAGGAAGCAATGTTTGTAACTTCTGAGTCATGTCCTTCAAAAAAAAAAGCTTTTTTCCTTTATGTTCTTTTTCTCACTTTCTGCTGACTGTAAAATGATAATGATGAAATGATTTAGACCCAGAAATGCTTGCTTACTTGGGTCCCTTGATGGCCTTGTGCAGAGTTGTCTGACTTGGACTGGTGGCCTACCTGTGGACTATAAATAAGCCAGAATTGAATTTTTGTTTTATTTAAGCTACTCTGTTTGGGTTTTCTTTGTTACAGAAACTTAACTTGTATCTTGTATTATTCAGCATTCAAACCTGTTCCCTCTCTGTCCACACCTGAAAAGGCATGGAACAAAGGTCATTTACCTTGACTCCATGAAAATGCTACTCAATCAGGAAATGGTAGAAGTTAATTGAAGATTTGGGAATAACAACACTAGTAACATTAGACACAGAAAAGCTCTACTGAGAGACTATTACAGAATATTAAACATCACTCTCTGTGCAAAAGTATGCAAGTCATACCTGCTGTTATGAGTTAAATTGTGTCCCCCAAAAGATATATTGAAGTCTTCACCAGGGGTACTCTTGAATGTGATCTTATTTGGATATGGGGTCGTTGCAGATGTAATTAAGGTAAGATGGGGTCATTAGTGTGGGCCCTAATCCAATATGACTGTTATTCTTAAAAGAAGAACACAACAAGTGAAGGTTCAGACACACAGGGAGAATGCCAAGTGACCATGGAGGCAGGAATTGGAGTAATGTTGCTATGAGCCAAGAAATATCAAGAATTGCCAAAGATTGCAGAAGCTAGCAAGAAGCAAGAAAGAATTCTTCCCTGTAGGTTTCTATGACTCTACTGATAACTTGATTTGGACTTCTAGCTTCCAGAATTCTGAGAGAATAAATCTTTGTTGTTGTCACCCAGTTTGTGATACTTTGTCATGGCAGCTCTAACAAACACACAGCCACAAGAAGTTACTTTCTTTCTAATGTCCTCAAACCTCTCACCAAGATGCCACTCCTATCTCTTCCAAAAATATTCTCTCTTCTTAATTCCCCAATGTTCTTATATTGCAACAGAAAAAACAAAGATTCCAGAAAACCTTTTCTAGTTTGTGTAATTCCGAGACAAATTTTCTGGAGTTTCATTTTCATGAAGTCTAACAACAACAATAAAAAGCATCAATTATATAATAGCTGTGATTAAGAGAACATTTAATTTCTCCAAAATATCCCCAAGCATACATTCGGCACATGATTTTTACTGGTGCCATTCCCGCAGTAAGATTTCCTTCCAAAATTTCCAGATTCAAAGTAATATGTTTTTATACTCTACTGAGGTAGATAGATGGATGGATGGATGGATGGATGGATGGATGGATGGATGGATGGATGGATGGATGGATGAATGGATAGATATAGATATAGATAGATATATATCTACATATATATGTATAAATCTGAAGAAACAGTCAGTTCTTTTCAAAACTCAAGATTTAGTATGATTTTGGCTTCCTAAATAAATATACTTTTCTTGAGTTGAGTTGAATAGATCTGAATTGGATTTTACTGAATCAAATTGAATTGTGGAACTATGCTTCCCTTATTAGTGAAGGTTAGCAATAGAATAAAAAAGTAACTTTAAAAATTTTTATCATGGGCACAGCGTTATTATTAAATGATCAGTTTATTGCTGTCCTATTACTTCATCATCATTCTCTATTAGAATCCTAGCAGCTAGAGATAAACTTATTTTATTGCCTGGTGATTCTTTTTTTAGGTACTGATTTCAAAATGATGCATAGTACACTGCCTGCTCATTAAAATGAAGGTCAGTGTCCTTCTTGTTTATTTTTTAATCTTCATTTTTGCGCCGTTGAGCTAAAGTTATGCAGCATCCCTGTGCTTTGAATTGCTGATTATGTCAATGCCCTGTAATCTTTAAACAAGTAAGACCAGATATAGTAGAGGGTTGTGATACTGGAAATGGAATGCTCAGTTATGCAAAGAACAAATGATATTTTCTTATCTCAATATGAATTCTGACACAGCTAGAAACTAACTTATCTTTTCATTATTTCAGCTCCATTTCGATAGGCTTTTAACAGTAAATAAATATATGTAAGTATGCATATGTGTAAATTTAAGTGTTGGTTACAGTTCTCATCTCTCTCTCCCTATTTCTGATCATTCAAAATAATGCTGTCTTATTTAAGGAAATATGACTTTCGTAGAAAAAGAAAATCATCAATCGACTCATCTAGTGGCATAAATGTTCAATAGAAAAAGTTTATATTTGCTCTATTACTTTTCAACTTCTCTGTGTCTCCCCTTCCACATGTGTATAATTTGCTCAGGATTATTTTCATTTCCTGCAACTATTCATCACCCTCAACCTGGGTCTATAATTCTGCACATTTATATCTTTCTTGATCCTTTCCTTCATCACTCTACATTTTCCAAGAAGAGTTATTTATTCTTTGCTCTATTTTCTTAGGTCCCTAATTTCCTTATCCTTCACAAAATTCTCAGATGAGTTTTCTATATGCACTTATTTCTGCTTCTCCCACTAACTCTCTAACATCTTTCCAGTCTAACTTCCTCGGATCACTTCATCGGAATGGCTTTCATGGAGGTCACTAATGAGCTTTATTGCCAAATAGAAAGGACATTTTTCAGTTCTTAGGGTGGCTGACATCTCAGCCACATTCAATGTAATCAGTTGTCCTCTTCCTTAAACAATCTCTTCCCCTGACTTCTATGAACTAATACTGCCCTGACTGAAGTGCCTCGAGAATCTTTTCTCATTCCACACACTTTCTATGTGATCTTCCTACATCCATGCCTTCTGTTACATCTGAAATTATACATTCAAATAGTAAGATGTCTCATGATGGAGAAAACATGATATAGACTGAGTCTGGTTGAGCAGAAGAAATTAGTATTATAAAACAGAAGCAATAATGAGGCTCTAGTATGGTGAGAAACAAAAATTAAAATTCTATGAAATGATGACAAATAAGAAGAGCATTCGAAGTGGATAAAGAGTAGAGATAAAGAAGAGAAAAAAGAAGGATTGTCAGATAGAGCAGGAACTGGAGTGAGGCAGTGTTTTTCCTGCCTTTTTTCTCCCTCTTACTGGATCACACATCTTGCCACCAATGAGCATGAAACTGAGATGATAATTAGAGACAGGGACCAGAAATAGGTAAGCTAGGTAAGTATAGAACAATGATAAGTATAGAACATCATCTACATAAATGAAGGTAATGTGATCTGGGATCTATATAAAAAAGTAGAAAAAGGAACCAAAATCAACTTGTGGCAGCAGTATCTGTGATAGGAAAAGGGCATCTTTGCCTGAGCAATTATATAAAAGAAATACATTATATATAATTAAGGTAATGCCAGCAGTTGGAACAAATGAATCCAGAAAATATGTAATGGTTCATGCACAAGAGAAGTTTATTTCTCATGTATATGAAAAGAAAACATGTGTTCCTGACTAGTAGACACCTCTCTGCAAACAGAGACCCAGGTTTCTTCTCATTTGGGCATCTCCATCTTCAAAACATGGCTTCGAAGTTTACTGTGTTCATCTGCATCAAGCCAGTGGAAGATATAAAAGCACAGAGGACTGTGGATGGGAAGATTTTATAGCCCAGGTATGGAAGTGGAACATACCTGATCCACCCACATTTCAAGTACCAAATATCAGTTACATGGCTGCATCTAACTGCAGGGTAGACTGGCAAATAAAGTTGACCCTTGAACAATGCAGGGATTAGGGATGCCAGCCCTGCTCAGGTGAAAACCCACTTAAACCTTTTGACTCTTTAACTACTAATAGCTTACTGTTGACTGGAAGCCTTATCGATAACATAAACAGTCAATTAACACATATTTTGTATATTACATATATTACATACAGTATTCATACAATTAAACTAGACAAAAGAAAATGTTAATAAGAAAATTATAAAAAAGAGAAAATACATTTACAACATTCATTGAAAAATATCCACATGTAAGTGGATCTGCACAGTTCATACCCGTGTTGTTTAATGGTCAACTGTATATTCTAGCCATGTTCCCAGGAGGGAGAAGAAACAGGCTTATTGAACAGCTAGTAAGTTTCTGACACATGTTGTAAAATGAGAATGCATGTGCTTCTACAAAGAGCACACTTTAAGTATAATGTGTTTATCAATGGTCAGTGATTTATCTGCAACAAGAGCACAATTTAAATTGAAGGTCAATGGCATATTGGGATGCTGCAAAGAAAATGAATCCATTGAGCCCATTCATACCTTCTTGAAACTAAGGCACTCCACACAGTTTCTGTCTAAAGCCTTGGCGAAAAATAGCATGTCGAGTTTGATATTTTCTCTATTATCTATCACACAGTATCATTGGGTATATGGGAATATCTGCTACTGTGCCTTTCTCTGTGTGTTTTTCAATCTAAAGGTCCAAAAAAAAGTTCTTTAATGTCTGAAAAAAAAATCCCAATCCCCAAAGTTTCAGGCTTTTTCCACACCTCAGAGCCACATCTGTCAATGGATTAGCTGAGAAATAAAGAAAGCATCAGGTAGTCATTAGGTCTGGAAGGAAATTACCCTGCCACTTCTGCAACTGCAGATGCCATCATTCTCCTATGGTGATAGAAGATCATTTGAAACCAGTTTCTCACTAACTGAGATGACAATGAAAACAAGTTAGCCCTGCTGGCTAATTCTCTCTTTTATGTGTGTTTTTGGCCATGAGGCATTAACCTTCCCAGTAAACATGACTTTTACATCATTTTTGAACTATATATGGTGAAAGCATACAGCTGTAGGTATGCATTTATTGCAAGTGGCATACATATATTTTTAGACGAGCAATTGAAGAGCATGCCCTGCACAGAGAAAGTGATGAAGAGTGAATTAAGACTTAGAGCAGCATGGTATGTCTTTCACTGGCTAGGAAACAGATTTTGGACATCTATCTTAAATGTAGTACAATGTACATGCAAAGACCTTTAGGTATTATTTTGTATATACTACATTTACTAAAATAAAGTTGATCTTTTTTAATATTAAAACATAGAAATAATAAAAAGAAAGAAATTTCAGAAATGAGGAGTTAAATGACAAAGTGAAACAATACTTATGCATTCTAAAAAAAAGGCATTCTTATCTTTTAATTATTCATTCCTTCATTGAATAAATATTTCAAGATCCTATAGAACCTTGTTAATCAAAGTGTAGTCTGCAGAGTAGCAACGGAAGCATCACTTGTGTCATGTTTAAAATGCAGCATCTTAGGATCCAACTCAGATTTTCTGAATCAGAACTATTTTTAACAAGATCTCCATGTGACCTGTATGCATACTAAAGCTTGAAAAGTACTGCATACATAACACTCTATAAACAATGTACATAATTTTTCACATCAACAATCATCAGTCAAATAGCACTAAATGATTAGTCATAAAACTTGTAGAGAACTACTATAGAGCAATGGTTCTCAACTGGAGGCAGGGTGATTTTATCCAATGTCTAGAGATGTTTTGGATGGTCACAACTGAGGGATTGCCATTAGCATCTAGTGAGTAGATCCTGCAATAAACAGAACTGTCCTACAACAAAGAATTATCCTGCCTAAAATGTCAATTGAGCAAAATGTCAGTTGAGCACTGGTGAGAAGCCAAGGGCAGGGGATCACAAACATTAGCATGCATCAGGATAACCTAGAAGGCTTGCTGAGACACAGATTTCCGGGCCCATCCCCAGAGTTTCTGATTACAGGTCTATGGTGAGGCCTGATATGTGTTTTTCTTAAGTTCCTAGATAATTCCAATGCTGCCAATGTGAAAGCTATACTTTAAGAGGCACTGGTGTAGAGTGACAGGAGATGCTACTTGGCCCATTGTGGTCTTTTGCTTTAGCCTCTCGATGGCTCTGGAAACTCCTGGCAAGTTAACTAGAGCAAGTTAACAAGGTTCCTTGATAGTTATGGTTGACAAGGGAAGCTGGGCAGTGAAATCTCTTTAAAGTTTGCTCGAGGTAGGGGTAGGGAGGTGCAGGCAGAGATGAGTCAACAGAGAAGATACAGTGCCATTGTCATTTACAGATGATACCAGATGGCAGCTAAATTCAGAGTCCAGACTGCCTGAAGGGCTTGCTAATTATAAGAAACTTCAGCTGCAGGAAACACCCTAATCACCCCAATGGCAGCTGGGCAGCCCCGGGGAAGGCAGGATTGCCAGTAGAAATTTTTCCTTAGTATAAAGTAGGACTTGAAGGGTAAAAATGACAAGTTCAATTCGGACCGTATTTAACAGAGAAGAGAATAAGAAGGAAATACATTTGGGGAAATAATGGGGGTAGTAGGGAATGAATAAAGGAAACAGGTAGATTTGAGATAGAAATCAGAGTATGGAAAGTGATAAGCAGCTGGAGCCAAGGCTGGCCCTGAGGGACACCCTGCTGTCCTGGGCATCCCTGCACACCACGGTCTGTAGATGGCCATGGCCAATTTCACGAAAAAAGACTTGAAATTTGTGGTTCCTGCTTGTGCCCTCTACTCTTTGTTACTCTTTGAAAAAAGCTGTTGATCTAATAGTTTTAGGAAGGAAAGAAGACATCTCTTGCTTTGTTTAATCAGCTAGCTGCCTTTCTTTGGTTGGCAACCAGCACTGAGATAATTTTGTTCTGTAGGTGGCATTTAGCAAAACCCCAGGACTGTGAATGAGGGAAGAGCAGCAGGGAGGAGAACAACTACCCAAGCAGCTGTTTCTGGGCTACACCCCAACTCACAGGGTTTGGGCCAAATTCATGTTTTTTTCCCTCTGCTGGAAATTTTAACGAAATTTTCAGCAAAGTAGGTAAATGGGAGAAATTTATCTAAAATCAAATTGTTTACAGTTCAATTTAGTGGGATACAGTATTTTTAAATGGACTTTCTTCTTTTGAAATTAGATTTCATAATGAAAAATAGTAAGATCGGAATTCCAAGTATGTTCACATTTGAAAACCACTTCAGACTTTATTTTGTGCCCCACTGTTGTACATAGTAACTTTGTAAAAGGTGTAGAGAGAGGTGCAATCCATTGCCAGAGAGAAAACAATTAATAGTCCTTCTCAGACTCACTTTCCTTTATTTTTCCTCTCTGGGCTCTTTTCACTGTATGTCCAAAACAGCACAGTTCTAACAGTATAGCTGGGAATCTATTTCCTGTCTGTCCCACTTCCTTTTTTTACCTTTCTACAATATCGCCGAGATTCTAGTCACACTTGGAAGGGTGGAGGGACACAGAGAATGCTTCACGCCAAGAGAGTGGGCAGAGATTCCTATGCAGGACACCTTGCTTACAGGTGCCCAACTTTCAGATTCTTCTTTCTCTTGTTAACATGGAGCAGTGAACTCATAGCTCATAGTTATGCTAAAAGTCCCCTTTCCTATTACCATGAAGAGCGATTTCAGTCTGGAAAATAAGAAGTCTCGAAGTTATCACTCTGCCTAACAACACATAAAAAGGCGACATACTGTAAAAGCAACAACAACTCCTCTTCAATCCATAAAAGAAGTGAGGTCACAGGACAAACCACTGACCCTCCCAAACTGGAGAGACAGACAGGCAAATACGGGCACAACTTACTGGAACAGATACCCATGAGCTGAAACTTCCCTAGGAACCAGGGCAGGAGTATTATCATGAAGTGATACAATAGAGGAGAAGAGACAGAAACGCCAATCTACCAGTGTTTCATTCAGCGATGCGCCTCTTGCCTACTTTCTGCCCACTTCCCCATACCTATTGCAGATACACTGAGTGTTTTACTGCAGTTACTAAAACTTTGAATTTATAATTTTTGGACTAATATTAAAGGGCATTCATAACATAAAAATGGTACTTTAACCAGTTTTTGCCTGTGTAAGTCATTTCTAAGTATATACTTATTTCTTTTGTGGGAGCAAAGTTTCTTCACTCACAGGCGAGTCACTGACTGATGAATAAATCAGTATTGCAATCTCCCAAGAAGCCCTTACTGTAAAACTCCAGGAAGGTCTTTATTCAGTGTACCACCAAACCCTATATTCTTGCATTGTTTACCCTAAAA
Source organism: Pteropus alecto (assembly GCF_000325575.1). Lineage (NCBI taxonomy): Eukaryota > Metazoa > Chordata > Mammalia > Chiroptera > Pteropodidae > Pteropus > Pteropus alecto. The sequence goes on along the minus strand of NW_006436811.1, from coordinate 8,112,755 downwards.
ATCATTCCATGGGTACAAAACCTCCCACCTCCATTGTGGGCATGTGCACATTGTGAGTATGTCAAAGCAACTTGAAAAACAGCAAATATTGAATTACAGCTGCCTCCAATCTCAGGTTGCCTTGGAATTTTAATATTTCGTTAACAATATAGAGCTCATGGTTATCCATAGTGTTTAATTATAAACATATCACGCAAACATTAATGTAACTAACTTAAATTGAATTCTTAATATACACGGTAATAATTTTTATAATTATAAAGAGAATAAAAGATAACTTCTATATGTTGCCACATATCTAATATAGTATGGAGTAGGAAAAATTAATTTTTTCTTCTACCCTTGTAAATTCTTCTAGCTAAACTAATAATTAAATTAACATGAGACAGATTAATAGCATAAAATGACCAAAGTTTTTACTTATGTACACACGGGGGGTTCCATAAGAATATGAGACTCAAGGACAAATTGAGCAGTTAAAGCTTATATGCCATCTTGAGCTAAGGAGAAGGTGGGGTAGAATTGTTTGAGACTTCAAAGGGCAGCAAGATAATTCACAGGGAGATAGAAAAGCAAATGCTTGATAAATAAATGTTTGCTGGGCCATCTTTAAAAATGGGACACAGAGAGGACTTCGATCAAACAAGCCTTGCTAGTTTCCTCCCTATCTGTCATATTTAGCTCATATTAAACTATAGTTATCTATGATAATATTCCCTTCCTGGAGCAGGTCCATTATCTAAACTTTTTAAGGCAATTAGGGAAAAATTCAAAGTTTTTTCCTGAGTCTTTTACTTCTTAAAAATAATCAACTTAAAATAATCACTATCCCAAAAGAAATAGTTTGAGGTGGCAAACTGCTTCTCCTCAGTAGTTAAACAAAAGTATTGAGCTAAAATGCTACTAATAAAACTTCAAATTTTAGTTCATATTTATCTTTCAATTAATCTAGAAGTAAGATCTTACTCTGTCTCAAAGGTATAAGTGTATTGTAAATTCTCCATTTCTTTGCTAAATATGTTCATTTACCTGCAGTAGGTTTAGTGAGTCCTGGCTGAACTTACATATTTAAATGTATTCTGAATCAATCCCTGTGTATTTCCTTTGTCTTCCTACTAACTTCTTTGTACTGTCTCCCTCCAGTGAGGGGAAAGAACACACAAAGCTCTATCTAGTTCGAGAAAGACATAGAAGGTTGGATAGTGACTCTGAAGAAGCTGAAGGAAGTCATCTACCATGCCCAGTTGAATTTAGAGTTCTGAGAATTCATAGTAGTTAAATAATGTTCAAGCGCATTATTATAATCATTCCTTCGAAACAGAAAAATATTTACCAGACTAATAGACATAAAGTATTTCTATGAAAGAGAAACTTGTTTTAGAAACTATGAAGAAAGAAGAAGGATTTATTGGAAGCACTGATGTTTCAATATCAACCAGCAACTGTTTGAAAGTATTTAAGAATTATAAACAGTAGTTTGGTACATAACAGAGATGACAAATACTTTTATAAGGCAAAGTGAGATAAAACAGTGGCTCTACATGCTAATTTTCCCCAGAGGCTTAATTTTCTTACTCTTGTGAATCCAAATCTTTGTTGTGGTCCATATCTCTGGGTGTATTTGATGTTTGAATCATTATGGCTAAAGATAATTGACCTTAAAAAATGGAATAATTTTGACCTTGCACACTCACGATTTTGTAGCAAAAAGAGAAGTGTTACTAAAAGTCATTAAAATATCCATTAAAATGTTAAAAGGAAAATACAAGAGAAATATACATTTTAAATGTAAATCATCCAGTAATGATTCTACCTGATTTCTTCCTGAGCCAATCTTGTATTCCTGGGATAAATCACACTCCGTCATGGTGAAAAACACTTTTTATATGTTGCTACACTCAGTTAAATAAAATTTCATTGAGGCTTTTCGCATCTATAGTCATTATGTATATTGGTCTACAGTTTCCTTTTTGATATAATTGTCTGGCTTTGGTATTAGGCCAATACTGACTTCAGGGAATGATTTAAGAAGTGTTCTCTCCTCTTCTATTCCTTGAAAGTGTCTGTAATGGATTGGGTTAATTCTTTAAACACTATTAGAATTCACTAAAGAAATGAACTAGGCTGACCTTTTTTGGCTTCATTTTGTTTTGTTACTAATTCAATGTCTTTAGTTATTATAAATCTATTCAGATTTTCTAGATCTTCTTGAATCAATTTTAGTAGTTCATGCCTTTCTAGGAACTACTCTATTTCATCTAGGTCATGTAATTTGTTGGCATATAATTGTTCATAATATTTACCATTATTTTCAACAACTGTCCATGGTGACTGAGCTCTGAGTCAGGTCAAATAAAGATGAGCTTCTCAAGCAGGAGATTCCAGAGAAATGTCAGATGGGTCAAATAACAATTACCTTGGAATGAGGCTTGGGTGGAAGCTCCAAAGCTGTTCCATCTCCTTCAGTGGCTTCTAATCTGACGTTTTGCACAGATGTATTAGTTGTGAGAATGTTGGTTTTCAAGACTCTTGCATTGCTGGTGAGAGGGGGATGGAAATAGGGAACATTAAAATACCAAAAAGTTTGCTGTTCTTACTGATACTGAGTCATTTTTTTTTTTTAAATAAATGTTCCTCAAATTGTTTCAAACCTTTGTTTAATTTCCAGAAAAAGTTAATTTTGACAATTTATGTCAGAGCCCTCATTACTTATATGGAGGAGTGGTTTTCTGAGGGTCTTACTCTGCCATTCTGAAAGGACTTTTGCTACCACTGATTGTTAAAACAGCTCTGTTGCCTGATAGTGTGGAATAATAGAATTTGCCCCTGGGGCTTATGGGAGGAAACCCCCAGAAGTCTAGAAAAGATGTGTAATGAGGTCTAGGTACCCAGTAATCCACTGTTGCTTAAATTATATAAAAGGAACTTCTAGGAGCTACTCTCTGTAAATTTGCTCATTTCTGTCTTGTTCATTTACTCTTCATTTTTAATACAAGTTTTTTTGTTAAGAATTGTGATCTTATCTCTGCTGAATTAAGCAGAAAAGAAATTTTCCTCATTTCAGTTGGGTGATAATCAGCCCACAGTGACTGTGTGCTGTGGTGATAGCCTGTGGAAAATTCCAGAAGCAAGAAGGGATAGATGTGCTATGGGCACCCAAGGAGAGCAGAGAGGTCAAGCTGGGGAAGTGAGTTCCCGCCTGTGTTGGTTTATCCTTCACGTTGTTATGAAGAAAACGATCTGTAATATTCCTAGAAATAAAATTAATTTTTTCTCATGATGGATATAAACTTCAATTTTACAGCAGTCATTTTTCTTTTACTTACAGGATCTGAAATAAAAACATTATGGGAGGAGTTCTGTTTTTAAATTTCTTTGAAATTTACTTATTCTACCTAAAATTAAAAACTCCAAATTTTCACGATAGACATAGACTATATTTTTTAAGAATTTGCATACAAGAAAAAAAAAAGTAAAGATAATATAAGGTCAGAGGTAAGAAAGTTATTTTTAATATGTTTAGTAATTATATTATATGGGAATAATCTTTGCTGGGTGCTTAGGATAGAGTTAAAAATACCACAGTGTATGTTTAAGAAATCTACAGTTTAGCAGGGAAGAAAAATGTATAAACAAAAATATTATAATACAGTATGAACTGTGCTAATAGCGATGAAGTAAACCTCTAAGGCAACACAGAGGAGGAGGTGGGAGGTGCTTGTGGGTTCTGGAAGGAGAGCACCTCAAAGAGACAAGCTTCCTTTTTCTGACTGGAGGGCAGTTTTCTTTATGTGGCGCGCAGGGCAGGATTTCAATCAAGTTAGATAGGGTGTCTCTTTAGACCTCATCACTAAAAGCCTCCTTAGGGCTTCTACAACACTTCTTGTTCAAGGAGGAAATTGGTGTTATAATAGTTCAAATCCAAGTAAAATATCCATTTAGTACATTATCTCACCTTATTTGCTCTACTTTTGAGCAGTCTTGACCATGTTCACTCCAGAAATGTTAGGGTTACTGGCCATACACATCCTTTTGCGAGGGAGAGAAAATATCTCACTTAGGAAAGAACATGCACAAAGGAGCATGCCCCAGCCCCCAACCTTTTCGTGTCCTTTCTCTCTGCCAGCTATCAGAGTTTTCCAGTATAAAACATCAGGACATTTGGTAACATGAGTATTTCACTAATTATGTCTTTACTTTGATTTCATCCTGACATGATTTTCTCCCTTGGCCTTTGGAAAATATTTTGAAAATGATGTGAACATAACATGTTTTTCAATATTGAGTCATAAAATTATTTCATTCATTTTAACATCTTTGGATAACTGTAGTTCATTTATACTGCAGGAATCTGCATAGTTCCAACAACATAAGCCTTTATAAAGTTTGCCTTTAATTTTCGAACCCCATAATCTCAAGATACGAAAATATTTTACCCACTGTGTCTTCATCACTTGGTGTTGCTACCATGTTACAAGGAATTGTAAATTTGCCTAAAAGGTAAGGTACATCCTAGCCCTGAGAGTGAGGAACACAGAAGACGAAGGGAGAACAGATGCCCAGTTTGTAGTGTAGGGACTTTTTTCAGAGGCACAAAGACAACTTTAGTAAAATGGTCACAGTTTCTCCCATCACTACAGAATTTAAGAATATCCTTTCTTATTTCTAAATGGAAAGAAGATGGAAGAGAATACCAGGCTAGTGGC
>NW_006436811.1:8089898-8107953 GCF_000325575.1 Pteropus alecto | reverse complement strand
CTTGAAAATGGCGTGGAATTCCCAAGTGAAGAACTGGGTGAGGAGAGCAGCTGAAACTTGCCTTGGCTGAGTATAGGAGACTAGAAGAGCCAGAGGCAAGCCACACTCAGCAGATACACACTAGGAACTTGGGAGCAGCATGAGGAAAACCAGAAAACCAGATTCAGGAGAGAGTTGCTTAGATTTTTGGACAGCTGAGGCACTGAAGTCTTTATTGGTTATTTTCCCAGGTCTGCCATGTGTAACGGTTAAATGTCCCATGGCCTGGGACACTCAGTTAATGCTATGAGGAAAGGTCGGCCTCCTTACATTGCTGCTAATCCAGTTCCCATCAGCAGAGTACTTAGTATTTCCTTCTTGAAGTATTTAGCTTCAGAAAAAAAATGGTAATCTTTCCTGTACTTCATTTATAAGAGTAGATTAGTGAGAGATCTTTTCCCACAAGCTATGGAAAATGTCTCTGGCTATGGTAGGCAGAATGTATTTGGTAAGAGAATTTCAGAAAACTCACAAATTCAAAGGGAGGTTTGAGAACTAGGCTCTAAATACAGCAGAAACTGGGAGTGCTTCAGATGTCTTGTTAGCATAAATTAAGCAGCAGTATCTTTAGGGCTCCACCATGGAAGTGAATGTGCTCCAACTGCTTTTATTCTGTTTAGTTTCTCTGTATTCACCTCACCCCACTCAGAGTGTGGAGTCCTGGAGGAGAGAGTGTAGACAGCCCTGGTTGAATGGTGATGCCCATCCCTGTCCAGGGAAGGCAGGTGACTTTTTCAGATAACCCCACCAAGCCCACACACATAATGGGAAGAGGTCACTCCCTAATGGAATTCATTACTAAAATAAAAAAGAATAGAAAACAGCAAAGAAAATATCCATTACCAAGAGCAATAGCAACACACTCACCAGTTTGTTGAATTAAATAAAATTACTTTTATAACAGTAGGAGGAATTTTCTGGTAAAAACTAGGCTTAAATAAGGGCCACAACTAATCAAAAATGGAGTACTAAAAACCAGGACCAACAGAGTTATGAGAGATAAGAATTAAATGTCATGTTAGGAGAATTAGCCTGGAAATCCAAGGCAATGGCTCAGGGCAATCAGTGAAGGCACAACCTAAGGCAAAATGAGGTGAGAGAATGGAGTAACATGTAGAAGACCACCACGTTCTTGACCAACTCTGGGGTCCCAGTAAAAAAGAGGTGATATTGCATAAGAAAGATGATAATTGGGGTGGGGGATGGTTTGAGTTGGAAATAAAAGCAAATCCATATACATATCAATAAATAAATGGGAGAAAAACATAGCCCTTTCTTACAACAGTATTCCAATTAATAAAAGTAGATAATAGAAGTAGAAAAACCACCATTTGTCATTGACAAATTATTATTGCGGGTAAGAATTACTTTTGCATGCTAAAATTAGATGGTGAAAGTATGATGATGAAAAGGACAGTTGTAGAGTTTCAAATCACCTTCCCACAATGTACTTATTAATTACAAGGGGAAAATTGTAATTTTATAGTGGAGAACCCTAGCAGATCACCAGTAATAAGATACCTCAAAATCATATACCTGACTATGGTATGATGCACTGGGAAAGGCACAGCATCACAACTGTGAGATTCTTGCCCAAAATGCATAACTTTAATTCCAATTACATTCTAAAAAAATAACTAGCCAGTAGTCTCCAAAATTTCAGGTTCATGAAACACAAAGTAAAAGAGTCATCAAAGTCATCAGATTGAAGTCTAAGGAGATACACCACTTAAATGCAATGTGAGATCTTGAGTTGGATCCTGAAACATGAAAAAGACACTCATGGGACAATTGGGAAAATTCAAATAAGGTATGTAGATTAGCTAAAGGTATTGTATCAATGTTAACTTACTAGTTGGATAACTGTACTCTAATTATATAAAATATTAACACTTGTGGGGAGGTATATGAGAACTACACATATTATTTTTGCAACTCTTTTGTAAGTCTAAAATATTTCAAAATAAAAGGTTAAAAAAATGTTCAAAATAAAAGAAAAAAGAGAGAGAGGGGAGAGTGCCGTTGCTGCTCTCCCTGATACTGCCAACACCATTGCTGTGCATATCCGAGCACCTTAATTGATCCTGCAGAGCTCCATGCACAGCTAGACCTGCTATTATTGACTGAATGTCTATTCACCCCAAAATTCATGTTAAAATCCTAACCCCCAGTGTAATGGTATTGGGAAATGGAATCTTTGGGAGATAATTAGGCTACAAGGGCGCAGCCCTTATGATGGGATTAGTGCCCTTGTAAAAGAGGTCTCAGAGAACTCTCAAACTCCTCCACCAAGTGAGCACACAATGAGAAGATGGTTATGCATAAATCAGGAAGCAGCCTTTCACCACACACCAAATTTACAGCCACTCTGATCTTGGACTTCCAGCCCCCAGAACTATGGGAAATAAATATTTGTTGTTTAAGCTGCCCAGTCTATGGTATTTTTGTTATAGCAGCCGAAGAGGACTAAGACATCTGCTAAGGCAAACAACCTTTCACTCTGTGCCTCAGTTTTTAATAGAAAGAGCAAATAACCAAGGAAATGTTACTTTAAAATTAACACACAAGTTATTTATTTTTAATTTATATTGTAAAAAGAAACATTTAATTTTTTAAGTTAGAAAGTTACTTTTTATTTTCTTTTAATCTTATAATTATGAGGGATAAGTGCTTTTCATCACATTATTCTTTTATGTGTCTCTACTCATTTCCTTAATGCCCAATTCTAATTTTCCTACACATACAGGTCAAAGTACTTAAACTTGTGATGTGCAAAGTGGATTTCTGTGTATAAAACCAGGTTTATTTTAATTGATTTCCATTATACATGATATACACTTGTCCTTATAGAATAAAATTTAGCCTTCAAATGATATGTATATTTGGAGAAAATTTTGATCAACTCATGACCATGGATGAACACACTATCTTGCTTCAGTTTCCAATATCTTTCCAATGGAGAAATACAGAGTCAGAATTAGTAAATTAGGTAGCAATCTATATCTCAAGCATTTCTACACATGGGTTGTCTTGGTACAATTTGAATGTATGTTATATTTCTTTCTGCAATCTTTTCCCAAATACCACCTTCAGAACCATTGTCAAAATACTGTTATATGAGATTTCAAAGCAAATGCAATGACTTCTTTTAATGACCAAGAATACAATGACCAAGAAGGTACAAATGGCCAACAAATATATGAAAAGATGCTCAACATCACTAGCTATTAGGAAAATGCAAATCAAAACCACAATGAGATACCATCTCACACCTCTTAGAATAGCTATAATCAATAGGACAAGTAATAACAAATGTTGGAGAGGATGTGGAGAAAAAGGAACCCTCATACACTGCTGGTGGAACTGCAAATTGGTACAGCCAATCTGGAAAACAGTATGGAGTTCCTCAAAAAACTAAGAATTGATCTACCATATGATCCAGCAATCCTTCTACTGGGTATTTACCCCAAAGACTTGAAAACCCATATCCGAAAAGATATTTGCACATCAATGTTCATAGCAACACTATTCACAGTGGCCAGGACACGGAAAGAACTGAAGTGTCCTACGATAGATGATTGGCTAAAGAAGTTATGGTACATATATACAATGGAATATTACTTAGCCATAAGAAGAGATGAAATACTGCCATTTGGGACAACATGGATGGACCTCGAGATAATCATGCTAAGCGAAATAGGCCAGACAGAAAAAGTTGAAAATAACATGATATCATTTATATGTGGGATATAAACCTAAAAGCAACAAATGAACAGAATAAACAAACAAAGACTCAGGGACATGGACTATAGGCTAGTGGTTACCAGAGGACTATAGACTAGTGGTTACTAGTGGGGTCGGGGAGGAGGGGTGTAGATGGGATAAAGCGGGTCAAATATAGGATTTAGGGGGAGGGTGAAGTGGGTAAAGGGGATCAAATATATAGTAGCTGAAGGAAGCTAGATTTGGGGTGGTAAACACACAATAGAATATATAGATGTCAAATGATAATGTACATCTGAAAATTATATAATTTTATTAACCAATGTTATCACCATAAACTTAATTTAAAAAAAAAAGAAAAGAATACAATGAAGGAAAGGCTTCCACTTAATATGTCTAACAAATTTTAGTGGAATTTTTTTCAATAATACATTGAATTTGTTTTAGGACTTTGATAAGATTGTTGTTTCTCAATGATTGAAAATAAGACTATTGAATAGCATCCAAAATGGGGGTAGAGGCTAGTGACACTCGTGGTCTGCTAGAAATTTTGATGAGAAACAAAGATTTAATTCCCAAAGCAATAAAACATCTGTATAATGCAAATAATGTTTGCATGTTAGGACCTTTAAGGTAACGAGTACAAAAGCCACCTTCAAATTAACTCAAGTGATACAGTGTTATTATGAAGGACACATTATGAAATAAGAGAGATTAGAAACAGCTGCATAGCCAGGCTTCCAAGAGACTAAAATAACTTTCAGATCCTTCCACAATAACAAAGTTAGTTTTCTCGTTGAGAAAAGTAATGTCATTCAGTATACAACATGGTTGTAAAGACCTTGCTGTCATTTTATGCCCTCAGCAGCAGAAAGGCTTCCTTAATGCACTGGTCAGCAACGGTTATTCAGCTATGCTCTGTCAGTACTTCCTGTGCTCTGGCTGCTCCTGATGAAATATCCACTGCTCTACAATCTGCCACACAATTTTTGTTTGTTCACAGCATCTGCTACCTCATAATTTCTACTGGATTATCACTTCCCCTTGCAAACTTTTCTCTGTATCAAACTCCATTTCTACATGACTCATGTGTTTGTATTCCTCTCTGTATATTTTATATTTAAAACCCCTCGAAAGATAGGATTTTACCAGATTTGCTACTTAATTTTGGGCTCCAGCTCTCATCGTAGGCCCCCTCATTAAGGCCAATGTCTAGTCTATAACTGGTTGGATTTTAACCGACATTCATTTCAAGCCTAGTTCAAGAATGTTAGTATTTGGGGGTCAAATGAAACAAAGCACAGTTTCTATAAATTCTATGTGTAGAAATCCCTAAGAAGGAGACAGTGGGCATGGCAAATTCTGTGGATTCTCAAAACAGGCCAATAAGCAAATTGCATGGCTTATCCATTAGACTGTTTGTACCTCTTTAAATCTAAAGAGAGAAAAATTACTTTAAGTTTCATGAATAAAGTTGGTTCAATTATTGGGATCATCAGTGGGATATTAGACTGCCATATAGAATCTGAATCACCATCAATCATCACTAAACAAAGCAGAGTTAACTGGCTTATGGAACTGTCCGTAGAGCTTTTCCTGCTGCTTCCATTAGCACATTCTAACCAGCTCAGCTAACAAGCACACTGGCTATAACACATAAACACACCCTAACACCCAAACATGGACATCACTAGCAAAGTACATCTGTGATGAATGAGATTCAATCAGCCTTCTGGCCTTCCAGGCTCAAGATAACATTTCTGCTATTGATAGTATCAATTTATAATTTAATTTTAGGTCCTAGCGGCTTAAGAGATAAGACTATTTGCAGACCTAAAATCTAACCCAGTAGAAGGTATTGGACAGAGTTTCATAAATTCTGATGACCACAAGAAAGCCTGATTTCCTTAAAACTCTGCTAGTACACATTTTACGAACCTGAAATTCTGAAACGAAGAATAATAAAAATGGTGACACCAAATTTAATATTTGCTTACGCATTTACCCAGATGCATGAACTCACTAATCAGCCTAAATATACTCAAAAAAAGAGAAAGAAAAAAAATCCACTTGTCATCATTACAAAAGTGCAGGCAAAGCATAGCTTCTCCTGAGGGTAATCAGTGAAAATTGATCCCATATCTTTATTAGTTTATTATTTGCTTTTACTTAAGGGAATAACACACCCTGGTCATGAAAGTTACAAAGAGTACAGAATGACAAATAGAGGTCATTATTAATTGTGCCATATCTGACGTCTTTTTGGACAGTGTGTGTTCTGTATATTTATTTAAGGAGGATCTGCCACTGTAAGCGCTGCCACCTTCAGCTCTCCTTGACTGCAGACACTCCTTGCTGCTCCTGGATTGATGCAGGCATAGACTTAAGTTATCAGGCAGCTCCTGACCCATCCAAGGAGGATAATTTTATTGCATGTCTGTTTAGCCTCTATCTTGTGCTCTCTGGAAGGCATCAATTCTCTCAGGGAAAGAACACATATAACATTTAGAAATGCTCCCTCAGGCTAAGAGGTTAGGAATCACGCCAAAATTTCTCTGAATAAAGTCACTCTCTGCATAATCTCTCCCTGCTTGCGCCATCTCTCACAACCGTGTGCCGCCCTTTGATTAGAGGAGAATTAAAGGTAATGTAGAGTCACTCAGGGATTTGATTGCTAGTCATTTTCTTTTCTTATCCCTTTTCCGTTTTATAGGGTAATCCCAGGATGATCGCTTGCTTTCTCTTTTCTTTTGCCATTTTTCCCATGCATCTGGATATGTGAGTGTGTGTAGGAAATTTATGAAATAACAGACCATCATAAACAATAAGCATTCCCTCATCGTATTTTTTTTTTTTTTACTGCACCACACCCTCTTCCTCTCTTAACAAAGAACTTTTGAGAAACTGCCTTTCTCATCCTAGTGAAGAACAAAATTATTAAATAAAAATTACAGGGTAGTTTAGCCAATTTCTCAACTATACTATGAATTCTTCAAAGCTGTTATCCTAGAATGCTGCCTGCATACTTCTCCCTATTCTAAGCTTCTTCCATCAAACCATAAACAATAGTGAGTCAGTTCATCAAAATAGTCAGAGCTGTAGAATTTAGCCTTTGAGATTCAGCCTCCATTTTCCTCCTTTCTCAGGCCAACTTTCATCTTTATTAATCCTAAAGCATTTTATTCTGAAATAATACAATGTAAGTTCCTTGTAAAATAATTTTTCTCTGAAAAATCAGATAAGGATAAAAATAAAATGTATGCTTTAAATGTAAATCATAAATGTAAAAAAATCATTATTAACCAAAAAAAACAACAACAACAACAACAAAAAAAACACTTGAGTGGTATGAAATAAAAAGAACAAAAATTTTGCTAAACCTGAATCTTTTTTAAAATGCAGATTTATTTTTGCCAGATTGCCAAACACTTTATGAAATATCATTATACTGACATCTATGAAAACTGGCACCTAATCCTGGTTTTTCCTCTTCCTCATTGTGAGTTCTTGGGCAATTTATTCTCTCTCTTTTTCGATTGCATTAAATGAGAAGATTGGTTAATAAGGTCTCTAAAATCCTTCCCTGCTTTCCTATCTCATGGGAATCAGGGTAGACCCCTCAACTTCCTTCTCTAACTATATATCCATCTGGAATAAGTTCCAAAAAGGATTATTCCAGGCCTTGCCATACTATCTCTTTGGGTTAAGGAGTTTGGAAGGCTATTCCCATTTAGGCATCAGCTCGACTCCAGGAAGCACACTTCCTTCATTCTTTTACACCTTGTTTTCTAAGGCAAACCTCTGCTGACGAAGCCTATGGTTGGTTCTCTAGCTTGGACTATGACTGGGTAGCTAAATTAAATTCTGAGGTAGTGTCAGTGTATCTAAACCACGTTCTTCAGAGATCTTTATAAGTAATGAAGTGAGTAACTTGATACTCATTTGTCTGATTCCTGTGGTTATTTTTCCATTGGTTCTAAACTTGAGGGAGTTGGAAAGAACTATTACATATTAAGCTCCCTGTAAAATCTCAGTTAGAGGAGCACAGGCTTGATGGCAACAACTAGAATGGAAGGAAGGAAGGAAGGAAGGAAGGAAGGAAGGAAGGAAGGAAGGAAGGACTATACATTGTTAGTAGGACTATAAATTAATACAAACTTTTCTTAGAATAATTTAATAAGATTTAGCAAAAGCTTCAAAAATAATCATTAACTTTCACCCAGAACACCACTTTTAGAATTTTAGGAAATCATCATGTCTGTATACAAAAATTTATGTACCAAAAATATGTAAGTAGATATTGCTTATAATAGTGAAAATTTAGAATCTTTTTGAAAGCCCAACAATAGTTTTATTTTTTAAATAGTAAATCTATATTCTAAAACACTATGTTTTATAAAATTAAGGAGCAAAAAGCACAATATACTCTTCAGTTAGGATTATAAAACAGTATTACTGAAGAGTTAAACTTTTTAAATAAATAAATATATGTCTGTCTGTACATATGCTCCCAGATTCCAATGTCGTTTTTCTCTGGAGAGTTGGTGTATGTATGCTGGGAGACAGCTTTCCATGCTCTCACAATTCTGCTTATTTTGCAAGTAGAGGTACTAACTGTTCCTTCTTCCAGACTGTCTTTCTAAGAATGATTGTATTATGAACAGCCTTAGGAGATATAGATAGTGTCTTCCTCTAGAGCAAAAAGTACATTGGTTTACTGTCCAGTTTAATAAAGATAATGTCTGTCTCCGAGACAAAGTTCAGGAGGCTCCTCTCCATAAGAAAAGATTTGGGATCCCTAAGCTCAGGGTTTCTCTCCTGTAACATAACCCACTGTGTACACAGGTGCCATCGGGCCCTCTTTGTGTCATCTTCTGGGAATTAGGGCTCAGAAGTTGGTTCAAACATACTAATCTTCTACTGCTGTGATAAACTATCCTTCATCTCTGACCTAGGAGTTCCACATCTTCTACCAGCATCTATAAAACTGTGGCAGGCTAACTTTTACAGCTTGCTGTTTCTCATAATGTATATTTTTTTATTTGTAACTTTTAATACATTTCTATCTTACCACAATAAATATAGATAACTTTTATAACCAGATTTTAACATCACTTTTTTTTTTTAAATAACCAGAAAGCCAGGTGAAATGTCACAATAATATGTCATCAATACAATTAGAGGATGCTGGTCTACCAAGGCAGAAGGCATAGGGGTAAAGCAGTCAGTCAATAGTACCTGTCTGTTGGTAAACTTGGATCTTCCTGTGACTCTTTTCATATGTCAAGAACTACGTAGGGCTCTGCTTTCAGCTTAGAGCCTGTTGAAATCTCAGGCAATCCCTTATTTTCATGTGGTTCATGGGGGTAAGAAATGGTCCTAAAAAATAACTAGGTCTCTTAGAAAAATGTCAGCTGCAATATCTGACAGCGAACAGGTGTTTAGGGCATAGGATTCAGAGTCAAGAGCCTGCTGCCTTAAACGTAACTGTCAAGTGATCACAGGCCGCTAGCAATTGGCATTGGAAACAACCTTTCTTTCAAGAACAGATGAGACTTTATAGTTGCTGGAGGTTATAAATGTTTGTGAATATGGCTATGAGTACATATGTTCTCTCATCAACATTCAGTGGAACATAGAAGTAAAGTGTTTATGAAAATGTTCTTCTCTGATGGTAGTTTCATGTCTATAATTTGAAGTGAGATGCAAAGAATGGAATGTAATTATCTAAAGGGTTTTTGTTTTTTTGTTTTTATTTTTTTATTTTTTTGGCATGTATTTCTACTGTACCTTGGAACTCAGAGATGGTGATATAAGACAAAGAAAACAGGAAAGGAATAGAAGTTCTTCCCTTGCCTCTGAGCCATTGTGTTATATTCTAAGGAGCAAAAGAGTCCATGTCTGATTGATTTCAGAGAATGCAGACTTAGAATAATTAAATTGAGGTTTCTTTTATTCCTAAAAGAATTTTAAAGTAACTATTGCAATGTAAATCCAACCAATATGGAGCCATCTTAGGTAGAAGTTGACTCCCAATAATTAAAGAAATGAATCCGTTATGAATGAGTACAAATAAATCTAATCCAGTTCCCTAGCACACGGTCACCTCTCATTCACTCTTTTAGGTTTAGCATAGATTGCTAAACTGGGCTTTGACTCCCAAGATCTTTTTCATGGCACTTAGGGGTCCTGCAAGCCTCTTTATGATGCAACGGCAGAGGCTATTTATTCTTTCTACCAACTTTCATTCTCATTGTCCACCTTAGTAAAAGAACTCCAGTCTTAATCAGAGTATCAATGTGACCAGTTAAAAGACTGTATTTCCCAGATTTTTTGTAAGATATGGCCATGTGACTAATTTCTGCCCAATGAGAAGAGGAAGTGCCCTGTGGATTTCCTAGGAAGTTTCTTTAAATGGAAAATAATTTTCCTTCTCCTTCTCCTCCTTTTTCTTTTCTCCTTCTCATTTCCTCTCCCCTCCCTTCCTCTCCTCTCCCCCTCCCTTCCTTCGTCTCCCTCTCTTTCTTCTACTCAAGTGATGCAGATGGAACTCCTCCGGCAATCTTACTTAAGTGCAGTGATCTTGCAGATGAAAGCCAAGAAGAGCAGAAAGGGTCCTGAGTCTCTAATGATTTTGTGTTTTCACCAGACTATCTCCTCTCAACTTTGTTATTTACATGAAAGAATAAAACCTGTGTGTAAAGCTACTTCAATAATTTTAACTGAGCAGCCCAATTCTAGCTGATACAAATCAGATGCCTTCAGATTAGACATTTTCTACAAACTCGCTTTGGTGAATTTCTAAAATGGATTAGAAATATTCAGGTTTTGAAAGAGATGAAATGGTATAAGAGATAGAAGGAAAAAATCTAGGCACTGAATTAGCAGTTTTCCTCAAATAACGAAATTAAAATGGATTCTACGTTTTTCCATATTTGAAATTAATAGATAATTTATGTAAAAAGATTTTCTTTAATATTTCATTCAGTGTCGTTCAGCCACAACAAGGAAAGAAATCCTGCTATTTGCAACATCATTGATGGACCTTGAGGGCATTATGCTAAGTGAAATGAGTCAGACACAGAAAGACAAATAGTATATGATCTCACTTATACTTGGAATCCAAAACACTGAAATCATAGATACAGAGAACAGATTGGTGGTTACCAGAGGCAGGAGGGGTGAGTGGGTTGAAGGTAGGGGAAATGGGTGAAGGTGGTCAAATGTACAAACTTCAGTTAGAAGATAAATAAATTCTGGGGGTGTAATACACAGCATGGTGACTAGTTAACAATACTGCATTATATATTTAAAAATTGCTGAGAGATCATGTCTTAGAAGTTCTCACCACAAGTAAAAAAATAACTGTGGGAGGTGATGGATGTTTAAACTGGTGGAAATCATTTTGTAATATATACATGTATCAAATCATGTTATACACCTTGGACTAAGACAATGTTAAACATTCATTATATCTCAATAAAATGGGAAAAATACTTTATTCAGTTTTTACCCTAATGAGAGAGGCATAAGGGTGACATGCTTTGAAATCAGATGGCTTAGGTTTGCATCTGGTCCCAGGATGGGCCAGCTGTGACATTTAACAAGCTCCTCACTCTCTTTATGTTTCCCTTTCTTTATCTGAAAATGTCACCTTCTTCATAGATTGTTGTGAAGAATACATGATTTAATACAGATATATGGCCACAGACAGTCACTAGAATATATTGTCACCTGTAATTATTATTTTAATATATCCTCTATACTTTTAAATATTTTTATAAAATCTATTAGAATGATAATCTTGGTTTTATATCTAGCAAAGTGAAGGGCTTTACAATTCTGCAGAAAGAGAAAAATAAAGAATATGGACTTGTGTGTGTTTTTATGTATGGGAAGTGGGAAGGTGAAAATCAGAGACAGACTGTCAAGAACATGGAAGACATTTTTCTTACTTCCACTGAGCTTCTTCCCCATCCATCACCAAAGATGCTACAAAGTAAATAATAAAGTTGTTCAAGTATGTAAGAAGTAGACCTCCTTAACAGGCAAATAAATTTTATTTTTTATGTTTGCAGTAAGATATTTTATATATTACTTCTAGAAATAGTGAACTAGTGAACAAATCTCAAAATAATATTATTTGAGGCTTTATGTTAAATTCAATCTCACGTATCTTCTATATTGCTTCGGTTTATGACAGACTCAAGAATTAAATCTGTAGCGTATATCCTTAACTATATGTTAATATTATTTAATTTACTTCAAAATTTTTATTTTCATTTAGGGAAAGTGTTACAAGTTCACTGTAATTACATCACTTGAATCCTTAAAAAAAATCAGTAACATATTTATTGTATTTTGAAAAACTGCTTGTCCGCAGGAAATAAAATATTCTCCAGTATCTCTCAGGGTTTATACTGTCTTCATTCCCGACTTTGTTAATACGTTTTGTACATGATGGGAATATATGATAGTTTTTGAGTGCTCTTATTTACCTTTCCTTAGCTTCACTCATCCCTCCCTTTTCTGCCTTTATGATGTTGCATTTCTAATTCTGTGTTAATTTTAATTCTCAATTACTTTTTGGTTATTTCTTATTCATCAACATTAAGTTTGCATGTCCACAGAATTTGTTATTGAAATTAACCCACAAGAAGGAATATCTGTTCATCATGAAATTATGCCCTTTTTATTAGTTCATAATTGAGTATTACACAACGAATCCTCTCTGGTCCTCATTCTTACAATTTAGATAATAACACTAATTGTTTACTTTTTTTTATTTCTTAACCAGCTGGAAAGATATTTTACATATTACTTCTAGAAATAGTGAACTAGTTTAGTTTATCAGCGAAAATCACATTTTAATAAAATGGTTCCTTATAAAAATGCTTTCTACTACCTTTATCTAATCTGCCTATCTGCAGTACATTCAGTTTCTTTTTTTCCAAATCTCTACCTAGCAACAGTCTTTGCTTCATCATGTCACTATTGACCACTGATCATATTGCTGATATATCCAAAGAGTCCAACTCAAGACTCTAAATTTCAATAGATAATATTTTAAGTAATGGAAATGTTTTATGAGCCCTCAAAAACTAGCATATTTAGAATATAGTTCCTTATTCATTATATCTCAAAAAAAAAAAACAGAATCACATTCACAAATAATAACTTATAGAAATTTCAAATTTTAAATCTCTCAATTATCCTCAGTCAGTATAAACTAAAAACTCTGAGTTGCTGGACTTCAAAAATGACTTTTAGACTTTTGGTTTTACTTGTATTCCCCAATAAATACTTTTAACGGAATTGCTATTTTTCAGCAGATCCTAAAGTACCAAGTTTTACTAAATTTTATTTTCCTTGCTTGTCTAACGTCCTAGTTCTGCTGACCTAATTCTTTTTATATTTACTATAATTGTCTCTGTTTCTCTCTCTAGACTGTGCTTATATCATTTGCATTGTTGCAACCACAGCGTAGGCACATAATAGTGTTTCAATAAATGTTTGAGGAAAGGAATGGATAAATAAATTATAAACTAATGAAAAGACTACCAAGTCTTCAAGTGAATATGTAGAAGGAAGAACAAGAGAGGTTATGATCATGATCATGAAAAACTGTATATTTATATAGATGCTGAAAGCTTTATTTTAAAATAAAAATAAGTCACTGACATTTGACTCAATAACTTTTAAGACATGCTACCATTCCCTGCGTCTTTTTTTGTATTAAAATGTTAATTTTTGTCCCTGCCAAAGATGTCATTTGAGATAGGAAATTAGTTCATTGGAACAGAAGTATGTCAATATTCTAAAATATAAAGGCTGTATTTTATGCAGAACTCAACAAGAAGGTACAATTTACATCCTTTTTAAAACCTCTATTATTTGGAGCATTTGTTAGAATAAGCAGACTCCCAGGTTTTTTGTTTGTTTGTTTGTTTGTTTGTTTTTAGGCCTCTTAGAGGTTCAGCCATATTTTAAATCTATATCATCATACTTAATCCTCACAACAACTAGGAGGCAGGAATTGTGGAGAAAGGTTAAGAGTGATGTCAAATGCAAGCACAATAATATCTCTATTAGAAAATAAGCTTCTTTAGGAATAAGTAGATCTGAGCTCTGGTTCCAATTCTGCCACTAACTACATTGAGGGATTAATTCAATTGACTTGGCTCCTTTAGGACTTAATTTTTTCATCTTTAAAATGAAGAGCTTAGAATGCAAGTTCTAGGTCTAAAATTCTGTGCATATTTCATCAAAGAAAATACATTCCAACCTCTCATTTCAAAGCCAGAATCCTTATTACCAGAGATAGAAATAACATAGGAGCCTTAAGCATCATTGCAGAGGATGAGCTACCTCCTTTTTAGCCTTCAGAAAGGCATTCCTTCTTCCTCTACTCACCTTTGCCCAAGGAAATTGCATTGAGTTACCTGGTCACATTTTGCATTAGAAATAGATTTTTGCTGCCCCCCACCTCCCATTCACTCGTTTCTGTTGTTAATCGTATTTGACTTCCAGATAAGACATTGAAAAGGTAATGGTAAGGGACCAACTCTCAAAATGTAAAACTGAGAGGAAGCTGAAATGTACAATAGCACTGGAAACCAGGAGGAATGCCACCTGTATACCAGAAACTTTGATGCGTTTGGGACGACTTGAAGGAGGCATTGTTGGACAAATAACATGCCTGAAAAGTTAGTAGAAGACACATTGCATATACCTCTATATCTTCTAAACCAGGGAGTGAGGGCAGACCTCACGGCAGGTACAGACAATATAGATGCAGTAGAGGCTGCTCTCTGAGACGACCGCCAGACACACTGACAATGGGGAAGGGTCTCCCCTAGAGAAGAGTGCTGCCTAAAGCCAGACACACCTAGCATATTTTAAATCTGGAGCAGAGCACCTTTTAACACCTTCCTATTATTTTCAGTAATACTTATGAAATGAAGCAAATTATAATAATGACCAGGAAAAAAATCACATATATTGAAAATTCCCTTTTATAACTTTGTCATGTATATTCTCATAAAAATAAATTGATTAATTAAAAACAAATAAATATTATAATGCTAAAAAAGAAAATAAGTAATGGACTAATACTTATGCATGAAAATAAAATATAAACCGGCATATTGGTCTGTTAGAGTAATAAAAAAAAGTAACAGAGCTTAATTTCTACAAGTTAGTAAATGACATCTTCAAAACTGTTTTTTCTTCACATATTCACATTCACAGACAACACAATTTTATCAATCTATAGTTCATAGTTAACCAAATCTATTTTTTTATTTTTCCATTATATTTATTATGTTGAAACACTATAGTTGTTTCTATTAGCCAAATCTATTTATATGAATTTTAATTTCAAAATGGTTTTTTTCATATGAAGCAATAGATATACATATAGGGACAATCTTAAACATACAGATAAGTTTTGCAGATACTTATAAAAATCTCATTTTATAATAAATTCCAGAACTTGCAAAATTGCCCATGTCTTTGTTTCTTCAGAATTGATTCTAGCAGTTCTTAAATCTCTCTGCAGTCAACAAATTTCCACTGAAATAGCTTTATCGGAAAATTCATCACTTTCTGTTTCTTCCAATTTACAATTACTGTGCTCCCTTGTTCATTTTGTATCTACTATTTAAATGCAGGAATTTCTAGTTCCTCAGCTTTTGGAAACCTGCTCCCCAAGCAAGCTTGAATGATTGTGGCCTTTTATGAATTTATGTCTTCAACAAGTAAATGTAGCTAAACCCCAAGTGTTAGGAGACCACTGTGTAATTTGAAGTTCTCTGAATTACCTTCGATAGAGAATATAATGTTTATTTAATGATAAGAAATTTAAAATGTACTACTTTGAAGCCATGTATATGTTATTAAAACTCAACCATTACATGGCAATTGTTTAGAACTTAAACCAACAAAAGATTTCTTAAGAGAGATTTTTATCATTAACATTGTTTAAACTTGCTGATATACAGACATTATAAAAAGCGGATCAACATTTATCTGTCATTTTGTTGTTTGTAAGTTCTCTGTAATCAACGTGCTCCCTTGTTGTCTGCACCCAGGCTGACAACTCCCATTATCTCAACGTGGGTGCCACTTCTAAAAGCTAAAAGGCAACCCAGAGTCAGGGCCTCCCCAGAAATAAGCAAACATCGGAGAATTTAATATGTTTGTCTTTCGTATCAAAGTGGCTGTAAGAAACAAAGAAATATTTTTTAAAATATTTATATCTATATTAAGATATAAAAATAAGTTACAAAATAGGAGAGCATAAAGATCACTGCATGGAATAGAATGCAGAACCCAAAACCCAACTAGATTAAGAATTTGACAAAAACGTCATTTCAAGTTGTTGGGAGGAGAACTATGTGCTGGAGCAACTTTATAAATATATGTAAAAGAAGCAAATGTTGTCCCTTTCTTATTCCATACACAGAAATTAATTCTAGACAGCCTAAAAAGTTAAATGTGTAAAAAAAAAAAAAAAAGAGTACACAAGACAGGAAAAAAATATAGATGAATTATACGCTATTGGGTTGAGAGAGCAATTTCAAGGCATAAAATTAAAGATATAAACCATAAAGGGAAGAACTGACATAGTCAAGAGCATAAAAATTAAGTTTTCATACTTTAAAACAAACCATAAACAAAATTTAAAGGCAAATGACACCTTGGGAAAAAATACATTGTGTCACATGATTGAAAAAAGAGTTTTCAGAAATCAGTAAAAATAAATAAAAAATAAAATAATAAAAGTCCTGAATGAAAAATAAAGAACATGAAAAGGCAGTTCACAAAAACAGAAATGTAAATGTTCAAAAAAGTTAAGTATTATTATTAAAAAAATTAAAACAAATAAAACAATGTTATTTTATTCCTCATTTTGTAATTTATGTTACTCTCTATCTAGTGTTGACCAGGGATCAGTAAAATGAGTATCATTTGACAGCACAATGTATGAATTACCCTTTTGGGTGGTTATATCTGCTGTACAAATAAAAAGCTTTAAAGATGTGACCTGTAACTCTACTTCTAGGAATGTTCAGAGATACACATAAGATTTATGTGTATCTCTGTAAAAATTATGTGTATCTCTTTATGTGTAAAAATTGTCATTGCCCCACAATGTTTAATATAAATACAGAAATCATCTAAATAACCAACCAGAGAAGAATGGTTAAATATATTATAATGTATCCAGTAACAAAATACTGTGCAGCCATTTAAAAAAATTATAGTACTGAAGTATTTTATTATATTTTTAAACATTCATAAGATAATGTTAAGTGGAAAAGACAGGATAGAAAACTGTTTATACAAGATAATTTCAATTTTTAATAAACAAGATGATTCAATTTTTAAATGTTGGTTATTTTAGGTATTGGGATTAAGGCTTTTTTTTCTTTACCTGTATTTTCAACATGTTCTACAATGGTTGTATGATACTTTCACAACCCAAAATAAAACAATGAGGTTATTAGAAGGAAAAAATGGACTAAACTTGGGTTAACTTCAATGACCATGGCTGCCACCCCTCTCCCTCAGTGGCAAGGACTTCTTTGTTGACTTCCTGAATTGGTGGGGAAAGCAGCTTCCCCTATGTCTCCTTTCTCTCCAGGCCAACTACACCAAAGGCTTGGTTTCTGGTGATTGGTTAATCACATCACTATGTAGGGTGACAGGATTCAACATATCTCCTCCCCTAGGCGCTCCAGTTGAGATAAGAACTGGTTATGTGCTGAATTGTGACCCCTTCCAAAATTTATAATTTTAAAGTCCTAATCCCTAGTACCTCAGATTGTGATCTTATTTAAAAATGGGATGGTTGCAGATGTAATTAGTTGACCTAGGATGAGAGAGAGTGGGCCCTAGTCCACTATGACTGGTGTTCTTATAAAAAGGGAAAATTTGGACAGAGACATGCAGAGAGAGAAGATGATGTGGGGCATTCGTGAAGAACACCATTTGAAGATGAAGGCAGAAATGGGGTGATGCTTCCAGAAGCCAAAAAAGGCAAAGATTACCCTCAAACCACCAGAAGCTAGGGGAAAGGAATGGACCAGATTCTTCCTCACAGCCTTCATAGAATGAACAGACCCTGCTGACACCTTGATGTCAGACTTCTAGAATTTTATTTATCGTCTCCAGAATTCTGAGGCAATAAACTTTTGTTTTTTGAGGCACCCAGTTTGAGGTACATTTTTATGGCAGTTCTAGGAATTTAATACAGACCGAAACATTTTTAAGACTTCGATGTGTCTCT
>NW_006436811.1:8089360-8089884 GCF_000325575.1 Pteropus alecto | reverse complement strand
TTGAAACCATGCTAGAGAACAATTATTGTTTTGTTTAGGGGGTAATCATTTTATGATCTTTTTGCCTTGGCAAACAGAAAACACAAATTCCACTCTACCATGGAAAGACCCAAGAGAAACAGGCTAAAACCCTTTGCAAAATAACCATAAGATGGCCTGCGCTGGGCATGGAGTTGTATACCTACAGGTATTTTTCACAGAGAAATGTACATTTCTCTCTGGTGGCTGAGAGTAGACTCCTGGTGGAAGAGGAATAGTTGGAGGAGAGTTACTTTGGAAGCAAGACGACTTCTATAACTGCAGGCACCCAGGCTGCAGACCATAGTCGGGGGGGAAGGGTGGTCCCTGCTGGGGGTGCATGGGCTGTGGACTAAGAAGGGATATAGTTTCCAGCTTTGTTTTCTCTGAATTACAAATCTCTGCTGTTATTCCCAGGCCTTCAGAAAATCTTCAGGATTATGGACTCACTTATTACCATGGGGAATCTGAGGCCAGGAAATGTAAACTGCGGGGTTGGAGATGGG
>NW_006436811.1:8015527-8089331 GCF_000325575.1 Pteropus alecto | reverse complement strand
GAGAGAACCCAGTCTTAAGACAAGTAGTGACATGCACAAAAGCCACCTATGGTCTAGAGACCCTTGGTTGGCTAACGTGGCAAATGGCCACCAGAATAGATTTGAGAAACGTGTCAGGTTTCCCTGGGGATACTCAGAAAACCTCTAGGAAATAAAACTGGTAAAAGACTGGACTTCCACAATTCTGGCAGGATGAGGTTACCCTACTGCTTTTTTAGGGACTTAACTGTTGGTTGACCTCAAAACTGAGCTAATTTGGGACATAAATCCTGAACACCATACCAAGCTTTTCAAAAAATTCTTGCTTTCAGTATTTTCTTTTAACCTTTCCATGGATTTGGTATCAGATCTGCAAAGTTACAGGAACAATAGTATTCCACTAATATTTCAGATTATAAATTTTATTCTAAAATATTGTTACATTTTAACAAAAGAAATAAGTTTAGGCAAATAACGATAATTAGTATTTTTTCTGTGCAGTGCTTATTTTTTGGTTAGATTTATAGGTTCACATCTCTATCTCCCCCACCATCCAACTCACAATCATCCTTCTCTGATTTAGACTCTTTCATTTTCCTTCAATATATTATTTGTCCACCAGATAGTTAACTAAAAATGCTAATTTAACTTTGTAACTGCTCATTTTAAATTCTTCAATACTCTCCCAAGGAAGAAGAATCGAATTTGTTAGCAACTTGGTACTGCCTCTATCTCTAGCCTCATCTCTTGCTGTCCAGGAATTCCTGTCCCCATGATCTAATTCTTAATTTTCGTTCAGGTTTTTAATTTAATATCACTTTCTTGGAGGAGCCTTTACTGATCTTGAATCTATGTCAGCTGCCTAAATTATTGTACTCTTTAATTTTCTTCAATTAACTCTATATTTTCTAATTATTCATTAGTTTGATTATTTGTATAATATTGATCTTCCCCCCCTTTAAGTACCCTGAAGGTATAGATTGATTTTCTATTGGGCTGTACTCTATCTTAAGACTCTAACATAATTTCTGGTGTCTTGTAGGTGTATTATAGATGCTTAATAAATACGTGATGATTGAGAAGGTAGATCCCATTGAACAGTAGTACTTAAATTGTGTCTTAAAGGAAACACTCAAATGTAATAAATTACTTTTTCAAGGCCAAGGTTGTTTTTTAAGCAGGGTTGAGAACTGTCCACGTGCTTAAGTGATGACCTTTAAGTCTAGAATTTTTCAGCTTCTCACAAACTAACCTAGCAAAGCTTCCCAACCCATATACCATTTTGAAGAAATAAGAATATCTGGGAACTGTTCAAAAAAAACTATTGATATGCACGGCTTGCATTTCTTAAGAGTTTATTAAATGGGGTGTCACTGGTGTTTGTATTTATATACAGACACCTGTCAGTAAGCTTTAATCTATGGCCAATCAGATAAGAAGTCTAGGAATACAGAGAAAAAGAAAAAAACACAAACCAAGTTTGATTAATAAAAGTGATGAATTTGTTAAGGTAGAAATAAATTACCAACTTCAGTTTTATGTATTTCAGTTCTAAAATGTATGCAAGTATACAGTCTTAGTTTTCAGTTTTGTCAATTTTATTAGTAATACTGAATGATTTTAAACTATCATTACATTTAATCTTCTTCTTAAAGCTCCTTGTTTCTTTGGCAGTAAAGACATAAATTGCCATTGCCTATGTCTGTTGAACTTTGAAGTATAAAATTCTTTTTGCTTAGCTAACCTAAATCAACCATGTAATGTAGCCCCTTTGGGTAATAATTATATTTGAAATATACACCTGAGTAAAAGGAAGAAAAGCATCTCAATTCTAGCTTCTTTTCATTTAGTTTTATAATAACTAATTTATGTATTTCTTGAGTCTCCTATTATTCAAGAGGAATAAACCTCTTCCCCTCTCAAGATATTTATGAATATATGCCAATGAGCTGTTTAGTTTCCCCACCCCACCCCTAATACATGATGTTGATTTTTAGTAAATTATCACAAAATACATGTTATATGTCATTACTTTGCACTAAATTATTCTAATAAACATATTACTAAATCAACTTAAAATAGCACAATTAATGTTAGTAAACAGTACTCCAAATGTCCTGCCAACTGTTTTATATAAAGTTTCACTTCATTCCCTATGTCAAAAAATTTATGTCCTCAAAATATTTTTGTCATTGTTAAATAAATTTTTCACATCATTATTGATAATCTAGAAAATTAATACTGATAAAGACATTTTATGCTTATTGGGAAAATAGTTTACCACTGAGCCAAAAAAGAAACTCTAGATCAGTTTCAACTTTTTTCATTTTTCAATGAGACTATCAAAGATATGAGTCTTTTGCAAACTTTTGCTTTTGTTCATTGTTGTTTTTGGCAATCAATGAGGTGATTCATTGGGTGCCATGGGAAACTGTGTAACTTACTTTTGAGGCTCATCGTGTAATAACACCCATCCTCCCCCACCTCAGCCTTTTTGCTTGTGCGCATGAGCGCTCTCTCTCTCTCTCTCTCTCACTCACTCTCTCTCTCTCTCTTTCTCTCTCTCTCTATTTCAGAATATCCCAATTATCCTGCTTGATTGAAGGAGATACCTTCATGTGTGTCCACTCAAAGAATGAGAGCCACTGTTCTTTTTCAGAAATAGCCACTAATGAGAGTCATGGTCTATGCATAGAGATATGACCAACATTCTCCTTATACAATCTGCACACTTTTTTTTTTTTTTTGGCTTTCAAGACCACCCAATATTTCTAGAACATCTCAGTAGTCATATTTATTAAAATATTAGATATCCATTGCAAAAATTTATTAACATAACTATATATATGTATATATATATGAAAATGGTTATAAACCTACTACCTAAAGGCAAACCACTTTTGAAAATTATCTTGATATATAAATGGTGAGTACAAATATTCAGATTCAGAAAAATCTCTGCTATATAGTCCTAAAATATTATTTATTATCTCAAGATAATCATTTTGTGTACTGGCAAGAACATCACCTTATTCCATTCAATGTAAACTCATTCCAATAAGAGTTTTTAGAGTCAGTATAGTATTTTCTGAGACAAATTAGTTTTTCAGTCAGTTAGGTTTCTCCCCTCTCTTTTGTCTCTAGAATTGTATCCATGTTTTGGTTCAGCTCAAGCAGTATTGCACTAGGTTGAGGGTGGGGGGATATGAGTCCTCTCTTATCTCATCTGTTTATACTATATTTGTTTGTTTGCATTTACTCCTATTGGTCTTTA
Source organism: Pteropus alecto (assembly GCF_000325575.1). Classification (NCBI taxonomy): domain Eukaryota; kingdom Metazoa; phylum Chordata; class Mammalia; order Chiroptera; family Pteropodidae; genus Pteropus; species Pteropus alecto. The sequence continues at coordinate 8,086,078 of NW_006436811.1, read as the reverse complement.
ATGAGATACCCCTTTTCTAGTCTCTCTTCACATCCTCCTCTCTAAACAACAAGGACTTTTGATCCTCCAGCTCTCTCTCTGTTATATCCACAGCCTATCTGAAAGATATAGAAAACAATTGTCTACTCTCCTAAAACTCTGTGTAGCTTCCTGAAAATCATCTCCCTAGGAAAATTCTGTGGCCATTGCTACTTGAACTTTTAAGGATCATGCAGGACACAGGGCTTCTCTATAAGGCTTCTCTGAAACAAAAGACATAAGCACCTTCTGTATCCTGCACCTCTCTGTCCCAAGCAATAGTAGGAGGTTCTGCTCTATCTACATGCAGCTCAGTTCTAGGTTATCTTGGGGATATAATACCTTCTCAACACAAGTTTCTAAAATAAAGTTAAATCCTCTCCAGTTTTCCTCCCTCCTCTGGTTCGGTCAACTTTTATGTAATGTCCAAGGAAAGGCTCCTATTATATTTCCAAAATATTAGTCATAAAGCAACCAGATGTCTTCTGGTGTTAGTCTCTTACAACATTCTGACTCTTACAGGTCAATGTCCTAGCTTTCAAGAATATGTCTCTGCTATGAGTCTCAAGAGTCTGCTTTGGAACTCAGAAATCAAGGTATTGACATTTTGTCCTCTATATTCAATGTAGTCTCTCCCCTGAGACACTGCATGTTAATGAATAAATAGGGAAAAGATTACAGCAAAAAGGGAAATAGACTATCTATCCACCTGCCTACTTATCTATTTAACTGTCTTTTTAGAAAGCTTTTTTTTTTCTTTTGAGAATTCAGACATGTCCATTGCTCTTATTTCTCAGAATTCTACACTTTTTTCACTTTGCTTAAAGCTGTACCAGATTAACACATTTCTTTTATCTTCACCATTTTGAATTATTCCATTATACCTGCCATTGAGTTTATTGGATACCATGTTTATTCCCCAAATCATAGAGTTTCAGATGAAAGATGGGTATTGTTTCAAAGGTAATAAGTTTTATTTTCTGACAAATTAAAACATCTGAATAGGTTATTTTTTTCTTTTTTGGGGGGGATGGGGGGACTTGGGGCAGAGAATGACTGTAGCTCACACTGGTAAAACTACTCAAAAAGTTGAATGCAATATTGATGTAGACTTGGAGATCAAAACTTCTTAGACATTTATCAGGAGCTTGCAATAAAAATTCTTCAACATCACTTATAACTACTTTTATTTTTATTGCTAACCTCTTAATTCGTTTAGGTCTCCGTAATTATTGTGTAGACCAGGGGTCTGAAAACTTTTTCTGTAAAGGGCCAGATAATAAATATTTTAGTCTTTGCATACAATGTGCTTTCTGTCACAACTACTCAATTCTGTGGTAGAGCAAAAGTCACTATAGAAAATACATAAATGAATGAGCATGGCTGTGTTCCAATTAAACTTTTATTATTTTACAAAAATAAAGTTTTAGACTATCTGGTCCCCATCTAAAAATGTCTTCCCTTTTCAATTTATTCTGCACAATTTGGCCTATTAATCTTTGGAGGGCACAGCCTCCTCTGCTGTAATAAGTATATTCCTATTTCTCAGCCTGGTATTTAAGACCCCCTATAACATGACCATTAGAAAAGCAAGAAAACTGAAACCAAGCAGAAGAAAGTATTGAGAAAACAAATTTAACCATAGGCTTTAGTAAAGACAGTCCAAGAAGAATTGTCAAAAAGTATAGAAACTTCAAGCATAAAGCAGGTCAGCATCAGTGGATGCTCACATTTCCAATGCTGTTGGACACCAGAGGGGTAGATCCAGATGGTCATCTAACACTAGGTGGCCAGGAGGCACCATTTGCAGTTTTTTCTGTTTATTAAAGGCTATTGGCCAGGAGTCCAAGGGGACAGGGACAGGTTATAGCACTATCTACAAGCCAGGCATCCAGCAGGTTTATCATCAATTCACAGTTAAGCCAAAGCTTTGTTTCTATGTATCTGGATACCATCCAAATGGCTAGAGCTCATGGCAGAGTATGGGACTGGATACATAATAAGACAAGAGACTAGACTGACTAAAGTGTTGGGAGCGAAGAGAAACACAGTACAGTCTTGGAGCAGACATTGTAAAAGTCCATTCAGAAGAATTAAACTGGTTGCAGTACCATACGGGGCAGATTACCCCGTGCTTGGTAAGACCTCCCTGGGAACCCCCTCAGTTAGGTAAGTCACTTCAGAAGATCTGCCCTCTACAATAAACATTTATGCTCCCCTTCTTGAAGGTGGTCAGAAAACAGGTGAGGAAAGACTAAAAGACCCTAACTAAAATGCACCCAAGACCAGGGAAGACATGTAATACTAACTTGGAAATTTTTATTTAAAAAAATCTAATTGCCATGCTGAGCAGACCACTTGCATCGGCAAGTGTTCAGCTGCAATCGGCTTTAAGAAAAATCAAATAATATTCAAAGGCCACTTTATTAAGTCATCTTGAAAAATTACTATCATAGACACCAATATATTTATCATCTATATGAGCAATTAATGTTTGCCCATAGAAAGACCTAAATGGAAAATCAAATCATAATTAGATGATAACTAGGTAAGCATGGAATCAGTACAGGGATGATTTGATATATAAATTGTTTAATGGCATTAGGCTAAGATAACATATAATACATCCACTTCACCATAAAAATATTCTTGTGAATGGATGCAGAATATGTTTGTTACCTACAATTCCTTGCATCTGCACCTTCTTTAATAAGAGGGATACCTTTCATGGGAAGAAAGCATTTGAGTTTCAAAGAGAGTATTTAGGGGCATAAATTCCTTTGACCATTCTTGGATTAGTATTTTTCAAAATGTATTGCCTGCAACTCTTCTTTCACTATATTTCTATGGCTGGCCAATCCTTATTTTGATAGTCATAGTCTTTAAATAAATTTATATGGATGACCAAGTTGTAATCAAATTCTGTTTGCATGAGAACCATTCTTTACTTTCCCCATAAATTTGCTTATATCTGCCCCGGTTTATTACCTAACATTTTAACTCTCACGGGGGTATTCTCTTTTATTTAATTTCCAAAATTGTAAAAGTCCTCACATGCTGTCAACAGGGAATACCATGAAATGGAAACTACAGAGACACACAAAATCATATAGTAGACACACTGGACTCTTTATCTGGATGGCAGATGTGGACAGTTGGGGGCCCAGCTGTTGAAGGTTGTTGGTGGATTTGTTAAAGTAATTTAGTTTAAGACTCATTATGCCAAAGTCTACTTCCTGCCTCAATTAGTATTGGCTTAGAACAGATGTGGGACTAAACCTGTAGGAGTTATTGGTGAGGGTAGGGAAGTTGTATGTCAGAAGATTAAGCTTCTGGGAAGCAGAGAGAGCATGGCACAGAAGGCCCACCATGAAGTATAACAGAAGCTCCCAGTGGGAAGAATAAGATGAGTAAATACTGGCCTGAGGAAGAATAAGGGGAAACTAAATAATACTCTAGGGAGCTAAGAATCAGAAATCTGTACTGAACAGAGTTTGGAATATTAGCTACACAGGGTAGAAAACAGAAAGAGAATAGGAAAATGTAGCAATAAGTACCTACGAACAAACTACTTAGTATTCTGAGATCTTTAGTTATAGAATACTTAGCTGTGAGAAAGTCTGATGCTCACCAGCTCATTTAAAAAATGGAGACAATAAATAACTGACGGGCTTATTGTAAGACTTAAATAAGACAAAGAATAGAAAATGTTTATTAGAATATCTGACATATGATGTACACTGATAATAGCTACTTCCCTCTTGTCTTGTGAAGGAGATTCTTAACCTGGAATCTATGTCCCCAAGGAGAATCATGGCTGGGTATCAGAAAGTGCATGAACCCCTTCAAATTGTTTACAAAAATGTATGTGTGCACAGATGCACGTGCGTGTACACATGCGTGTGCACTCATGCACACATACACTTTTCTAAGAAGAGGGTTTACATCTTTAATCCAGTTTTTAAGAATGCCCATGACTGGAATAAAGGTTGAGAAGTGTTGTGCAGGTCCATAGTGGTAAGAGATGATTTCTTTATCTCATTTACCAGTACAGAAAAATGTGATCCTAAAATATGAATGGGCAATTTCCATTGATTCTGACTAGGTAAGACTATATCATAAGAAATGATCCTTTAATTCTGACAGCTGGACATGACAACTGTGCTTGGGAGTAAAGAGTAAATCACAGAGCAAAGGATTCTTTAATTGACTCAGTTTCCACTTAGACCTGGTCATGCACTGGAATTTGTCTCTCCTGTTTTTCCTTCCACATTAACTAAAGTGTCTGCATGATTTGGGCCTGTACTTCTATTCCAGGTTGACAAATGTTACCATATTTATTCTGACTCTTCCTAGGGGGGAGGGTAGATGATGGTATAGAGGTTGTATGTGATGATGATGGTCACTGTAACAGAAATAGATTTCAGACATTCTCCTCCTCCTATTCATATGATCCCTGTTGCCAATATTTATCAGCTAGAACATATTTAGCACCAGAGTGTTTATAAAGGATTATGCTAATAAAACGGATGCTTTCGTTTATGATGAAAACAATGACAGAGAATGTTTTGTATGGTGGCAGTTACAACATCTGGATCTACTTGATGAGGTAGAAGTAACATTTAGAAATTTTGAAAAAAATTTGCAGCTATATAAAATAAAGAGCAGATCTGGAAACAACCCATCTACCATTATCTGAAATGACAAAATCATCAATTATTCTGTATACACTGTAAAGATAGTAAGTTAAGATATAAAATATGTTTTTTGTAAATTAAAAAAGTCAAGTTAATATGTTTTTTCTTTGTCAGAGTTAATCTTTTTAGATAAATAGAAAAACACAGAATTAATAAGTATGCAAAGGATCATAACTCTAATTCCTCTAACACATTCATGAGCCAATTAAGGAAATATAGCTGGCATTCCATTACTGGTGGTGGAAGGTTTGGTTCAAAGAATAATTGGTCTTCTGGTGCATGAGATTATATGCTGAATTCTTTCTCATATATAACCTGCAGACAATTAATGTCTATTTTATGTCCTTTTTAAAAAATAATTTTGGTGAGTCTCTATAAAGCAACAACAAATATTTCTAAGAACAAAATAATAGTTTTTGTAGGTGATTCTCAATACACAAATAAGTATTTATTTAGCATTGTATTTACAGACCCATCGATTTCTTTCTAAAGGGTTGCCCTATTGTGGATTCAGACTTTTACATTTACATTGCTTTACTTGTCAATCAGTTTTACTCACTCAGCTTTAATGAAGTAAGCTCAGAAACATGGACCAGAGAAAGGAAAATGGTAAAATGTTAAGTGCATCTGTTTTAATGATTCAGAATCATGCACATTTTAGCTGAAATATTTTACAAGTAACCTATAACACTACTAGTTCAAATTTTCACCTTCAAAATGTTTTTATCAGAATTGATGTAAAGATGATCAGTTTACTGCTCAGTTAACAAAAGAAGACCTGGTTAAATTTGCAAATGATAGGAGTAGAAGGTAGATACGATGAAAATTAATAACAAAAGATGGATGTTAGAGAGAGGTAGAATTTTACATAATATAAAAAAACAGTTTATACATTCCACATGGGCAGGGATTGTTTGTTTGGTTCATTATGTATCTCCATTTCTTAAGACTAAGTGTGTCATATAGCAGGCATTCAATTAAAAATCTCTTAAATGGGTGAATTTGTGAATGATACAGTTCCCTCAAGATGGATTAGACAAACATGTTACTAGAATACTCCAACACAGACAGAATAACATGGTAGGGATATTGAACAGCGGGCTCAAGTTTCACTTAAGTGAATTTATTTATTGTTCTACTCGATAATGTACTTCTATATCTTAACATAAGAGAAACATGATGAATAATAGTATCCCTTCTGCCTAATCAAAAAAAAAAAAAAAAAAAAACCAAGAGTGATATGTTTGTATAATAGCAAGTAAATTCTCAAGATCTTTTCTGAGCTTTTCTATAAAAGAACCAGAATAAACTGAAAACAAGATCTTTTCTGAGCTTTTCTATAAAAGAACCAGAATAAACTGAAAATTAGATAGTTGTTAAACATTTTTATATATCAAATTTAATTACTAAAATTACTTTGATCAAGAATTTAAATTAACAAGAACCAAACTGAGAGTAATTTTTTTCAATTTTCAGGTAAACTGGAGTATTTAGCACAATCTAATTAAGACATATCTAAGCAAGTTGTTTTGGGTCACTTGTCACTACTACTCAGAAACTCTTGAATATATTTGTTGAATTTTTCTACCTCAGTCTTATATTGGGTTCCTTTCCTTTGCTTAAGAATAAAAATGTTTGTATTTTTTTGTTTGCAAAGCAAAATTTTTAACATCTTTCTAATGAAATTGCTCTCTTTATAGAGAGTCAAGTGATTAGTAATAAGTCATCACTTGCAATGATGGCTTAAAGCAAAATCATCAATATTCAGCTTGATATCACAAAACATCTGCTCTTTGATTGTAATATGCTACTTTGTATAATTTGTTTCAAAAACACTTAGTTTTATTTACATGTACCAGATTACATTCTATAAAACTGATGTGACTGGTTAGTATTAAGACTTGCAAATAACAACAAAATATATGCAGACACATACTAATAAATTGACCTTTATATTTTTTCTTCATAGCACAATAGTTCATAGTCCCTCAAAAGAGTGGTGAGGACCCAGAGGCCTGAGGTCCATTTTAAATCTGACTAATTTAACACATACATAAAAAGAGTTAATTACATTAGAGTTCACAGTAACAGCTATAAAAAGCATGATATATGTGTGAGGGTCGTTGGCAGGGAGGGAGATGTATCTCTTATGAATAATGAGTTACTTGATTAAAGAAAGAGATATCACTTTGTGGACCGACTTGAGTACTCTTCATGTAATAAGGATTTTCTCGTTTTCCAGTTTTGTCTCTTCATGATAGAGCTTATAGATCTCTTAATACAAACAGATTACAAGATTTGACTTCTACGGTGTTCTTTTCAAAGCTCTCAGTTACTTGAAAATCACTGGAATTTCTAAAACTCCTCCACATACTTTGTTTATTTTGAAGGAACTGTATATACATGCTTTGCTCATTAATCACAGATTTGGAAATGTAAGACAATATTAGCAACTAAAAAGATGTTTCAAGAACTTAACGACTGAAAGTACTGAATAGTATATCTGGATACATAGATCAAATAATGAAAGAAAAAAGTAAAGCCACCAGTTTTTTATCCATCATGAATTTGGCTGTTCTATTTAGAAAACATTTCTTGAAAATCTTGTTTGTTATTTAGCCTGTTTGATGATGTTTCTAATTTGCAAGCTTAAGAAAGCAAAACAGCAATGTTTGAAAGCCTCTCCTTGAGGGTTAGGCTAAAAGCAGGAAGTGATGGCCAGGATCAGACTCAGAGATTCACTCCACCAGCACCACCACCTCCTGCGTGAGCTGTCAAATGCTGAGTTAAAAGCTCATAAAATGAGGTGCAAAGCAAAGAGAATTTTACACATTTGGACTCAGTTGTAAATATTTTTTGCAAAGTTCTCCAAGTTTGGTTTTTAAATAATTTTTAAAAATTCTTTTAAATACCTGAAAAACAGACTTGCATGCAAGATATATAAAAAAAAGTTTTAAATAATGGAGGTCTACCTTTCTAATAAGGCCCGAAAAGCAGGGGTTATGGTCGAGCTCAACTTTCAAGCAGAATTTCCCCAAAACGATTTGACTCATATTAGGATACAAGTTACTTGTAGCTTAAGTAGAAAATGACTTTCTTAAGAATTATTGAAATGCTTAAAATGCATGAAAATGAAATGATTTATTTTTAACATCATAAACATAAGAGAGAGTAATAACGACTAGGTACTCTCTACTTTAGTAAAATTATTTGTTGGCTTCAAAACATTACATAGAAGGAAGAATAGCCCATTCGTTATATCACTTAGCACTGTTTGCCCAAGTAAAATTATTTACATACTATGTTTTATACTTATTAAAAAATCTAATAACCGCAAAATATTAAAAGAATTAAATGTAGAATAAACTGTTAGTGATCATCATAGTTTACATTATCTCCTTTGAAAATGAATGCCTTAGAAACTTTTCTAACAATTTTAGGTAATGTTTAACCTTTATGTGCAACTGTCCTCTGTCAGTTTCATGATGAGTTAGCAGGTACCCTGGCTGAATGTCTTATTTCAAGAGCTCTAGATGAACAATTCCTGTTTAATCATGAGAGAGACCCTGGGGAAAAAGTAGAACTTCTGTTTACTATTCTCTGTGAGATCCAATGAGGCTTCCAATATTTGTTTATTTCAAAATTATTTCCAAAAATATAATTCTAGAGATATCATCCAGCAAGATATATTTCAACTAGTAGTTCTTAAATGCTGAAAATACACCCATATTATTAGGAACTATGAGTTATTATAGTTTCATTCCTTTGATATAAATTTTATTAAAAACAAAATAAAATGTGGTTATATTCCCATTCTTGATTCTCTACTTTTTAAAATGCACTGGTAATCAGTCCAAAATTTATTAAATATATATATTTGCCATTCAATAATTTTTTATTAAGATCCATGTTTTCAATGGATTAAATCATTTACCAAAATATTCCTACAAGTATTCTAGGCATGGAAGGATGGAGAATATTCATTGAGTACATGCAATACTCATACTAATTTCTGTGTAGGTACACAGATATGAAATGTAACACCTCAAAATTCAAGATTTGGTATCAGAATTATTGTGAGAGAAAATGAATGACATCGGACATAACACCAAGATGTTTAATAGTAGAATGTTTAAAAATGGAATGTATTGAGAAAGAAATTAAAGATAGCATCTAATGCAATGATTTCAAAATAACAAGCACTTAAAAATTCTTAGGGCATTTTATAAAATAAGTGAAACCATGGGTATTACATAAACTTTTCCTTAAGGAAGGCATATTAGACATTTCAGGAAAAAAAAATCAAAGTTCACTGTGAATTAGTTTGCGAAAAAAACAGCATGAAGATTTTTATTAGTCCAAAATTATTATCTTCCAAATATACCTACAAGGCTTCAAAGTATCTGGGCCAGATTCATCTTGACCCAGGACCTATTTTCCAGTCCATCAAAACCAGTTCTGAATCTTGATTCCTATTTAAGTTTGAAAAAGCCACCTGCAGCAATTGCTAGAAACACTCTCTTAAAAACCTGCATTTAGAATGAAAGTAACTTTCTCTGCAATCAACTTAAAAAATTAACCATTTTAATTGACCTCGAGAAAACATTAAGCAAAGAGATTCAACCAAAGGCTGATCTTAAAACGCTTAAAGTGTGTGATCAGGGTTTCTTTTAATATATTTAAAGTGAGATATACTTTTTAATGTCACATATAATGCACCAAGACAAAGGCAATGAGGCTCATCAAGTGACACGATAAAATAAAACTATAACTACATGTCAAATTAATTTACCCTTTTGTATCTATCTTCAGTGTCAGTTGAACTTGGCATGGAAAGCACTCATTAAAGAATTTGCCCAAGTACATGATATCTACAGCACTGATTCTTCACTATCCACTCAGTCCTTGAGAGCTTTTCATGCGTCTTCTCTTCCTCTGAACTTCAGAGGAAGCCATCTGCTAATTACCTCACAGAAACCTGATCTTAAAAACCCTTGAGCTGTTTTACTTGTTTTTGTCTTAGTTACTTTACAGTCTTCCTGTTTCTTCCTTGCCTGTGATCTGTGAGATCTGTAACCAGTCCCTCAGGCCCGCTCCCTCTAAAAAACCTTTTTCCTCGGACTTCCTAAGAGCATTGCTCTTGTGTTCATTCATCAGATTAGATTTCCATCTCTTGTTTCTATTCCATGCATTCAGTCATCTGTATATACCAATCAATCATTTATTCCACTCGAGGGTCTTTAGTACATTTGTTTGTTTGTTTATTTGTTTGTTTTGGTTGGTTGGTTGGTTTTGGAGCTTGTTTGTTTTGTTTTGTTTTGTTTTGTTTTGTTTTGTTTTGTTTTGTTTTGTTCAGTTGGTTGGTTGGTTGTTGGGTTTGGGGCTTGCTTGTTTTGTGAGTCATAAACCAGCCATTGATCTATTAAAATGTGTATAAGGATTGAGAAGGACCACACTGTACTGTGGCAATGTACAAAAAAGCATGTGCCACATTCGAGTTTCACTGTCTAGTGTCCAGGCCTACCTAGAGGAAGAGGGAGAGGAAGAGAGAGAGCCTCAGAGAATACCTCATGAAACCCAGAACTCCCCAGTTTTATCTCCCAGTTTTATCAACCAAAGCTGACTACAACATTCAAGCCACTGAAGAGTGGAGATGGACACCAGATTGGCCGAGTGGGGAGATTTTCTTTGCTATTCATATGTGTGTGTGTGTGTGTGTGTGTGTCAATTAAAATACAAATTAGAACCTATAAAAACAAAAAAAGAGGTTTAGGATGGATATTTTTTAATAGTAAGTTAAAACAATATAAAATCAGTGCTCCTAAGTGGAAAAAAAATGAGTTACTGATTTTAAAAGGCATAAGTATATAATTATGGATATGTACACATTCATTTCTTTATGGAAAATGAAAAATAAGATTATATTTTCTATTTGTGTCATAGTTACTTGATAAAGTTTTCTCTCTCCTAATTTTCATTCTGCTTTTTTTATAAGATACATATTAATTTGCTTATTTTTTTAAGTACTGAACATCCTCCCCAAGTCATAAGTAAACAGAGAAGCAGAATGTTCTAATGCGTTAGAAGAGCATTCACTAATTCAGCCTCTCCTAATATGAATGGTATAATATCTCTGCCCAAGAAAACAAGGTTCTGAAGATATCTAAAAGAAATTCTAAAAATGGAACTAGTATACTTGGGAGTTTGTATACTTTGGCATAAACTTGAACTTGTTATCCAAGTATTATTCTATGATTGCCTATGGGCTGAAGTTTTATACAGAAGTAAAAGTCATTCTCATCTGAAAACATTCACTAATAAACTGACACCAAATCCTCAAGTGACTCTACAGTCTAGGGATATCTGTGAGCACAGAGCTCTGTTTGATTTGGGGGCATCTGATAAACTATGCATATCACTTGCAAGCAGAAATCGAATTTGCTTAAAACATACGCAAAGTCTTTTATAAATTAATGACTGGCAAAATTAGACTAGTCAACACTCAGACTAGAGAAAATGGAAAAAATGACAGGAAGAGGTAAAAATGATGACTAAAAAGGATTAAAAGAGACATTTAGGACAATTATCTTCGAGACAAATGACTCTTTATGGTTACAATATATAGTCAAACATGAAAAGTAGAAAATAATCTGTTTTCATAGTATTTTGTCTGAAAAATTATACCAATCAAAATTAGGCCTTTACTTGTTCTCAGTCATACTAAGGCAGCATACATAACTTATTGCATAATACATAGTTTTATTTTTTTAAAGACGATATCATAGTCAAACCTTTTTTTCCTTGACTCTATAACAAGACATTCTGATTTATTTAAGTGATCTTTTTTTAAGATGTTATTTCTTCACATACTGAAAAGACCTTGAGTGTATTATTTTATAATATAAACCCTAACAAAAGATAAAATCCCTTTGGGGAAGGAAGGGAGTCTGGGGATTGAGTTAAGCATCAATGACCAATAATTTAATGCCTATGCAATGAAACCTCCATAAAAACCCTAAACAAAGGGAACACAGAGATCTTCCAGCTGGTGACCACACCGAGGTGCTGGGAGGGTGGCTCACAAAGTGATAATATGGAAGCTCTCTGCCCCTTACCCATGCCTTGCTTTGTGCATCTCCTCCACTGGGCTATTTCAGAATTGTATCCTTTAAAATAAACCATTAACTGTAAGTAAACTGTTTAACTGGTCCATTGGAACTATGGGATACCTGGGGCTTGTGTTGTATCTGAAATGGGAGCAGTCCTGTGGGACTGAACCCTTAACTTGTGGAGTTTGATGCTAACGCCAAGTAGTTCATGTCAGAATTGAACTGAATCATTGGACATCCAGTTAATGTCCAGGGAGTCAGAGAATTGGTTGTTGGTGAGGAAAAGAACTCACACATTTGGTGTCAAAAGTGTTGTGAGGAGAGATAGTGCTTCATTTGAATTATGAAAATAGTTTGGACTTCATAGACTTCTGAAAGTGTCCTATGGACCCCCAGGTTTTTGTGGAATATACTCTGCTCTATCACAATAGCAAAATGCATTGTTCTACAAAATAATACTGAGAGAGTGTTTGGAGAAGCTCTCTGACAGAACAGCCTCAGCTTTTCTGAATTTATAAAATAGGTGGATAGAACCTTGCACATTCAGAATTAATTAGTTATATAGAAAAGCAGAATTCTATTTTATTGAGTAAAGTAGCAATGGGAAAGGACAATGGCAGAAAAGGGAGAAATTAATGCATGTGATCTTTATTTTGTCATCAATTGAAAGACCATGGTCTGCTAAATTTTTTGTCTCATTCACTATGCTACCTGCTCTTTAAAAGCAAGAAATACTTTTTATTTATTTGTTAATTCCTAGGCCAAATGTAATGATTAGTATATAGTCAGGATTCAATAAATTTCAAACAAATGAACAAACAAGCTAAACATAGATGTGGCTATTGAACATTTGCTTGACTTCAGAATAGGCAAAAACAGGAATTGATAGTTAAACTGCAAACAGAGTTGAGATCTAAAAGGAGAACAGAGAAAAAGGAACACAGAAGAAAACGCAGAGTACTAGGAATTTATTTCTTTTAATTCCTCTGCATTTTTTCTGAATCCAAAAGTTTTTCTCCTTTACCTAAAGCTGTCTGCTTTTAGCAATCTTGCTAATGAATTTTATCAAAAAAAAAAAAAAATAGAACAGTACACATAGTTATTCAAGTAAGTGCCCCTAGAAGTTTGAACTTGCAGTTACACAAATAAGTGAATTGCTGATTGCAAAGGGGAAAAGGAGGAATTATCTAGTAATCAAAAAACTTGAAGTCCACACCCTGGGTTTGCTTCTGTTTTTGCCATTTGCAGACTGTATAAACTTGGTTAACTATGCTTTCAGATCAGTTATATGATAGGCAGTCAAATTAACAGTCTGGGTTCTACCTACCTTAGAATTTTATGAAGAGAAAATTGTAAAAATAAAAATAATAAAATAAATAATAAAGCCCTAAGCAAACCAAAAGCATTTTTATCTTTCACTCTATCTAGTGGGGACAGTTTAGTGCACTTCTAGAGCCACCCGACAGGTGATAGAAGATGAAAGTCACATAGACCACATTCCCCTTTCCACCTGGCCTAGGCAGAATAAAGCTTCAGCACATTCAAGGCACAGGGCACTTTTTTCCTGGTTTAACCCTATCTTATCTCTCCTACTCTGCCCTGCTATCAGTAGTACTGTAACTGAAATGATGATAAAGAACTCAAGCCAATCCCTCCACGTGAGGGGAGGATTTAGTAAAGGAGAGAGAGAAGATAGTTTCTCACTCTGCACACCTCATCCCACTCACACAGGGCTTTCCCCAAAGACCTAAGTGTTATTGGTTAATGGTTACTCTTTTTCCATAGACAAAGGTAAGAACAAGGGAAAGGGGGAGAGAAAAGCAACTTCCTCTCCAATAAACTTCATTCCATTTCATTTTAAGCAATGGATAAAAAATAAACATGGGGAAAGTATGCCTTGATAAAAGGCATTTACCTCATACAAATACTGCCCAAGCGTAAAAATATTTGACGTGGTTTGTAAACACCAAGAAAGAGGAATATTTAGATATTTTCTAAGCTAGCTATGTATAGCCTTATACTATTGAATTACAAATCCCTAAATAAAAATTAATGTTTAGAATATCTACCTTGGAAGGATAATAAGAAAACATTGGCCTTATAGCATACTAATATTTTTGAAATGATAAAACTATTTAGCTATTCTAAAATCAGATGATGCAATTAAATAGAAAAGCATTTCATTTTTCTTCTAGAGAGCTGACGTTTATTCAAATGTAAAGTAACATAATCCCCCTTAAACTGTTACTCTTTCAGAAAATAAAAGAAGTGTTAGAGATGTTATTCACTCCAAGAAATAAAATAAAGCATTCATGAAAATCTTGACTCCAACATAATAAAACGATATAGATAAATATACTTACTAATACAAATTGAAAGTATGGTATAAACTTTTTTTAACCATCAAAATTTTGTGAAGGTGACAGGTTCTTAGTCATGAAACTGATGAAATCTCATATTTGATGTATAATACAAGAAGGATAAAGAAGTGATGCAAACTGGAAATCTGCGCCCATTCCCCAAAATTCCATTTTCTAAGAGACCTGCATTTAAGAACTGCTTGATATCTGTAAGGAGAGTATTAGCTCAACAGAAATTCAAAAGAAAAACAAAACTTCAGTTTATTGGAGGTTATAGAACATTGTGATATGCAAATATTTTATTAATATTTAATGTAGTAGCTTTACCAATAATATTGTTTGAGTCCCTTTGACAGTAATAAGTTTTCAAAACAAAAGTTAGCCATCCTTCAATTACCAGGAGGAGACTATAGATTGGATTATTTCTAGGTTTAACAATTATACTTTATATCTCCTTGCTAAAATTCACATTTCCTATAATAAAATAGTGATTACATATCTTAACAGTGATTATATATCTTAATGAGTACTGTGAAGTAAGTAAATATTGTATGTACAAGAGAGCTAAATAGAGTAACTACAAATATTTTCATTGGAAGCCGTAGATTTCTGCTCCATTAGATTCAAATCAAAAGGGATCATTGTTCTCACACTAACAAGCTAGAGAAACTACAAAATCAAATATCTTACTTTTTTTAAACTCATCATGAAATTGAGTACACAAAAAAACTTAAATGAACAAAATTTCAGAAAGTAAGAAAATTTTCATGTGGAAGAAAATACCTAAGGCTATTGTCATCCTTAGAAAAATAGCAGAATGATAAGGTAAGCAGCCAAACCATTAATAAGTATTTGATGGCAAAGTGTAAACATGGGAGATAAAAACTTAGAGGTACAGACACAATATAGGACTGCTTCCACCTGAAAACTTTTCCCCCAAAAGCCTCTCTCTGTGCTGGTGTTGTACACCACTGGCTGGTGCAGGTAAGAAAATAAGACCTGAATGACTGTGGACTTCTTATCAGAGAAAGTAAAATAAGTCAAGAGATAACAGAGCAACATAGAGTACTGGAATAAAATAAACAAGAAACTAGATTTCTATATCTAGCAAAAATATCTGTCAAAAAAAAAAAAAGGCAATGTAAAGACCTTCTTAGAAAAAAACAAAAGCTGAAAAATGTGTTGCTAGCAGACCTATACACAGGGAAGTGTTAAAGGTAGTTCTTCAAGCTGAAAGAAAATGCTACCAGATGGAAATCGGATCCATAGAAAGTAAAGACCTTCTCTAGAAATGGTAAATATGTAAATGAATTTAAAAGACACTTACTGAACAGAAAATTCACTAAAAATATTTGAAAATGATGCTCAAACATGAAATATTTAATCTCACTCAAATGAGAGAAATAGAAATAGAAATAATACTAAGATAAAATTTCTCATCTGTCAGACTGGCAAAGTTAAAAAGCAAGACAACACATTCTGTTGGCAAGGCTGTTGGGAATCAGACACTCATATGTTGTTCATGGAAATGAAAGTGCAAGAAGCTAGTTATCGAAGATCACAGAGATTCATAGTTATCTAAGGCTAGGGCTGGGGAAAAATGAAGAATGACTGATCATGGGCACAGAGTTCCTTTTGGGGGTGATGAAAATGTTCTAAAATTGACTGTGGTGATGGTCATGCAACTCTGAATATATTAAAAACTAATGACACGTACGCTTTAAATGAGCAAATTTTATGGCATGTGAAATATGTGTCATTAAAGTTGTTACATTAAAACAAGAAAGAAATAAGGGGATATAAGAAAAATATACATGTATACATGTAAATACAGAAAAGATAAATCAGAAACTAAAAAGATTCATTACCTACAGAGGATGGGTAGGAAAGAGAGAGAAAAAGGAAAAATAGGAGTGGGGTGGTAGAAATAGAGAACATTTCCTAATTAACTGATTGATTAATATTATTCTGGATGCAAATAGGAAGTTTCTTGATCAAGACAGCTTATCATTACCTATAGTAATAACCACGTCACTTCTAGAACAACTGTCAAACACACAAATACACACACACATTCAGAAGTATAACTTGAAAATTATTACTCAAAACAAAGTGAAATACTAAAAGGTATATAATTCACTCAAAAGAAGGTAGAATTGGGGGAACTGAGACAAAGAACAAATGGGATATGTAAGTGGTGCTATAGGATGGGCTTTGCAGCTTCTCAGTTGCACTGGTTGGGCTTCATGGTCAGGCAGGGCTTGGGGCTATGTTCGGCAGCAGACTTGGCTTTAAATTTGCTTACCCCACCCTAGCAGAGCAGTAGAACTGATTGTAAGGCCAGTAAGACTCGTTGGCTGGGGACCCAAATCAGGCAGATCTGCCCACTGAGCCCCCTGGTCAACAGGGCTACAACTTCTGCTCTGCAGATAGGCAGACACTGGCTGGGCTCTCTGCTCAAGTGCTCCCTGTGAAGCAAGACTTGAGACCAGTAGTATCTCACTACATTGGGGGATCTGCATGTTCACTCAGGATCTCTTTTTTTCCCATTGGAGAAGCCATAGGCCCCAGGGGTCCCTCTTCATGAGGCACTATGCTAGCCAGTAAGGAGAAGGGCCATCGGTCAATGTGTAGTCATTGCTCTTTCTCTTCTAATGTGGCCCTCCTCAGTCTCTGTGGTCCAGGGGGTGCTTCAGCCTCACCATTCTGTTCTGAGAACGTCATAATGGTGTCTTGGCTATGGATAGCTACAAGTTTGTCTTCTTACGAGAGGGATAGAAGTCAGGAAAATCTATATCACCATCTTGATGACATCGCTCTTATTTTCAACTTAGATAAAAGGATATTGTATTTTCTTTCTCCTCATCCAATGATTTGAAACATACATGTTTCATTTTAATTACCCTATTGATAATATTTATGTTTTTCCAAAATATTTTTAACTTAAATTCCTCTAATTGTCAAACCACTAACAAATCAATCTTCCCAATATTCCAATAGGAAAGAGAAGAGCACATCTAAGTTACATAACCCAGGTTCTAATTTCTCTATTGGATGAGCAGTGCTTTTGAAATCAGTATTCAGTAAAACTTATTTGATATATCAATACTCACTGGCAAACAAACTAACACAAAGATAAGAAAAAAAAGTAAATGCTAATTTGATGTAACAGGAACATATGTGGAAAAAATGGAAACTTATTACTGAAAATGAAATCTGTTTAAGAGATCCTCAGTATTGGACTGTTGTTGTTGTTCCCTTTGATTTAACTAAGGGTGTATGGAAAGAACACATTGCTTTTATTCTAACCCACGGACATCAGCAGAGTGACTGCAGTTCAATACTCAAATAGCTGGCTTTTGGGAGTGCAAGGGGGAGGCTCGAGTTGACTTAACAAATTCCATTTATTGAAGGCACATTCTAAGCTTCATTTTCAGTTCAGCCTCCAGAAACTGACTTAGTTAATTGGAACAATTAAGAGTCACCGAGGATATAATTGCCCCTTTCATTTTGCTTTGAGAAGAAAGACATTGATTTATCTCAGAAAACAAGAGCCTAGGGGTCTGCAAAGAAAGGGAATGAGAACATTTTGGTTAAAGAAGAATATCAGGAAATCTCTTTTGTAATCAACTCAAGAAATGATATGCCTTCGGCTTCTCTCCAAGACAACAGAAATTATGAAATGCTTGAAACTGGTTCTAAAAATCCTAAAACTATGGTCTATTTTTGCAAAGTAAAAGAGTCTGTCTGCTATCTATATCAGCTGCTACCCTTGGTCAACACTTAACACACACACACACACACACACACACACACACACACACTTCCCAGAATAAATGAAAAAACTCATGCGATTTTATTTAGATGACAGTATTATCACTCTAATTAATAATGTAAAAAAAACTTCAAGATTCTAGAATACATGGAAAAAATTTCAAGCCAGTCTTACAAATTAGTTAACATAATATATATCACACATGTAGATTATATCAACATAATTGCAGAGATCTAGTTTTATGACTTTCACATTTGGATATTCTTAAGGCTTTAATAATTGTGAGTCTGATATGTCATGGCACAAACCTATGGCAATATTTGAGAACATTAATTTTAAATCTTTTATTTATGATTCTATTATTTGAGCATATCATAGTTTGTTTATTGTTATTTAAAAATATTATAGCCCTTTAAATTTTCACAATTGGGCTGGCTATATGAATTTGGAAAAGATAAGGAATCAACTATAGAATTAGCTTTCTTCTATATTTGTTGTGTCTACCTAATACTAACATACAGGATTTAGTCAGATGCTCCACTGTTTTGTCTACACAAGGCCACACATCTGCCTATGGAATCTGTATCACATTGTGCTTCTCAAAAGAAATATTCTGCTAGATAAGAATAAAAGATTATCTTCCATTTTGAAAACATTGGAACACCTTCAAGTCTTTTCTTTTGGGTTCAATTTCATCTCTTTTTTTTTAAAAAGAAAATTATCAACCATAGAACAGGTGTGATAACATTTGAATCTTGGTTTATTAGACCACATTAAAATAATTTAAGAAAAAATTTTTTCTATGACCACTTTGAGTATTTCATATAAGCTGTAAACTTGAAAAACTGGCATAAGCATTTCTCATAGGCTTATTCTGCCTTGATCTGCCTAGTTCTGCCCTTAATCTGAATAGAAATATGGGAGATGCTCTAGGTCAAGGTATGAAAAATGACACGAGAAAGAAGAGAAAATTAGATCTATATTACCTATAAAGACTGAGGAAGGTTTGAAATTGAAAAAGGCAAAGTTTCTGCAGTCCATCCCTCCTGCCAAGCCATTTGTCCCAGTGAAAGGAGACCTTCAAGTGAACTCTTTAAAGGTCGACAGGCAAATTCCTTAGTCTGTTCATGAGAACTGCTCATCTCCAGAGAAGGCCATATTTAAATTCTTAGATCTGTATTCAGCAAATGCTTAATGCAGAAAATGACAGTTTACTGTTAAACCTTGGTCAGTCTGTCATAAATTTGTTATCATTTTTAATTTAACAAGAACAAAAAAAAAGTGTTAAATATCCCTATAGAGGCATGGTACCACACACAATTTCTTTTACAGATATCTCTTCTAAAAATATTAATATGGAACCACTAATCAGTTGGTTCAACCTTTTCTGCTACCACAAAGGAACACAGAGTTGATAATAACCATGCCCCACCCCCACGCATGCTAGATAAAGTATGTTGCCACCAGGAAGTATAATTTGAGTGTCAATAAAATCATAGCTCTTGTGCAAGCCTAAAATGACAGCCACTGAGTTTTGAAAAACAAGCATGGCGTAAACTTGTCAAAAAGTCTCAGCTAAAATGCACATATCACCAAAAATCAGCTTCTGGTCCTTAGTCATTAACGCTTTGGCCCACGTTCATTTATGAGAACATATAGTTTGCCTCCTGAACCCTGAATAAATGTGATGCAGTGAAGATAGAGAATCTTGTAGTTCAAACTCATGGGGGAAAATGGCACTGAGAATAGGAACACATGAGAGTGGTAGCAAAATAGGGTATATTTGAGGTGATAGTGCCAGTGATTGAAAGTGGAGGAGATAGTCAGGAAAAAGAGACTGACCCGAATAAACCTTCATGTGGTTGACTATATTTTCTAAGCCCTAAGTAGATTCTAAAAGTAAACTAGAATAAAACTATGTCTCTAATATTATTTTAAATACTCTAAGTGAAGATACTAGATTTTGGTACTACTTGTAGATTTAAAGCAGTTGGCTTTTAATTTCTTTTAAAGATAGGTTTAAATGATGACAATGTTTTTTTTAAAACCACTTAGACATGTACTCATGTCATCTCATTCAAGGTTTTGGAAAACCAACGTGTTGCTAATTTTCAGGAAAAAAAAATTATACTTTGTGACAGCCTGCCCTGATTTGAGAGGCTGGCTTTAAATTAGGGAATGCTTTCAACTGCTTTTTGAGACATTGGTAAAAATGTAGCTTAAAATTCGAGTAGATTACACATATTATCGAGCCTCCAAAACAATGATATTAGCAAAGATGAAATACTGCCATTTGTGACAACATGAATGAATCTTGAGATTATCATGCTAAGCAAAGTAAGTCAAACAGAAAAATCGAGAACAATATAATTTCACTTATATGTGAGATATAAAACTGAAAGCAATAAATGAAAAAGACAAGCAAAATCTCATAGACACAGACCACAGTTTAGCAATTACCAAAAGGATAGCAGGGAAGAGAGGAGGTAGAAAAGGGTAAAGGAAGTCAACATATGGTGATGGAAGGAGATTTGACTTTGGGTGGTGAACACACAATGCAATACACAGATTATGTGTTATAAAATTGTACACTTGAAACCTATATAATTTTATTAACCAAAGTCACACCAATAAATTTAATTAATTTTTTTTTAAAAAAAAGGTATCAGCAAAGAGCCTGCTTAGACATGAGGACAATGAGCATTATATTCCATTTTTAATCTCCTGAAGACTAAATCAGGTTATGACAATCACTGTTGTAAGCATGGGGAGCATAATCTTCCAATGGTATATTGTTGGTTCCTAAGAGTTCGTCTTCTATTTCCACAAAATTCTTCACTATTTTTATGTATCTTTTAAGGCATTGCAATCTCCAATAAAATTCCTCTGATGAAAAATTAAATTTAGCTTGCCATTGTAGGGATGCAAAATTTCTTCTCTACCCATTTTAGATTCTCAGCTGGGGTTTTATGACAAAAGATGGATTAACAAGAGAAAAATAAACAGAAGTTTATTAACAAGGATATCACATATATACATGGAAAAAAAACTCAGGAATGAATAACTCAGAGGAGTGGCTAGAGCTGGTATCTGTATAGCAGCTTAGCAAAGGAACAATAAATATTTAGAGCAGCGACAAGATACAAAAAGGACTGTGAGTCTCTAGGGGCAGCAAATTGTGGGGAGGCAAATATATGGGAAACTAATGGTAGATAAATGCTAGTTAGTAAAGTCTCCAGGCTGATAAAGGTTATTTCTGATTAACTTGGGTCATTTCTGGTAGAGAAAGGAGGAAGGACATCTTTGTAAATTTATGTTCTGCTTTCAGGTAAACGGGAGGGCGGAAGATTTGTTTGTTCATTTATTTGTTTGTTTGTTTTAAGTTGCTTCTTCTCAATTGCCTTCAGCTCAAAATAATCCTTATGCCAAAGTGGCTTATTGGGGTGGCGAATTCTGCAACCCTTCAGCACGAAGACTGATATCTGTTTTCTTGCACTCACATGACATTTCTGAAACTTTTTGAACAATAAACTCATTGTGTGGTGCCACTTATACAAAATTAAGGATGTGGGGAAAACAAGGATTTGTTGCATTCAATTATATTTTTTCTTTTGTTTGCTAGAGAGTAACTTTGCCAATACTTCAGCAACTATAATTTCTGTAGTTTGAGATTTAAAATTATTTATTTTCAATTGATGTGTTTTTTTAATTAAAATGAGGGAATAGTATATCTGAGAGATGTTAAGTAATTTAAGAGAAGGGGATCAATATTATTAAGCATCTACTATAGGTCAAATATACTTGGCACATTAAGTACCCAGCTTAATTCTCAAAACCACTCCAAGAGATAGGTTTTTATAGGACAAGAAACTGAGGCTCAGAAAGGTTAAATAACTTGTTCAAGATCTTGGGTCTAGTAATTGTGTGACTCAGGTTTTCCTGACCCTAAAGTCTATGCTCTTTTTATTACATAGACTATCTAAATAAGTGGGATTAGCCACATGGGTTCTGATAAAAATAATGAATGATGACATTTTTGAAGGATGGAATCTAATAGGAGATAAAGTTTGTCTAATATATTTTAACTGAATCTCTTTGAGAAGTAGCTTAAAAATACCAAAATAACAGAATGTTCAAGAGATAAAATATAATATCAATCTGTAATTTTATTTCTCCTGGGATAAAATTTTTAACATGTTTTTATAAACATATAAATACTTTTTTAAATGTTCTATTTTTAGCTGTGAAAATACACTGGCTGACTGTTGCTGAACCATTTCTCCTTTCCTTCAGTGTACTTAAATGGACTACAATTTGAAGCCACCATTGTATTTAGATGTGGCCAAATGACTGAGTAAGAATGTGCCAATGGAATGTGGGTGAACAAAATTGCCTCATTTCCAGGCAAGGTCCATAAATCTTCCTGGATGGTAACACCCAGTATACCCTTAGAAGCCACATGTTTAAGACAAAAGTGTCTCTGTGAGCCTGGACTCACAAATAATAACTTGAGGCAGAACTCAGAATTTTCACCACTGCTCCAACACCTCTTTATTTAAGTAAGAAATAGACATTTATTATATGAATTAAAGTGACTCTACATCCCATTATTTTCAGAACAGCCCCAGTTTGCATCTCCTTTCCAGTATATTTATTAAAGGATACCCCTTTAATTCTCAAAATGTTCCAGTTTGAATAATAAATATGATCTCTGTAGTATTAGGCCACAGACATTTGTATATTATGACAAACACCATTACCTTAACTAAAATTTTTATTTATGTTTGTTTTATTCTGTTCATTTTCTTTAGCCTATAATAGCTAAGCAGACTGTTTTTACTTTTAAAATTTAAAAGAACAGCAAACGTACGTAATAAATTGTAGTTTATTTGACTTATTATATGTAAGACTCTGGACCCATTGTGCTGATGTCCATTTCAATGAGTGTATGTGTGGACGGAAATGAAATATATGTACAATGTATGCCCTGGCAAATATAAACCTAGGTTTAATGGCTAGCACATAGTAATACTCAATTAAATATTTATTGCTAATGCTATTATAATTATTTCTATTATTTATATATTTTTATTCTATCATTTCTAATGAGCTGCTGATAAAAATATGAATGAATACAATCTTTTTGAAAAGTAATCCTATAAAATTATTTACTAAGCATTCATAACCTATATCTAAATAATCTAATTTCTAAGACTCTATCCTCTTAGGTTGAAAATGAGAGATCTACAATTCAAAATAATTTATGCACAAGAGAATGACTTATAAGTCTACATAACTGAGAATTCTAGGAATAAATTCGCTAACACTGCATAAAGAATCAATAAAATTTGAAAGAGGTATGTGTCTCTTAATCCTTCTTCTCTCTATATGTTTTCTTTATTATGTAGAGATATCCTAACCACAGTGAGATGGCCACCAAGAATCCTGATCACATCTTCACATTTCAGCAATCCCAACATAATAAATCTATTTCCTCTGACAGTTCTAGAAATTAAATCTCAGCAAAAATTCCAAGTCACTGGACTTGGTACCCTTGCTCAGCTCTGAACCATCTCGAAGTCATGAGAATAGATTATTCTGATTGGTCGACTTTAACTGGTTCAATGGAGTACTTTGATTGATCAGCTTGATCTGGTTTAATGGGGTACTTTGATTAATCTGTTTCCACTATTGTGGTAGTAGTGATTAGGGGAGAGAGACACGATTGGCTAAGTAGCCCCAACTGCATCACACTGAGTAGGAAGGGCTAGTTCCTGAAAAAAAGCAAAGATAGGCAGACAGATAACTCAACAACAGAGCTCTACAAAATGAAAGACATGTAACCATAGTTATATGGTAACCATATTTATATAAATATGTTCATTACATTATCCCTGATGTTGGTAAAAATTCATTAACAATTTATAATACGGCAATAGGGAAATTTTATAATGATTAATGATACAACCATAGATTAAGATTATAAGGCAATAAAATCATGGCTTTGATAAATATTTAATGATATAGGAAATGTTCCTGATATACTATTGTGATGATTAATCTTATGTGTTGACTTGACCGGGCCCAAAGGTGCCCAGATATTTGATCAAACAGTGTTATGTGTATGTCTGTGAGGGTACTTCTGAATGAGAGTAACATTTGGAACAGCAGACTGAGTAAAGCAGATTATCCTCCCCAATGTAGGTGGGCCTTAACCCTTTCGAAGGCCTGAATAGAAAAAAAGGTGGGGGTAAAGGAGGATTTGCTTTCTCTACAAAATTGTCTTCAAGTTGGGACATCTGTCTTCTCTCATCTTCAGACTAAGACCCAGACTGGAATTTTTTCCATCTATTCTTCAGAGTTTCCAGCTTACTGACTACAGGTCATGTGAATTCTCAGTCTCCATGACTGTGTGAGCCAATTCTTTATAATAAATGAGGTTCTGGCTGTTTCTCTGGAGAACCCAGAATAACACAACTATTTTAGTGGAAACCTCAGAATTTAATAGCAGTCTTTCAAAATATTTCACAAACGATATTTCATCCTTTGTTCCAATAAGGTTAACTTATTTTATATGAATAAAACCATTATCATATTCCCTTTTACGATTAAAAGCAGATATAAGACACATGCAATTTCATTTAAAAGCATTGTAAAAGATAAAAATTTAGATAGAATTTGAAAAATTAAAGTTAAGTTAAATGAGAAATTGTCTATTTCTGTCAAATAGAAAATTAGAGAGGCACTGTCCTATATCATACTATAGGAAAGTTGGATACAAAAAAAAAAAAAATTTGATAGAACTGTAACAGAGTAATGTTCAATTTCAGTTCAACAAGTATTTATTGTATATCTATCCTGTGAGTGGCACTGTGCTGGGCCCTGAGGGTATAGCGATGATAATGGCCTTGAGAACTCACTGCCTGTGTTGACATAGAAAAATATATATATAATTTAAATATATTACAGTAAAGTCAATGACAACAATATTTAAGGATGCTAAGGAAGCACGGTGGAACTCAGTTCACTTTAAAAGTCTGGGTAATCCTTCCTGGAGGATGTAGTACCTGAACTGAGTCCTGAATACTTGGTGAGAAAGGAGAAAAGGGAATAGAGAATATCTCACACAGAAAAAAGAGAATAAACAAGGCCACTGAGGAATAAAATGACATATTTTATTTGAGGAACTAATTCAGTATTCTTAAATTTCAGGTGTGAGCAACAGTGGACATAAAAAGAAAAGTAGGATCCAAATAATTGCTGACTTTGTATAATACACCAAAGAAATGGAATGTTACCTGATAAATTATGAAGAACTGACTGATAGATTTTAGTGGAGGAGCAGGTTTAGTTAATATTTATTTTAGATAGACCATGCTAGTAGTAGTATGGCTGATAAATTTTCGAGGGGCAAATTTGAAGGCTAGAATATAGTTAGGATTCTAATACAATATTCCTGGGCTTCAGAATGGGCATCATAAGTGTATTACTAGGTAGCAGATGAAAAGGTAACATAATCAAAATACAGTTGGTATATTACTGACATTTAGAGATTGATTTTTAATGTGGTGGGGGGAGGGATCTAAAAAGAGAGAGAATGATGAGAAACAAAGGATGACTCCAGGGTTTCTAAATTCATTGACTAAGTATAGGGGAACTTTATTAACTGGCTAATGGAGGAGCAGAATTCAGTTTGATGATTAGGGATGAGGGAAAAAAAATAAGTTTAGTTAAAGACATGTCAAATTCAAGGAGACTATTGGTTTTCCAGTGTCCACAAGTTATTTAACACATAGTTTAAAGTTCTAAGGACGGTTTGGCTGGAGATACTGTTAGTAGATAGATTTTAGTTGAATGTCTAAGTTCATGCAAAGATGGCAGCATAGAGAGGAAACAATAGAGAACTCTGGCACACAGTGAAGTTTAAATTTATAAACTGTTAGTAGATAGATTTTAGTTGAATGTCTAAGTTCATGCAAAGATGGCAGCATAGAGAGGAAACAATAGAGAACTCTGGCACACAGTGAAGTGTGAAAGGAAGATATAAAAAGAAAAATTGTCAGAGAGGTAGAAGTAGAGGCAGGAGGAAGTAGTGTAAAACTATCTAAAATAGCAGAGAGTTTCAAGAAATAGGTAGTGGCTAAGATACTGTGGCCAAACAGCTAACTCTCCATTGAAAATTTGTGCTCCACATTCCTTAGTAGAAAGTTGTCACTGCCCACCTAGCCAGGACTGTATTTCCCAGCCTCAAGTGAATTTTAGTGTTGCCATTTCACTAGTTTGCATCAATAGAATGTGGGTTCCAAAGGAATTTAAAAAGAGATATACCATCTCTTTAAGACAACACGCTAGTATCTATACACTGTCACTCCTGAGAGCTGAGGACCCTAAGGCCCTGGCTGAGAGCAAAGCAACAATAGGCAAGAAAACACAGTCCCTGAGTTATCACACGGAGGAAAGCTACCCTCAATTAAAAACACCCATATACACTATGATGTGAGCAAGAAATAAACTTCTGCTAAGGTTCTGAAATGTGATGGGGGGAGGTGGTCATTTGTTATTACAACTAGTGGTATCATAAGTATAATAAGAACTGAAAATTGTCCATTTAATTTGACCACTAGCAAATGAATGAGAAAGCAGCAACGACTGGAGTAGCTACATAGAGACACAAACTCAAGGAAGGTTTTTGTTCTAATATTAGGACCAGAAGAAGATTTAATCATGTTTTACAGGCTAAGCAGAAGAAGCTTCTAGAGACAGCAAGTGTGGAATAGAAAGGGAATCAGTCATAAAGCAAAGTTTGTGGAGATCCTAAGGCAGATCTTGATTACAAGGATAAACACCTCTCTCTATGATATAAAAGGATGAAGTGAGAATAGATACAAAAGTAGATAAGCCTGAGGGACACTTTTTAAGATTCCAGTTAATTGTAACTATAATATTTGTTAAACACCAAAGT
The DNA here is from genome assembly GCF_000325575.1 of Pteropus alecto. NCBI lineage: Eukaryota > Metazoa > Chordata > Mammalia > Chiroptera > Pteropodidae > Pteropus > Pteropus alecto. The sequence goes on along the minus strand of NW_006436811.1, from coordinate 8,059,157 downwards.
TTCACATATTTTTGGCAATCAAATGCTTATCATAATACTTTAAAATGTGCAAATTCCATAAGAAAACACACTGGTACCTATATATTGTCATTTCCTAGTTAACATTACTGAAAAAGGAAACCTTCACATTCATTTTTCTTCAACTTGCTAATTCTTATTTAATTCTCCTTTGAAAGAGATACACAAGATCCCTTCCCACAAAACGACATTACCAAAGATCTAACATAAAATTCTGCCCCGAAAGAGGATTGCATATTAAGAATAATTCTCTCTAGCTTTAAGATGCTTGTCTCCAACTGAGAGCAACATGACAAGGCAATCTGATGATTCGTCTTGGTGGTTTGTAATATTTCTGGCTTACAGATATATTTATCTCTGCACAGCCCCACTGTGGGACTCTATCTAAAATAACAAAACTAAACTAAAAATGTCCCCAAGTGCTGGAAATGATTGAAATGAATGAGCTGGAGGACAGGAAGTGATGGGGGTGGGGAGGAGAAAGAAAAGCAGTGCTTGGTATCTCTGTGGTGTCAGTTTCTGAAAGAAGTGGCCTGTGCGACTCATTTTCATGTATTATTATGTATAATACATGATAATTATTATGTATAATAATACATTTTCATGTATTATTATGCTTTCATTATAATGCTTTTTGGTAATTTATAACAAATATATTTATGTGATTGGCGTGAAACATTTTTATTAAATGAGCAGGACTTAAGATCATGAAGTAACTTGATCCTTTCTCAGATGGTCTCTCTAAACCCTCTCTCTGAGGATTTTTGGTTTTTTGGGTTTTTTTGTATTTTTTTTCCTTCCTGGATGAAACCTCAGGCAGTTCTCACAATTTTTCAGGTCCCTCTCAGCCACTGGACAAGAGTCATGTCAGATACGAAAATAAGCAGATCAATGAAATAAGGACAATTTTTAACATCCTCCAGGTTGAAAAGCTTTCTCCTGACAGCTCAGGTCTGATTCAGGCATGGAACCTTCAATAGGCATGCACGGCAAGTATATTTTGCTTCCTCTCTCCTAAGTCCAGCATCCTGACCCTCAGCAGCTAGCATCAAATCAAGCCAGAGAGGGTCTTTGGAAAAACAACACATTCGCAGGGTGTAAATGTAGTTGTGATATGCCATTGGTTCCTTTTAGAGGCAGGCCACTGTGCTATCCATTGCTTCATGGAGTGCCATTGTGAGTTTGTTTGGTTTTTTTAGGGTAAAGAAAGCCCACCCCTGTACCATCTCTCTGAGGTAAATCATACCGTTCCTTTAGCTGGCTTTAAACACTCTCCTCCCCTTTGGCCTGCAGGGGCATCAGGTGATGCCCCTCACTCATTTCTTTTGGAGATTCCTCTGTTCTTCCAGGCAATGTGCTTGAGCTGTCTTTCATGTAGCCACTGGGCCCACAAGAAAACTCACTCTCCCTTGTCTGGCACTTGGATAGAAGTAAAACCCTGCCCACAGCAGTTATTTTTTTCTTTGCTACCAGACAGGGCCCCCCACCGATACTCTCTTGATAGGAGTGAGGCAGCAGTCCCCCATCTCCAGGGTGCATATATCAAGCCCTCCAGGTGGCTCTCTTTTAAAACAACTCTTTCCTAGGGAATTCTCATTCTCTCTCTGTCTCTCTCTGTCTGTCTCTCTGTCTCTCTCTCTCTTCTCTCTCTCTCTCTCTCTCTCCTGTGTTCTGTCTTGAGTCTCTACTCTTTTCTAGGCTAGAGGCCAATGGTAGTGACAGAGACTCTTTGCTTGGCCAAACTTTAGTAAAGCTCCTGAACCTTCTCCTAAGCCCACCTATACACTTTCTTATAAAATCTAGGTTTAGAAAGAGCCCTGGTTAAGTCAGTTTAACCAGAACCCTTGACATCTTGATATCTGACTGGGTTCCTCATCCTCCACCAACCCCCAAATGATGTCTGATCACTCTGGCCTATCTTCAGCAAAGAATCCTGTTAGGTTGTTATAGCCAGAACACCTCCTACCTATGTTGTTTCCTATTAGTAATTTTCCATCCACCAACCCCTTCTCCTCACTGTAAGTTCCTACTTGCCCATGCTGTATTCAGAGATTACCCCTATCTCTCTCCCCCACTGTAAAATCTCATTGTTATGGTCCCTATATCTACCACAATAGTCCTGAATAAAGACTGCCTTGGCATCTTTAACAAATGTAAGGAATTTTTTTTTTCCTTTAACAGTAGCTGATGCTGGTACTGGCAGAAATAATTTGCCCCTGACAACTGCTGCAAGTGTGGTCTCTCCCTTCCTTGAGGATGTGAAGTTACTTGGATTCCTTGTGTTCTTCTCACCTTCGAGAGAGGAAACAAGAACAGAAAAAGCCCCATTGCAGCATCCTGCACATTATTTTAAACATCACCCACCCCACTCCAGGCTGGAAACTCCACGAGGGCAAGACCTTGTCTGTTTGTATACTATTGTGGTCCTTGAAGTCTAACACAGTCCCTGGTACACAGCAGGTGCTCAATAAATAAATATTTGTTAGATGAATGAATTCTGTTTTATTTATTCATTTATGAAAGAGAGAGAAAAAACTCTCCTTTTTTTCGATTATTGCCCGAAACACAAGTTAGCAGCAGGATAATATGGTCTGACTTTAAGAATGGGAAAATTTTATTATTTTTTTTTTTGCCACACAAAGATAAACCTTTATATAGATTTGTGTTAATTAAAGAGCTGTCCCCTATCTTCTCCATCACTAGCATCTGTTTAAATTAGATGATATTAAATCACATAATTTAACTGACAGAGGAAACATTCGAGATAATCTCACTACTCAATTTAAATGACAGAGATTAAGTGACTTTTGCAAAATCTCAACAACAGTTAGTTCTTGGCAGGGTAGAAGGCAGAAAGCAGAACCCAGAACTGTTCTCAGCCCAGCATGACAGTATGTTCCTCTTATTAAACATGAGGCAGTATCCATACTACCTCACAGAATACTTGCAAAAAAGATAAAGTTAAGGTTTTTATTTTGAAGGTAATAAGAAGCTCTTCATTGACAGATCTTATCATTTATAATTTTACTAGAATAGTAGAGATATTTAAAATTGTATGGCTTTCTTATACAATTCCAACCAAACTGGGCATATTGATTACTTAACTGAGTCTGAAGCATACAAAAGGGTTTTTTATTCCAGGTCCATTAAAGTAATTAAGATAGAAGTCTGTTTATAGGAAAATGGCTTGTATTTCTTTAACTTTGCCACCAGTTATTTTCTTTAACAAAAATTCATTTACTATACACTTAACATCATGAAGAGTTTTCTCTCCTTTCACAGAATTCCCATAAAAGTTATGGCAGAAACTAGAACCCTGCTGTACTAGTGGTGGTTTATGGCTAGCGTTTGTCCACCACGAAGTACATTTCTTATCCCCGCTGTTAGACGATAAGCTATGTGTAGACGTTTTAGGACTTTGTATCTTCTCACAACATCTAGCACAAAATAAATATTCATTAATGTATTTATTGACTAAAAGCACCAAAATTTAAAGTTTCTATAGTTTATTTCTCTCTTGGAACTACTGCTTCAACTTTTTTAAATAGTATATTATCAGTATCTTAGAAAAATCTAAATATTAAGAGTCGATGGAAAATCTCTAATAAATTCAGGATATTTCTTTAAAAATAATCTTTTCCAAATTTACTTCTTTACCATTTTATGGTATTCCTAGAGTTACCTTTAATGTGCCCATTACAGGAAAAACTGTCCTTTGTGAGACTGCAAATGTTCAAAATTCTTTTTGAACATATGGAGCTCATACAAAGCCACTGACATGTAATGACTTTCTGAACTCACATCACACAGCGGTTCTTCCATTCAGCAGTATTAGGGAAGAGAAACATTCAACATGATGTTGGAGGCATAGGCTTTTTCATAAACTGATGGATTTGAATCTTTGTTCTTTTCACTGGTTTATGATATTGGTAATATAAATAATTTCTCTAAATCTGTTTTTCCTCTTTGATAAAATGGAGATACTAGCAGAGCCTACCTCATAAAGAAGTTACAATAATAAGTAAGGTGAGGCCTGTTAGACATTGGGCAAAATTGCCTGGTTCTAGGTACTTGATACATTTTGTTAAAATATTTGATCATGATTATCAGAATTTAACTATTTTTTCATTATGATGATTGTATATTCTTGATCTAAGGCATCAAATCTCAAGGGATTATGTTCAAATAATTTTATAATGATATTCTGAGCATTATTGTATATAAAGGCTGGTGACAGAAATATGAAGGTTATACAAGTGAAGCTTCTTAAGAACGTATGTTTTCATAAGTAAGGTTCACATATAAATCAAGTATAGGAAGGACAGTTATAAGATTAGTTGTCAAAATCAAGCTTCTTAGCTAATCAGGAAAGCACTTCATAAATTACATAATATCTAACCACTATGCTACACATCTGAAACTAAAATAATATTGAATGTCAATTCTAATTGAACAATAAAAATTTTTTTATACATCAAGGTTCTTAGAAATGCTATGGCAGTTTAGAGAAAATGGTTCAAATAGGGCTTTACTTGGAGAAGTGGCATTAGAGCTAGGTCTTGAAGGATCACTAGGATTTAGGGAGAAAGCAGTAGGGAGAATGGCATTGCCCTCTGAGGGAATCATGCAAGAACCTTGAAGGAAACCACAGGGAGTGTTTGTTGAGCTTCCTTATGTTCGTGGAGTGTGGTGGCTGTTGAAAGTAAAAAGGTAAATTGATGAGCAATTCCAGAGTTCCAAATGTCCTACTAAAGGAAGGTGGCCCTTATTTTGAATGCACTTGGAATCCACTGCAGGTTTTAGAAGCACCATTTTGGTAATAATAGACAAATAGAGGAAGAAAGAAAAACAATTTAGAGAAAGAAAATATTGATTGACGTTATACCAATAGTACAACTGAAGGGCGATGAGGGCCAGAACCAAGGCTGTGACAATCGAAATGGCGGGAAAAAACAGGAGTCAAACAGTAGATGTGGCAGCACTCGTTACTTTTCTGAAATGGCAATTAGAAGAAAAAGAGATAGCCATTTATATTGTTTTTCTATACAAACTGTATTTCAGGGTAACCAAATAGCTCTAAATGATGTGAGAAAGTTATTTTCTGAAATGAATTGCAGCTGATCCACATGGTAGGAAAGACAGAAACTACATTGCATAACCCTTTATGAAATAATTTAAGCAATAATCACCATTGAATGAAACTGTGAGATGAAAAGTCTATTGGAACTCTCCAATGGAACTTTCAGCTTTCTGGCTGTGCCACTGAAAACAGGAAACCAAAATGTAGTTCCTCATGACATGATATAACACAAAGCCCACAGCATCTTTGATCAAGTACCCTAGCTAAAGAACTGTGTACCTTTGACTTCCATTTATAGTAATTATGGAAGATAAGGGAGTAAATTAAAGAAAACAAGAAAGCAAGCAGACAACTCCAAAATGTGAGAAATTCTACAGAACAATAATAAATCCACTTTCGGTAATAAGTAAATTGCATTAAAAGGAGGGAGAGAGGAAGGAGTCACAATAGATGAAGAGCTAAAAGAATCAAATGTGATTTGTAGAAATTGGATTTTGATTCAAACTAATTAAATGCAAAAGGAATTTTTGAGAACATATAGGAAATTTTGTACGGACTGATTACTAAATGATACCAAGATATTTTTTAACTTAAAAATGTTATTTTTAAGTTAGTTATGTGTGATAATGTCATTGTTACATAGGAAAAGGTTCACATTTTGTAGAGTTGCATAATGAAGTATGTAGGAGTGAAATAGCATAATACCTGGGATTCCCTTTAAAACTTTTCAGCAAAGTTAAGGGTGGAAGGAAGGAAGGGAAGGGGGAAGGGGGAAGGGAGAAGGGAGAAGGGGGAAAGGAGGGGTAGAAATGACAGAGGAAGCCCAAATGGCAAAATTTTGATAATTTTGGAATCTCGGAATAGCTATATTAAAGTTCTAAAATACTTCCATCTTTTGCGAGTGCTTGAAATTGTTCATGCAAAAAAAAAAAAAGAAAACATTTTTTACTTATTATATAACTTGATGCTTTAATTTCCATATCTAGAAAAGCAGATGCTGATATTTTCATGGTTTTATTTTTCAAGACTTTTTTCTCATCTCAGTAGCATGTGACACTCTGCCCTGAAATAATGTTTTAAGAAATCTTGTTCTCAGCATATGTTGACTTTAAAGTAAGGACCGAGAACTATTGTACGAATTATTACTGGTAAGACAAAGGAATCAAAAAAATATGTGGACCTTAAAAATGCATCAACATAGTTACTCATATAATTACTAAATCAACACTGTCTTGATTCTCATTTTGCTATAGCCAAGGTTTTGGTCATTACATTAGTAATGGATATAGATGCAAGAGAAAAATGAACAATTTCACTGCCTACATGACAATTTTTAAAAACTAGCTAACAAAAGTATTTAATTATACCTGATTCCTCTAGGGCTTGAGAGTTTCAATCTGTTCCAAGGATGGCAACATCCTAGCATCTTTAAAATGATTATAGGTAAAATTCCACTGAATTTTTCTCTGTTGATATTGGCCATTATGTGTTCCTCATAAAGAAAAAAATGCATTTTTGGCAAGTCTCAGCCATCTGAGTAGTAAATATTCTTTCAAAATCCTCAAGTAAGAGATACAGCTTAACCACAAACTAGGTATTTTTCCTTAGTGTTAACATGAAATAAGCAGAAATTCCAATGATGAATAACCAAAAACTGAAATCTAAGTGTGAGACTTAACATAAGGGAACATAAGGTATCTCTGAGATAGTTTTCCCAAATTAATCATTTTTAAATGCATTCCAATTCAGGTACTTGCAATTGTGAAAATACTACACAAATTTAACTTGCTAAATGCCTTAGGCTATGATGAAATTAGTCACTCAGTCTGGCATCAATCTATAAATCATTGTTGATTTATTAATCATATATTACCTTATAATTATGCAACACTTGACAGCTTATAAAGCACTTATACATACATTAACCCACTTTCACCTCACAAATGGCTTTTGAGAGTGCTGATTATTGTGTTCATTTAACACATGAGGAAATGCCTTCACAGAGGGATGAGAGACCTGTCTTTAGGTCTACTGATGATGGGAGTGGGGAGAATAGGATTCAAATTTAGAACTTGCAGCCTAAAGTTCAATCAATCACACTTTTACAGTACCACAATGCCCAATATAAAGAACAGTCACTGATGCAGCTGGGACTCTAACACAATCAGAGATACTGTCTCCCCACAAACTCTTAACTTAATTTGTGGATTACAAACCAAACAAGTGAAATTCTTCATAATAATGCAAGACAAGAATTCAGGAGTGGTCCCAAAACAGAACATGGTGCATTTCCAAATGAATGAAGAAGAAATACTTACTGGTTTAACCTATTCTATTCTCAGTGTTCTTAACTCCATAAAATATAAAAGGAAGAGATATGTTATATACGTTAAAGTTGTTAAGTTTCTGTACTTCTTATAAGATACAACTATGGATTCTTGAGAGATTATAATAATTACTACAATTGGCAAAATAAAGTGCAAGTAATGTGCTGTGCATCTTGCAATATATTTTCTCACTTAGTCCTCAAGACGATCCTGAGGGGTGTGCTATTTTTATTGTTTTACATTTTACAGAGAAAGAATCTGAGTCTTAGAAAGATTAAGTAATTTTTTTCATGCAAGCCCAGTTAGCAAGTGGGATTGAAGCTTAGCAATGTTAAATCCTAAAGCCCACATTCCTCACCACAAAACTATACTTTTTTTTCCCTTCTCCATCCCTCCCTGTAAATAGTAGCAACAGCACCATTCCAAAGATTTTACAGGTAGAAAACTTCTTCAAATGGAATAATTCATTCATTTATCCAATACGTTTGTATGGAACCTCATCCTTGTGCATAGAAATATATTACATGGTTCTTGCTATGCAAGATGTGCTCTCCATTTGAGAAGACAAAACACACACACACACCACAGGACACTACTACTAATAATAATAATTTCTCTTCACTGAGATCTTACTATGTGTCCAGTTGTTTAAATGTATACCATGTAGTAATTCATTTAATTCTCACAGTTCAGTAATAGTCAGATCTTTCCATTGATCTAATTAAATATTGTGTTGGCTTATGTTTCAGATTAACACCAAGACTTTCTCACTTCTGAAATGGTAGGTTAATAGATCATTTTATAATAAATCTGAATCAAAATTGCAATTTTAAGAAAGTCATTTTATAGATATTCTTACTTTAAATAATTCTCAATTATGTAGCTTTGTAATTTCGATATCAAATCATTCATTCAACAAATGCTATTCAGTATTTAAATATGTATAACCTTGGGCTAGTTGCTATTAGGGGTACTTAAGTATGACATAAGCATCTCCAAGGAGCTTATATCCTAGAAGTATAATGATCAAAGCTTTTTGTGTACCGTCAGAAATGATGCAACATATCGGTCTCATATTTGCTTCTCCGGCATCTGCCTAAAACGGGCTAGTCATAGATGTGTCCATTAACAACCCTGTTAAGCTGACTCAGCCCTATAATGTTTCCTAAAATAATCCTAATGCATATAAGACGACAGACACCTTGACCCCACCACTTCATAGATCTTGGTAATCATTTGCATCTTATGTCTAAATTTTGGTGGTCAGGCATATTTTCATCTAATATTTATTGGATATCTACTATGTGCCAAGCACAGTTCTAGGCCATGACAACAGAGCAGTGAACAAAGCAAAGCCCTTGCCCTCACAGAGTATGCATTCTGGTATGGGGAAACAGAAAATGAACAAAGAAATACATAGTGTGACAGTTTATTTAAAAGGGCTATAGAGAAAAACAAAGAGAATGAGGGGAAAGAGAATGAAATCTTCTTTAATAATGTGAAATTTGAGCAGAATCTTGAACAAAGTGAGGGAATAAACCATGCGGATATTTGCAGGAAGAGCTTTCCAGACAAGGACTGTAGTATGTGCAGAGGCCTTGATGGAAACATGTTGGGCCTGTTTTGAAGCTGCAGTTAGATGAAAAAGAAGCCAAGTGTTTGGATATGAGGGTGGAGCTGAGCATGAGCAAGACCATGTGTATTCATTCACCTCATGTTGCACCAAGAGCCGTCTAAAACTAAATACTGCCTGGATACATGTGTCCGAAAGAACTCAGTGTGCACATAAGCTCCAAATAACGCCTCCAGAAAAAAGTTTTGCCTTAATTAAATTTTTTGCTTGCCTGCTTTTCCTACTCGGAATCCAGTTTCAAAGAGTGAAGTGGGCATGGGAGAGAGATAGGTATATTCCAAAGGTATAGAAACAAATAAAATGAAATAAAATAAAATAAATAAATATCGTAGTAATATTCTTTAAAATTTTTAATTCTGTTGGTTAATTGAATTAAGTCTCAATCCTTCGAGTCTGCATAGTTTGGTTGGGGTCCAATAACCCAGCCTAATGCCTTCATTTTCTTTTTCCTATACCAAAATCTCCAACGAAGGGTTCTGCTATGTTCAATAAATCTCCCAGGAAAACAAGTACCACATCCCTTCTCTAGCTCCTGATATGCATTTGTCATCCACCTCTCTTTTGTAGCCTCAAATCACCAACATCTGGATTCAATTGTGAAGCTTGTTTCCCTTAGGCACTGAGTCTAGAGTACCTGATTGCCCTTCAAGACTAATATCTGAAGTTCAGTGAGTTTCTGAGGGCTGGGCACTGCATGTCCTGTCACGCCAAAACAGAATAAGGCAAGTAGCAAATGAATGTAAACAAAGTGTAATAAGCCATCACATCAGTTTGTGTGACTGGTAAAGGCATAATGGAGGAATTAACAGTAGAACTGTCCCTGTCCCTCTGTCTACTTCAGCTCTCTCACAGTTGAGACCACTTGTGCCCACACTTCCTTCCTTGCCTCGTTAGATAGATTCTATTCATTTCCTATCCCACAATCAATCAAGGCAGGAATTGCACAGAAGCTCCATATCAAATTCCACTGGTTAATGGAATTCTTAACCTAGAACTAGAATCCGAAGGCTTCCATTTTATCCCCTTTGTTCCTTACCCCTTTTCACCTCTAACAGTTCAAATGATTTTGATAAACCATCCCTTTAATTCAACATGGATGTCACATGGAAACACAAGCTAGACCAGTGCATCTTATCAGAGAACTATAATTCAGCAAGTTGAACCAGGCAGGTATGGTTTCTTTGGTCTTTCATAATGCCTTGGTGTGAATGATGTGAGAAAGTGATCAAAGGAACAAGTAATGTTCATTTATAATACTAAGTAATATTATTTAATTTAAATTCCTCATATTTAGTTTTCTTCCCCACTATACAGAACTGTGTTTTATTCATTTTAATCCAGGTTAGTTCTTGATACATGAATTATACTCAATAAATGCTTAACTTGATTAGTTAATTAATATAAAAACCAGATGCAGACTATGAAATGCAGAGCTGGAATGATCTCTCAACAAAAGTATTCCCTGTTCCCTATTTTCCTCCTTGTTTTCTCTATATCTGGAATAGATTTCTACCTTGTTTCTTCACTGTGTCCTTTGTCTACTTACCCTAACTGGAAGTTCAATTTCTTTATAGGACTGAACTTTATCCTAAACTCAACTGGTGACTAAAATACAAAGGCCAACTAATTTTTGGTAACCATTCTTTCAGAGGGTTGAGTCATATTCTTTGTACTTCCATCCCTTTAGCAAATAGGCTTGCTCTATTTCAAATATCTCCCAAATCTATTGCAATCTCCCAAGATAAGATAGAGAATCACCTGGAATCCAGTTGGGACTTCCTGCATCTTATGTAAACCACACTTGTTCTTGCCATGTCATTTAGACAGTAGGCCTTAGAAAGTTTCTGCTGCCTCCTATTTCAGTACCTCTTTCCACCTTCTGCTTTACAAAGTGGATTGTTACCAAGCCTCAGCATCTTTTTCTAGTAGGTCTTTTAAAGATGGACAGTTTTGTTAGATAAGTATTTAAAGGTGTCTCAAGAAAAGGGACGAGCAAGAATATAGGGACAAAAAACCCACTTGGTTTTTTTTTAGGGAATGGAAAGTAGTCCTGTTTGGGATTTAAGGTTTATTTAAGAGATTAGATTGAAATGATTAATATGATGTGAATATAGATAACTGCACATAAGCTATATCCTCCTATATATAGAAATCTTGCATATTAATACAAATGACTGTCAAGATGGAACATTTAAACCTAAATATATTAGTACATCTTATAAAATAAAGTAGAAATGAGACATCTTTAGGTATGAGAGACACAAGGATTTGGAGATTAAGGTTTGGGTGTAGAGTGGTGAGTAATATGAAAATAAGAAGGTGCTAAAACATTCAAGGTATGCAAAGCAAAATAGATGAGTTAGACAAGACCTTCCCCCAGCAGGTATATCATCTCTGATATGTTAAAATTCACAGGTGACTCTACAGGAGCCATCATTCCTTACAAATAAATTCAGTCCAGGCCATTGAGGATATAGGGCACACAATTTGGTAGGATAGATCTGCATTCAAATTTTGGCTCCTTTGTTCATCAGTTATGAGACTTTGGGCTATTTTTACAACCTCTCTAATACTGTTTTCTTTTGTGAATTATAACACCTACCTCATGGACTGATAGAATAATTACATGAATTACATGAAATAATCTAAGTACAAGTGTCCAAAACAGTGCCTGGGATATAATAAATGCTCAGTGAATGTTGGTTTTTCTTGCCTACTTAAAAGAATTTGTTCTTTCATGTGTGGCTGTTTCCACTAAGATAGTGATTAAATCTGCTTTTACTATTGAATAGAGGACTAAAGAGGAGAATTATAATTGACTTGTACTTTAAACAATTCTATTGACATTAAGAAACTATTAATAAACATGTAATCAATTTTAAAATCTTAACTATCAGAATGGTAGGATGAGAATGAGAGGAATGGAAAAAATAAGATAAATAAGAGCCTCAGGCAATAAACTCTAAATGAATAAGAAGTCCAAAAAAGTTATCGAGGCTAATATTATCCAATATGCTTCTTCTTCTTCCTTGCCCAAATATTTTCCTATTTCCTTTCCTAGTACTTTTCAAGTCCAAATTCCTTCATGTGTTGAGAACCTAGTCCATACCAATAACTATACTAGGGACTCAGGATAACACAACAGACAGAGTGAAATCTCTATCAGTGGAGAAAGACAGCTATAAAATATTATGATACATGTATGAGAGTTATTTACAGGATGCTATAAGAGCAGAAGTAAAGTGGAGTCTGGTTTTGCTTGAGGAAAGAAGGATACTTCATAAAAGAAGTGATAACTAAATCAAGCCTTGAAGATTGAGTGTAAATTAGATAGCGAGGTAAGGATATTTTAGTTAAAGTACATAACTATTTTTTCTCCTACTATCATCCACCCAACCATCAATATTTGTAGCACACATACACACACATACACGTAATCGTTCCTGTCCATTCTCTTACTTCTCTAATTTTCTAGGAATTACATTTATTGATGGAAGAGAAGATTAACTAATCAGGGACATAATTTATATCAATTATTGAGAATTCTTAGAAACTGAAGCAGTAAATTTCATTTAAAAGATGGTGACAGGTAATTGCTTCTTGTGATTACAGCACCATAAACTATTGCCTTTTACAGTAGACCTACTAAGCTGAGATTAAATAAATGAGTAGATCATAAACTTGAGAGTATATAAGAATCTTCAGAGAAACTTAATAAAAACTCAGATGCACAGGCAGTCACTCCACTTCCCTCTATCCCCATTTCTGAAACCATAATCTTTGCTTAGTCCTGTTGAATCAGAATCTGGTGATAAAGATTGTGTTTGAGAAACAAAAAAATTAAATTCTCCATGTAAGTTAATAGCTTTCTTGTTAAGAAATTTGCACCCATGTATATTTCCATTTGCATTTTATGGAAACAAATTTTGCTGTTATGTAGACATGCCCTCAGAGAATAATGAGTTTTGATATTTAGCAAGGGAAAAAATTTTTAATATTAATAAATTAATAATGTTCAAAACCTCTAAACCAGTTATATTTTCAAAGTGATTTAATTATATCTAATTATAACTATTTTATGTCTATACTTTAAGAAAAATATCTTCTTTTACATAATTTCTAAATATAAGAAATATAAGTAATTTCTAAAAATCATCAGAACAGAATTTTCTCAGACTACCAATGTTTATTTTTGTGTATGTCTTCATTAGTACAATTTGCTGAGTCAAATTGTAATAGCTTATTTTTTAAAAAGCAAAAATAGGTCATGAAATTTTGTTGTACAGATGACTATTTTGAGAAAAATAAAGAAGAGCAGATTAGAAAGAAATTTTATCTATTAGAAGTGGCAATCCAGATGGTGATATAACATAAGATGAGCTGTTACGCTGTCTTTGCTGCTATGTAACTTACTTATTTTAGTGAATGATTCTATCATCTTATATCCTAAAACTTTAGGAAAACAGCTGAGAGCAATGAGTAAGAATTTCATCTAATGAGGTCCAAAATAGAATTAATTATGCAGTATTTTGGACTGATGTGGAGTTTTGGGTTGTTTTGGTTTTTTTGTTGCTGTTGTTGTTTTTGTTTTTCATAAAATATATCATTATCGATGTATTAGTTTTCTACTGCTGTGTAAAAAGTTATCACAATCTGAATGGCTTAAAATAACTCACATTTATTGTCTTCCAGTTCCTTTGGGTCAGGAGTCTAGGTCTGGCTTAGCTCAGGATCTCACAAGGCTATAATCAAGGTATTGGCCTGGATGTATTCTCAATTGGAGGCTTGCCTGGAGAAGAATTAACTTCCAAGCTCATCTTGGTTGTTGGCAGAATTCACCTCCTTGCAGCTGTATCACTGAGGACTCACTTCTTGCTAGCTGTATGCTGGAAGCCACACTTAGTCTAGAGATCACCACAGTTCCCGCCCTTGTGATACTCTCCATAGACAGCTTACAATATGTTTGTTTCTTCAAGGCCAGCAAGAGAATCACTCTCTACAATCTGCTAAAATGGAGTCTAATATAATGTAACACAATTATGAAAGTGACGGCCCAACACTTTTGCCATGTTTGATGCCTTAACACAAGCTTGCTCCCAAAGAAAGGAGATTGATTATACTAGGTATGATTAAATAGGAGTCACCTTAAACCATTTTCCAAATCAGAAACTATTGCGCATTTGAAATGTACTTACTATCTTCTCCCTGTCTTAGAATAAATGTCTCTTGAGACCAGGAAAAGGTTAAAATAATATTGACTAGAAACTCACTTATTATGAATAAAAACTAGCCACAGAAACTATTCAGATATTTCCTTTAAAAGTTACCAATTGAGAAGTAAGGCAGAAGTTTGTTTCTCACACAACACACTGGCCTGAATGACAGGCCTGGCAGCTCAATTCCACAGTCATTCATAGACCCAGGTTCTTTCTTTATTTTTTTTAATTTGTTTTTTTTGTGTGTTTTGTTTTGTTTTCAGGTTTTTTCTTTCAACTATATCACCCTAAAGTATTATCCTTGTCTCCTTGGGCAAAACAGAGCCAGAGACATGTTTATTTTCCAGAAAACAGGAAGGAGGAAAGAGGCAAAGTCCAGGGCAATAACTTCTACTCAAATCCCGTTGGCTCAAACATAGTTACAAAGTCCACATAGCGGCAAGGAAAATGAAATCTAGCTGCTGGCTGTACTGCCGTAAGCCCATGACAAAAAGAAGAAACAGATTATGGGAAACAAATAGCAGCCTGCTGTAACAGTAAAACAGTTAACGAGAGTTTCTCATTAGGATAACAAATCAACTTCAAACTATAGCAGCTCTCTGATGACCTCGATTAGTGCATCACACCTAGAATGCAAGTGCGAGTCTGTCTGACATGCAGGTATCCACTCACTTACAAAACAGAATTAACATGGGGTTTCTTGTGTTTGCCTTACAAGATTATTGTGATGAATAATCAGAGGATAGTATTTTTCAATATTACTCTCTTGAGCTTCATAGGCTGCCTCTGGTATGATAGTTGCACAAAGTATCAAAATTTTTCTTTTTGATCAAAATTATTCTTCTCAAGAAAATATAATAAAAATGTTAACACTTTTATTTTTTATAAAACTGTAAAAAATTCTCTTTTGAATATTCACAGCTTTTAATTTTCAAATTCTTAGTTTCCCAAATTGTATATAATTGTGATTTACCAAAGTATTATCTTCTTGTTTTTACAAGTCTCATTTGGCTTGTTTTAGACAGTACAAGCAAAATTCTTTCTCTATATGCAAAATGTCATGTTAAACAAATTGTCTCCTTTATAATACAAGTTTCTGGAAGAACTAAGCAAAAGGTTTTTCTTTTTTCCCCTGACACAGCAAATTATTATTAGTTTTTCTCAACCTGAATGTTTAACCTCCCTAAGTCATCTCTATGTGTCTCGTGATAATTATATGTGTAAAATATTATCTTTTCATGCAGTGATTATATACCCTAAAGAGTTTTGATACCCTATAGAGTGTTTTAAGGAATAAGAAAGTGCAAAGTCCCTGTTTATGACTGTAGATGAAACATAGTACCTGTCTATCACTGTACATTAGCCACAAAGAAAGGGCAAAAATAGGCATCCAGGTACATCACACTTAAAAATCTATCAGTACTAAATCTAATCCCAACACCCGCCTCTCTCACCACACATAACACACATATATACCATGCTGTTTCTCACTTAGTTCTTTGCTCAAACAAGCTTCCCTACATGGCTTTGCCTTTGGGTCCTCTTTTCTCAAACGAACTCATACTCATTTTTAGTACTCAGTTTAGTTATTTCTTCTAGGAGGTTTTCTGGGCCCCTCAGAATGAGTGCCCTCTTCCCTGCATATTTCTCTGATTACATTACTCTATCTCTTTTTGGGTCTTCCTCCTCAGTGGGCCAAGAACACCTTGAAGGCACCAATGCATTTTATTTCTTTTTATATTGTGATGCCTAATGCAATGCCTCATACATGATACATACTCAATAAATGTGTGTTGAAAATATAAATTAATGAATTAAAAATATAATATCTGTGATAATATTTAATGGCATATTTTTGTGTTCAAGGGGTACTAGTTTAGGAGCCTATATTATCCAGGATTATTGTCAACATTAATTAAAATATTTATTTCAATGTTCTTTTTATAAAAAAGGAAAAAAGTTACTTTGGTTTAGCATCTATTTTATGTAGATATATTTCTAGCACATAGTCTCACCTATTTATTCATTCAACAAATATTTACAGAGTACCTAGTATATGCCAGCAACTTTTTTAGTCAACAGAGATACACAGTAAAAAAAAAAAAAAAGAAATCTCCACCTTCATAGAACAGGAATATGGGGTAGTGGGGAGTCAGGGAGAGGATGAGATAGAAAGTAAGCAAGAAAAATTAGTAAAATATGTTTAATAGTGCTAACTGCTAAGATTAGCAGGAAATGTGAATAGGAAATGCAGAAGTAGGGGTTAACTTTAAATTGAATGGGCATAACAGGTCTTATTGAGAAAATGAATTTGAGTAAAAGACTTAAATAAAGAGAAAGTAATAGCTGTGCATTTAACTGGGAAGAAACAAATGATAGTAAGATAAAAACTGAGAACTTTATTTTAAATTTACCAAGATAGAGGTCATTGTGGCCTTTCAATAGAGTGGTAGAGGTGAAAATTTGATTGATGTAGGTTCAAGAGAAAATGGGAGGAGAGAATTTTGCAAAAACAAGTCTAATTCAATCTTCCAAACAACTGTGTGAAGTGAGTAGTTTTTGTTCACTTGTAGATGAAACTGAAGCTCAAATGTATTAAATAATTTGCCTAAAGAACTCATAAGAGGTAGAGTTGGGATTTTAATCTGAGCCAAATCTATTTCCCCAAGAGTCTTCCAAATTAGCAAATTGTTCATTGGCTCTTTTGGAAATATTAATAAGCTATTCAATGTCATCTCCACTGCAGAGTAAATAATTTTAAAATAATAATTGATATATAACTGATCATTATTACAAAAAATATGATTTAACTACAAAGTCATCAAATAAATGATTACATGAAGATGTGAACACTGAATCCAACACTTGGCAAAGTATACAATTTAAGGCAGGAAAAATGTCCTGCACAGATACTGGTTCGACAAAACCTAACATTAAAGAGTGTTCACGCATCCTCCTTACAAAGCATTAAATAAAGCAAACTATATCCACAATTTAAAAGTTAGTAAGGCTGAGGCTGTACTCTCCTTAAAGCTAATAGGAATTAGAAATGAAATTATTGTAATAGATGGAGAGATTTTTTTCATATTCTCATTCCCTAAGTGTGTATGTGTGTGTATTTACTTTCCTATAGATTGTTTTTCTGGTTTTATACACTTATGTGGTGTCAGAAAATTTGATAGAAGAGACAGACATAAATTTTACAAGGATAATGTATCATACAGATAAAGTAGGAGAATGTTTTAAAAATTATTTTCTTATGGAAAATTACAAAAATAAAAAATGTGTGGAATTATGTAACAAATTTCCATGTGCCCACAATTCAGCACCAACAGTTACCAACTCATGGCCAATTCTGTTTCATCTTTATCCTCACTTCCTCCTCCCACTGTCAATTATTTTGAAGTAAACAGACATCATATCATTTTATCTGTATATATTTTAGTGTGAGAAGAGTCAAAAATAAGTTTAAGTTCTACAGGAATAATGATTTCTAACTTAGACAATCACATGGTATAGGACAGATTAAATTTTGGAACGCACTTTGTTTCTAACTGCTTTTCAAATTGTACTTCTGGGTCCTCCATATTCTGGTCCTATCTTACAAATACAAAGTATTTCCCACCCTGTCTTCTGTTCTGGTCAGTCCTCTCTCTTACTCTCTTTCATTGGTGCCACATTCAAACCTCTGTTTATCTCTCTCAGGTCCAGAATACCACTGCCCCCTGTTCAAAAGCAACACTCTTTTGCAGCTCTAATGTAACTTCCTTCGAGAAGTCTGCTCTGAGTAATATGAATCACAGAAATCTTTCCATTTCTTAACCCTATTGCTGTTATAGTTTGACCTTCACCATGCAAGTTTTGTTACATATATTTTTCCATATATGTTTTCTCAACTTCATTAAAAGTTCTTATAGAACAGGAAGTATAATTTATAATCGATTTGTATCTTAAGCTCTATACCACCTGCCACAGAACTGGTTATATAGCAAGTGTTTAATGAATATGTATTAATTTATTAATGGATTTAGTGGGGTCAAATATCTACATAAAACTGGAAATGCCAGATTGAGATTCTTAGCACATAATATATTTATTTAAATTTGCAAATTGCTAAACTTCTCCCAAAGAGAAATTTACTAATAACCTAAAACCCCTTAGCACATTTTAAAAAATCAAGGCTCTAATTTAAATTCTTTAATTTGAGATTTACCTAATCATGATAATAGTCTTGACATAGATTTCTTCGGTATTTATTTCTTATAAAGTCCCTGAAAGTCATCTCCTTAAGGAGTACCAGGAACACTTCAGTGAAGAATGAATGTTCCCTCTTATTTCAAGAGAGTTCATCATAAACGCTGAGTAGGGGACAGCCTCAAAAATAGCAGTACTCAATCTATTTCACTTATATCGCAAGGTGTTTGAAAATGTAATATTTTTATGTGCTGAATCAATTTGATTTCTCTATATGATTTGCCATTCATATTTTTTCTTTTTCTACTCAAGCCTATGATTTTAATAGTGATTTCATATAGTGACAAACACGTGAATGAAAGTAATGTGGAATTTGTCATTACTCTATTTGTCATTATTCTATTTGTCATTATTCTATTCATAGACACAATGATATTATGAAAATTTGATATTAAAATTCACTCCATGGTAATCTTAGGAAGAAAATAAGCTGACTATCTTGATAATATTTATTAAAATATCTGGAGTAGGTATTGACAACCTTTAGAAGTTATTATTTCTTAGTCTATTTATCAATTGCAGACTCTTTTACAGCAAGTCAACTTTTGTTTTCATTTCATTTATGTGCCCCTAAGTACTTAATGAGAGGAGTAATTGGAGTTACGGTGCTAATTTCATGAAGGAGCAGGAAAAAAGATTCCTGTCTATGATAATATTTGGAAGAAGGTACTATCCAAGTGAACCGAACATAGTCCAATCTAAATCTTAATCCCTAAAAGGAGAAAGTTAAAGGAGAAAGAGGGGATTGGAAGCTCCCCTCCAAACTCCCCTCAGATGCTAGAAGGTCTGAGTACGAACACTAAGCAACCTCAGGTTTCAGCCCTAAGACGAAAAATAGAAATAGCTCTGTGACTCAGAATCATTAAAATAAATGATACCTAAAATATATTGAGGGCTAAATATGTGTTATTGCACTAAATACTTTGCAAGAATTATTTCATTTTAACTTGATCACAAATCTATAAAGTGAATATTATTTTATGTTCATATTGCAGCTGAGGAGCTGAGAGCTCTGGGGCATCAACCTAAAGCCCCTATATTTAGCTTTCCTTCATACTACCTCTCTATTATTTTAAACCTCCTCCCCCAAAATAGTCTATTTCCATAGGACCTTATCTTAGCACTTATTCTCCAATGTATGTCATGATCTATATCCCAAGCCCCAAAGTCAAAACCTCTTGCTATAACTGGTTAATATAAGCTTATTCGTTTGCACAAAATCTTAATGTAACCAGTAGCTTTAGTGTTGCTCTTATTCACTGTCTTTCATTGTAAAATGCTAATCATTTGACAAGATAGTAACCATTATCAAACATAGATCTAAGTCTTAGGACTTTAATTCAGTCTTCTCTTCTCTGATTGAAATGATATTCTAAGGTCTGTATTTGATGTTTTCCTTTGTCATGATACAAGCAACCTGCCTGTCCAGTCCTCAGAACTATGCTTCGGGTCTTCATCCAATCTTTTGGACATGTATCCTCATGTCTATCTCCCACAAATAACCCTTTCAACTGCCAGGTTCCTAGTTTCCCCTCCTCCTGGGACCCAACAAAGTTAATTCTGTTCCTCTGCTTATTCAGCTTCTATTCTACAGAGAAGGAAGTCACTGCCTGAGATGACTTGGTTTCTTTCCACCACCACCCACCCCACAGAAAAATAACTTTCAGAAATCTTTCTGGCTCCAAACCCCTTATGGATGATACTTTCAAACTCAATATTTACTCAGCAGGAGAATTATTCTTGAATGGAAGTATGAGTTTGCACCCAAAATTGTAATATAATTAAAACTATCTTTCAGTATCTTTTGGTGTTCTCCAAATAGATGATGTCTAATGAATCGAGCCAGCAGGGCCATCTGTTGACACATACAACAATGGGGAAATGTGGACTCAAATCTCCCTGGTTTTGCCTTTTTCACTTTCATCCTCCATTACGTTCCCACTCCACAAAAGAACAGTCCAAATGCTGCCAGCCATGGCACTTCAATCAGCTCTGCCCTCCTTGGAAGCTGTACTACCACATAAACTTATTTTTTCTTCTCCATTTCACTCAAAACAAACAAACAAAAAATGACCCCTAACTTTTTCTCAATCGAACTCCTTTGACAAGCAAATTTACATTATCATGGAATTAATTATAACATCTTCATGTTTTATCCTTCTTGATAACAACTATGTATTTAATGAACATAGAAAGAAAAACGATATAAGCCAAAAGAATATATTCTAGTTCTGAAGTTTTAGGAAATGTGATAAAAGACAAATTAGAGTCCCAGAGATTTTTCTTTATGCCTCTACATAACACCTACTAAAAATAGCACTGTTGTTTGACCTTGGAGTTGTGTTTCCAAATTTCATATAAAAATATACCCTATTCAGAAAAGAGAAATGGTTATTTCTTGAGCACTCACTCCATGCCTATGTACTGTGAGTTTTGACTATGTAATTTCATTTAATTCCCAGTAACAGTCCTGATCAATAGGTATTATTATCCATTTTTAAAGAAACTGGGGCACAAGATTTGTTGAACTCAAATTTTTCTCAGTTAAATAAACCAAGAATTACAACTCAGGTGTGCCTGACTCCCAATCGTGGTCCTTATTCATACTACTCAATTTAACCTATCCCACTGATTGGGTGTATTGCCTAAATCACTGCTATACATTCATCACAGATGTACCAAGAGTGTGGCCAATTACTCACCTTCTACTAATAAAAGCTTTAGGAAGTAAGAACCTTGTTTTGATATTTTATAGTGTTTAGCACGAACATGATATTTTATAGTGTTTAGCCTAGTGTTTAGCACGAACATGCTAGCAGCTGTGGTAGGCAGAATGATGGTTCCCAAAGTTGTCTACATCTTAATCTCTAGATCCTGTCAATATGTTACAGTATATGGTAAAAAGGACTTTGCAGATGTGATTAAGGGTATAAATCTTCACAGGGGAAGATTATACTGGGTTATCCCAGTGGACCCAACCTAATCCTATGGATCTTAAAAGTGAAGAACCTTTGATTTTCTGGTCAAGATGGCAGAATAAGTAAATGTTGTGTTTGCCTCCTCTCATGACCACATCAAAATTACAACTAAACTTCAGAACAACCACCTAAAGTCCAGCTGAACAGAAGTCCTACAACTAAGGACATATAGAGGAAGCCACCTCAAGACTGGTAGGAAGGGTAGAGACATAAAACAGGCTGATCCCACACCCTTGTGTGGCAGATAAAATTTGGGAGGGCTATTTTAGCTGCAAAGTTTCCCCCTAAGGAATGAGAGGTCCCAGCTCCACACCAGGCTCCCCAGCCCAGGGTTAACTTTCACATATTATGTTTCAAACAGTGTTCAAAATATATTTGTCTTTGGGTGAATCTAATCACATTCACAAGGACCCATGTCCTGAGAGCTATGAACTTGATTACACTTGTTTTTGTTCTTCCTGATCTAATGGTCATGTAAAATCAAGCGTCAGATCAAGCTGATTGCCTTCAACTCAAGGGAAAAAAATATATATATATATTCTTTAATGGTGTTTAAGTGAGTCAAAATACAAGAATAAGCTAGAGAGATGGGAGTTTTTAAGATTTTCAACAACATACTCCAGTGGACAGAATGACCTTCAGATACAATGGACCAGTATCTTACATGCCCTAGAAATGAGAGCTCGTTCCTTGGTGTAAAAAGATAGTCTTCGCCAGAACTTAGAAGACTCTATACATACTTTTTCATGTTATTTCTATTTAACCAGCACTTTTTAAGTAAACTATTCATTAAAATATATTTTTGGGTCCCTGAATTTGACTAAAAGAGTTTAAAATAAATCATTTTTTAAACCAAAACAGCCCTTCATCTAGCAAGTGCAGAACAACTAAAATGAAAGAGATCACAGATGAACTCTCAAAGTCAAAGATCAACAGAGAATAAAATAACAGAAGCACTTAAAGTAAAAAGTAGAGGAAAGTGGCAAACCAGGTAAAAGCAGGGTTCGCCTCCTCCTAGGTCCACACTGAAGTTAGAACCAAATTATAAAATCATCAACGGGGAGAATCTCCTGAAGTCCAGCTGATCAAAACTCGTATATCTGATAATATAAAGGAACCACATGGAAGCTGGTAGGAGGGGCAAAATTGTGAATCAGGCTGGACCCGTACCCACAGGTGGAGGAGGATCACCAGGAGCAAGAGTGAGGCTGCAGAGGCTCCCCTGAAGGAGAGGGTGTCCTGGCCTCATTTAGGGGCTCAGGGTCCCAGCCCAGGGAAGAAGAGTTTCCACTAACTCTGTAAAAGCCAGAGGGGATTCCTGCCATCTGGGTGAGACAGAAGGAGACTAAAATCCCAGACGCCCCTTTGAAGGGTCCACGCATAGGCTCTCTGACCTGGGAACTCTCACCCAGAACATTGGCGGTGGGTCAGAGGCTTGCGTGGGATTCATTCTGAGAAAATCTGCATTACCTGGCACCATAATGAGGGCTAGAAGGGCAGCCACCATTGTACCTCAGTCAGGTCCCCCTGAGAGGCAATCTACAGACCATGCCAGCATAACCATGCAGACCCCTTGCACAGGGCCATTAGGAAGCTCTGGCCTGAGGGGATCAGCCCACCTCACCAAACGTGCAGATTGCCCAGGGCTTTTGTGGCTGGATGGATGCCATGCCCTGCAATGATTCAAGGCCAGACATTCACAGCTGGCAGCCTGCGCTGTGAGCGCACATTTCAGAGACAGTTTCAGGCAGATCACTGCTGCCAACATGAACTTGGGCGGAACTCCGGGATCTGTGGGCCAGTCCCAGACAGCAGCTGGTCTTGCTGTGATCTGGGGTTTTCGTGGGAACGAGCAAATGGTTACCAAAGTTGCAGCAAGACTGAGGCTGCATTGATCTGATGGCCATTGTCTTCCTGAGACCCTGCCCCACCCAACCCATAAATTGCCCCAGTGGCCCACTGACAATCAATGGCCACTGCACTGCCCTTCCCTTCTGGGTCTCCCAATCCACACAGGCAACAAACTTTAGCTGACACATTGTGGGCACTGCAAGGAAATCAGTTGTAGGCAGACCTCTGCTGCCTGCAAGAGTTGCAATATTGCATCAGGGAGCTCAGGGATCTGTGGGACCGCTCCAGATGGCAGCTGGTCTCACTGTGATCTGCGACTACAGCAGGAAAGCCTGGGCACAGAAGTTGAAGCAAAACTAAGATTGTATTGGCCTGATGGCCCTTGTCTCCCTGAGATCCCACTTCACTCAAGCCACAAAGTGCCTACAGCCCACTGACAGGCCGCCACCACCACCCTGCTTTTCTCTGGGGTGGCACATCGTGCACAGGCAACAGACCTTGGTCAGCGCAATGAGCATATTTCGGGGAAAACAGTTGTAGGCAGACCACTGCTGACTGTATGAGCTATAACATCTCTTGAGGGGATCGCAGGAATCTGTGAGACTGCCCCAGACAGCAGCTTATCCCCCTGTGATCTGTGATTACTGCGGGAATATGCAGACACAGAAATTGCAAAAAACTGAGGCTGTTGGCCTGACAGCTCTTTACTCCCTGAGATCCTGTCCCATCCGATACACAAAGCTACAGGTTGACAGGCAGCTGCCCCTGCCCTGAGGTGGCGCATTCTGTGCAGTCAACAAATCTCAGCCGGCAAAGTTCAGGGAATACAGTGATGGGAAGATCACTGATACCAGCATAAGATACAGTCTCACTTGGGCAAATCTCAGGGGTTTTGTGGGCCCATCACAGACAACAGTAGGTCATGCAGTAATATCTGACTTTAGTGGGAGCCTGAAGTCCCAGAGCTGGCAGCAAATCTGGTGCTGTGTAGGTCTGACAGCCCCTTCCCTCACTTAACCCACAAACTACCTGTGGCAAGCCTGCTTCCAAGCAACCCAGTCCCATCCTGCACTTTCTTTGGGTCACAAATTCAACATCAAACAGCACTCAGTTCGTGCGCCCCATGCAAAGCCCATTCATCTGGGAGAAGCATTCGGTGGTAGGCCACAAACTCACTCCCATGAGCTTCAGTAAGTCTTAAACAGAGCTTGAGTTGTTGCAGGTGACCTTGCTACAACTGGAAACTTGTACAGAGAGCCACAGAGACAGTGTTGGCATGTAAACTGACACTGGAGTGGCGGGGGGAAATTTACTCCATAGATCCAGGAAACTGGATCCAAGGTCCCTGCACCACCCAACATGCATACCACCCAGAAGTTCTTCCAGTTTCAGAGACTTACGGGCAACTGACAGGCAACGTCAGGCCTTGAGGAACACTGGTCCCTCTGTTAAACTGCCCTAAGTCAAGGACAGGAGATAACCAGACCGCTGCCTATAATATTGTCTCTTCCACTTACCTATAGATCCAGCATAGACAACAACCATCTGCAGAATGCTTTGTAGCTCCCACCAAGTAGCCCTGAGCAATCAAAGGCAGTGGTTGACCTTGGCCAACCAGGGAGCCCCTTCCAAAGGGTCACAAAATCAATGCACCCAGAGGCTGGCACTAGACCACAACAGAACCACTCCTGACTAATCCAATGAGTGGAACATACAAAGGGTGGTTGCAGCAAGTACACATGCCTGCTAGGGCAAATCCCACTCAGTGGGGTCAGCCCCCACACAGCAACTCTTATCCTGTGGGCACAGCCAATGCCCACAATTAATCAGCCTGAGCATTAATCCCAATACATTTGAGAACACTGAAATCATATCAACCCTCATCTCTGATCACAGTTGTATGAAACTAAAGTCTAACACCCGATTTTTTTTTTAATATTTTGGCTGTTATCACTCTGTATCTTTATCATCTATTATCAAACTGTCTATAATAATATTGGCTCCATTTAGAGATGATTTCTGTCTTTAGTACCCAAAATGTCAATGCCATATGTACATTCCTTAAAATGGGCAGAACAGAATGATTTAGGTTTCTCCTATGAGTATTTAAAGATTCTAATTAATGAAAATATAGCCTTTGTTTTCAGGTACAAAGTACAAGTACTAAGCTTTGAGCAACACAGGAGAGTGGCTGTGGTTCCACAAGTGAAAAGAGCCTACCTAAAAGTTAAGAATCTCTGATGACATAGGATGGCACCTGGGTGTTGAGGGGGCTGATCACAAAAAGCTGAGGCCTGGGAAAGGATGACAGAAGACCCCTAGGTTCCTAAGGAAAGGGTAACCATGTTGGATGCTGATTGCTACCACTACCAGCAACTCTGCTGTGCCCAAAGACAATGCTTTCTTTCTCACCATGTGTACTATTGTGGTATTGATGTGTGTCACCCCTACGTGGAAGCTTTAATTAATGAGAATTGATACAGAATTAATTAAGAATTAATGCAGAATTTAGTACACTCTCTTTCCACCTGCACTGGCAAATAACAACTTTTAAGATAGGGTGTGTTCCAGCACTCTGGTTCTTGGAATAAGGACATATAAACCAGGGTCTCAAATTCACTCCGGAGGGACAAGTCATGTGAATAAACCTTTGTGGCTGAAAGCCAATAAGAATGTACATTTGAATTGACATAAGAATGTATCAAGTTTACATATATTTTTAAAAATATATATAAAAGGAAGAAAATGTAAAGGCTCAATCTGAATTTAAGTTATCTAAATAAATAAACTAAAATGAGGTTAACACTATATTTATCCCATCAATAGTAATAAATTATTAAAATTACATTTAAATGTTACTTCCTGAAGCTACATCATGCTTTATGTATGTTGTATTTCATTAACCTCACTGAATTGTAACCTTCATACAAGTAATAGGGGAAAAATCATATTGGCTTCAAACACGTAATCTTAAATGAGAATAATAATAAAATATCATAGAATGTGTGTGCGTGTTGCTAGCTCCTTCAAGACTCCCAGGATCTTTTAAAGGCCTCTTCTGCCTAACCGAGTTATGTGTCATGTTTACAAGCAGTCACTGAAGCAATCACATTGGATTGATTTTAGATCTTTCACCTCTTAATCTGTACAGATTCAGATTATTACAATATAAATCTTCCCTAAACCTAGTTTTAAAAAAAGAATAAAAAACAATATTGACCATTTTTAGATGATCTTTTAAACAGACAAACATAGCCACAATAATTCATGTTGAATAAGGGGAAATTTTTGCTTTTTATCATGTTATAAATGGACTCTTCCTTAATTACATCAAAAAATATACACAGAGAGATGCACATATTCTTACAAAAATTTCAATGGATTTTCCATCGTCAGCAATTAGATTACGGTGTTCATTTCTGTGGTGTCCTTTGATGCTGTCTAGAGCTTTTTTAAATCACTCCTTGGTTGGTTTGAAATCATTTCTTTTTCTCATCAAGAATAAAGACAAAAGCGTGGATGTTTAGTCATTACAACTCCTTTAGATTTTAAAAACAACTTCCACTTATAGTATAAAGCTAGTGGATTCACACCATAGGAGTCTGCTTCTTTTAATGATTCCAAGGCCTTTGGCATAGAACCCATTCTGTGGGGTCCACTGCAAATCATCCACTTTGCGTTAACTTTCTCTCTGCTTAGTCTGTAAAAATTTTCCAGTAGAAGGACTGAAAGGCCAAGAAATCTTCATAGCCTCTATGAGCAGGCAGCAATGCGGACAGGAGACAGAGTAGGGAAGCTGAGTGTGTTTTGGCAGGGAGCCATGTTAAGAGACTGTTTTTGGCAACATTGAGAGTTGCTCTGTATTTATCTGTGATTGAAAGATGTGTAAATCATAGATCCAGCAGAAGTGCTTACACACAGTAGTCACCTTGTAAAAATGAGTGATTCTATAGCTTTTATTTGACATTGTTCTTATATAGACATATGACCAAACTCTAGTGAAAATACCAACTTAAAACACAGCTGTGACACTTGCTTTATGCTCTTGGAAAAATCATCTCATTGCTTATCTGACAACTCACTTCCAAGATATTTCTCTTTATTTTTCTTCCAAAATCCTCTTCCTTTATTTTTTATCTTCCATCTTTAGAACTGGAGATCTAGTGGAAAGGAATAATCTTCATTTCTTCCATGCATGAGATTATGTTCCTAAGTGTCTGAATGGTGTTTATTGTTTTAATTATTATGTTATTGCAATATAGAAGATAGAAGCTTGAACTGTGGACCAAGATTGTCTGGGATCCCGGATTCTCTGGTTAAGCAATTTTACTAAGTACATTTGCCTCATATTCTTATGTGTCCCTTGAAGATAAAATTATTTAATAAACATATAGATTTTAGAGCAGACTCTGGCACATAGTAACTGCTATATATGTGTTTTCTATTGTTACTCCTAGAAAAAGTAACATTTCATTGTAGAGCATCTACTTCTAATACAATCAGTCACAAGAAAATGTAATTATAGTGGTAAGGTTATAGTGAGGATGCCCAAATTTCCCAGAATAAAAGACTCAATTACATAACTATGTATGGTGTCATGTGGGTACTAGACTTATCAGAGGATAACTTCGTAAGTTGTATAAATGCCTAACCACTATGCTGTATACCTAAAACTAATATAATATTGAATGTCAACTGAAATTGAAAAAAATTTTTTAAAAAGATTCAATTACAGTTCAGCTGAGAGAAAGCCACTACTTCAACAAAGAGGTTAAACAGCCTTTGATCATTATAAATCTTTCCTTCTCTACCTAATAAACCCTGATCTCTGATGGTCACATCAACTTTCACCATAATCCTCCAGACATGGGGCCTTGAAAGCTCACTGAAGCAAAGACTTCGCCTGCATAGCCCCCATCTTATCACAATTCTCACAGAGTATGGGATAGGGGAGCGATAGGCACCTCTAAAGACCTGTAAACACTTGGCAGTGCAACAATCCACAGAGCAAAATCATCAGAGTCCGCACTGAAGTAAAATGACATATCCAGTCACTATTGCTGACCTCTTCAGTGGGTACAATTAGAAGCAGAATAGTATTACCATCTTTTTTAAAAATAACAACTCATTTTATTCATTCATTTATTCATTCTTTCAATTTCTCATCTAAAAATCAGCTAAGCAGAGAAAAATGTTGAGACTTTCACTTTTATTAGGGAAGGACTTAGTAATTATTATCATTTCTCTCATTGAGGATAACTAGAAATTCGGGCAAAATATTTTTAAATTTTTTTTAAAACAACAAAATCTAACAAAATACTAAAGAATTTTCAAATCAAAACCTAGAGAAGTGAGAACAAAAAAATAAGCCTGGCACTCAAAGTTTCTTTAACCAAAGGTCATTTGTCAATTTGGGTGGAGAAAGATCACCCTGAAAGAATTGTGCCTTTGCAGACTATTGGAGCTGCCAAAGCCCCAAATCCCAAATGAGGACCTCTTATAAACCAGACTCCAATTTCATCCCCAAAAACTGAAATTTAGAACTCAAAGGATAGATTTTTACATAAGGTTATACATAGCTGAAGAGAAATTCATGAATTAAAAATAGATAAGAATTATCTAGAAGGTATACAGATTGACAAAGATCTAAAAATGCAGAATAGAAAGATATAGAAGAGACAGTGAGCAGAAAGACAAATGGGAGAGAATGAAATAAAAACATTTTTTAAAGGTACAATTAATTCCCAGAATTAAGGAGAAACATTAACTCACAGATTCAAGAACGCCAGCAAATCACTTGCTGGATAAATAAAAAGAAATCCACATCTAGAAACATCATAGTAAAACTGGAGAAAAACAGAAATGAAAAACACAGTCTCTTTTCACAAAGTACTTAGAACCTAAGAAGTTAGGGGCCAGGATAGGGAATATAACAGTCCTGTACAAGCCTTATTTTATGATTTAGTTTGGTTTTGATAATACACAATCAAACTTTACACACATGCTACTATTTCCTATTTTCTTGGATGCAAAATAACAGTTTTACTCTTTACTTAATCAGAATACAATTGTGGATCTGCAGGGAAGGCCCAGCTCTCGGGTCTCCCTCAGTTCCACAGGGACACTCAGCAAATGCAAATGTGAGTAGTCTAAGAAGCCCTCGTCAGTTCTCAGGAGCATAAAAGTGGCTCATGGACTCATTTTCATATCAGTAGTCCAGAAGGGGCAGTCTACAGAAAGATCCCCACACACACATACGAGCATTCCAGAGGGATAAGTGCAGGTGGCAATTGACAACATAACAAGTAATATCCGATACACTTTTCTTAACAAGACACATTCAGCTTAACAAAGAACACGTTAAAATAAAATGCATATAATATTTTCATTCCCAAATAGAAGATAAAATTGTATCTCATAAATTTTCATATCTTGATACTCAGAAGAGTGCTTTACACACAAGAAACTGGTCATATCTATTGTATAGTGTACTTATTGCAACATAATGAGTTTATCATTCCTCTCCAATACCAGTGTTTAATAGGTAACATTATATAATGGACCCAGACAGAATCAGGTTCTAGTCTCAATTCTGCTATTTATTAGCTGTGTGGCTTTATATGTTTTCCTTACCCGCTTTGGGCCTCAGTTTCCTTGACAAGTTATTAGTGCAGTAAAAAACAATGGGATTGAATATATGATATATACCCCTAACCCACTACTTCAAGGTAATATCTTTCCTCGGTTCTATATTATACTTTCAGTTACCACCTTAAAATGTGGTAGACACTGTGACTAGACTGTTTGGGTTAGAAACCTGGTTCTTAACACTTATTAAATGACGATGAGCAAGTTAGTTAAACTTCCCAGTGTTTTAGTTTCCTTGTCTATAAAATGAAGATGATTATAGCACCTTACTTTTAAGGTTATTGCAAATGTAAATGAGTAAATATATGTAAAGTGCTTATGACAATGCTTTGCACATAGTAAGCACTCAACTATTATTATTAATAATAGCTATTATTATTAACTTAAATGATGAAATTGCCATTTTTTAAGCAGTCAAATAGTGGCAATTTAATATAGTTTAACAAAATATTTATGACCCTGCCACAGGTCACTTGCAGGTACCTGCCCAAAGCTGAGCTAATCAATCTCTTCCTGAGGACTTTTTGATTTGGGACCAAGAGAAAGGTAGTTGATACTGAAAGATGTAAAGCTCAGGAGCCATTAGCAACAACATTTCCCATCATGTAGAGAGAGGAAGACACAGGAGAGGGACAGAGAGAGAGAGAGGGAGAGAATGAAATTAAGTCCATGAACAGAGTGAAGATGATAGACAGTATCCTGATGGCTTTTTGAGATCATTGCGGTTTTCTGCAATGCCCCTCTGAAGTCTCAGAGCTTATTTACTCTGAGATAACCCAGTATACTACCCGCCATGTCCCCACCACCAAATTAACCTTTTGCTCAAACTTTGAAATAAAATTTCTCTTTCTTAGAACCAAAGATATCCTACAAATATATTGTGTTTACAAGCTTAAAATAATCCCATTTATCTCAAAGGATTTTTGAACTTATTAAAGGAATAAATGTAACACATACGAAGATTTATTCAAAATATCTGACTCAAGAGAAAACATGAATAAATGGTGGTTTTTATTAATTCTATCACTGTGATCTAAGTTATCGGATGTGCATGTTGTCAAAGACGTGGGATATACAGGGGGTTAGATTACACCATATGAGGCAAATGTGACTCAGTACTGTTGGAAACCTCTGCCTGGCCATTATTTTGTAGGAAAGCGCTTCTCCAAGTTTTAACTCTTTGAAAGTCTCCCAATTCTAACCTTAAAGAAATTAATCAGGTCTTAATTTATGAAATAAAATTTATTCAACCCCAAATTTGGCTTATGTTAAGGCTTTGTTCCAACTTATCTGTTTTTTAAGAGACTGCCCTAAGACTCCTGACCTGTTTCTAAATTCTGATCTTTCCCTTCATGTATCTTGTTGGGTAGCCATGTTTCCTACCCTCAGAACCCTCAGAAATCTCCATCCTGGTATCTATCTTGCCTTCCTCACTGGCCCGACTCCCAACCTCTGGAACTCAATTAGAATTAAAATTGCATTTAGCAAGGTCACTAGATACAAAGCCAATATCATATTTCAAAGCAATTTTATGTTTCTATACCAGCAACAAATATGTATAAAATAAATTTAAGAAATGACACATTTACAATAGCAGCATGAAACATATAACACCTAATAAGAAATTAAAATTGTTTTAATTAGCACAATCTCTACACAAAGACTATGTGACATTTTTGATAGAAATTAAACAAAACCTAAGTAAAAGGAGGGATATATCATGTTCATAATTTAAAAGACTCAATGAAAATTCTCTCCAAATTGATCTAAAGGGTCAACGTATTCCTCCTCCCCCAAAATATTTAGATCATATTTTATGGAAATGTGCAACTTTTTTTAAATGACCAAGAATAACTGTGATAATCTTAAAGAACAAAAGTAAAAGACTTAGAAGTTTTTATAATAAAACTATAGTAATTAAGACAGTTATAATATTGGTGCAAGAACAGAGAAGGTCTAGAAGAGAAAGTTCAGAAACAGAGCAAAAAAGAAAGTTCAGAAACAAACCCATACATGTAAGAACTCTTGATTTATAACAAAAATGACACTGCAAAATAGTGGAAAAGGATGGACTTTTCAATAAATAATCCTGAGCCAATTGGATAATCATATAGAATCAACTGAATGTTGACACCTAAGTAATACATACAAAAGTCAATTCCAGATGAACTGACTTTAGATTTATTGATCTAAATGTTAATGGTGAAATAATGAGGCTTCTGCAAAATAACACAAGAGGATATTTTCAAGAGTGTGTGATAAGCAAAGATTTTATAAACAGAACATTAAAAAATTATTAATCATATTTGAAAATTAATGAGATTTTAAAGGTTAGCTACAGATTGGGAGATGATATCATCTGAAATGCTTATAAACAAATGACACTTATGTCAAATATAAAGAATTATTCAATAGAGAAATGAGCAAAAGTCTAAGACATCTAAAAGAGGATATACAGATTGACAGTGAACATAGAAAATCATATTATTCTCATTAGCCATCAGAGAAATGCAAAATAAAACATGAAAAAAAAGTACACACCCCAAATTAAGCCAAATTTATAATAGTCAAAATTAAGAAGTTTGACAAAACTAAGTGATACTGAAGATATGGAAAAACTGGGAATCTTGCATAATCTGGGGGGAAGGCAAATTGGAAAAATATGTTTTGGAAAACTGTATGGCAATAGGGAGCAGTGGGAAGAGACTTTTGAAGTACTAGAAATATGCTATTTCTCTGTGTGGTGGTTACTCATTAAGCTGCATTCTTGTGATTTGTATAAATAGCACTATATATGTTACACTTTATTAAATATTTTTTTATTTAGCCTTTTGTTTTACTAGCCAAGTTATTTTCATGTGTTGATTAGGTATTTGATAGTAAGCTGATGGTAAATTGGATTTTAGTCCTTAATTTCAATGACAATATAACCTCGATTGTGAAAACTGACCTTACAAAATATTATAGCCAAATTATGAAAAAAATACATATGCCAACCTTTTATAACAAATAATTTACTGCATTTTAACTTCAGTAATATAATCACCCTCAGACTATATATGTAGAAAACCTCTGAGCAAAGGTAAAAATAGTTGACTAAACATGCTCTGACATCTGGGCTCAGTTAGTTAACAAACCTATTAGGTTCTTACCATATATAACAGGAGCAGTGGTCCCCAACCTTTTTGGCACCAGGCACCAGTGCTCCTAAGAGAATCTAATGTCTGATGGTCTGAGGTGGAGCCAAGGAAGTAATGGTAGCTCAGGGGAGCAGCTGCAAATACAAATGAAGCTTCACTTGCTCTCAGGCCACTCACCTCCTTCTGTGCAGCTCAGTTCCTAATAAGCCATAGACCAGTACAGGTCTGCGGCCCGAGGTTTGGGGACCCCTGCTATAGAGAATTCAGAGAAGCATAGATTTGATCTCTTCCTAGAGGGTTTGAAATCTAATGGGGAAACTGTACTCAGGTACTTGAAAGAAGGCATTTATCATTTCAATGTATTAAATAATCATACTAAATTAATAATACAGATTGCAAAGAGGAAGAAATTATAGATAAGGTCTGGTAAAGGAATACTTTCTGCAGGAGGTGGTTTTAGCAATATTATGAAAAATATAGTTAGGGGACATCGAGCTTTGAAGGCTAATGATTAGATAAAGTTGAAATGCTTAAAATTAAATCATCACTGAATGTAATGAATGTTGGATACAGATTGAGTAAGGTTAGGAGATTGGGGAACCACTGCTTCTTTTGAGCCAAGAAATGATATGGTTTGCTACCTCAAAAAACAGTTAATCATTCCTTCCTCCCATAACATGTAGCTTAATCTAATTCTGATTTTAATTACAGTTTGCTCTTCCTATGCTTATAGTACACATTAGATAATAACTAACCTTCTTGAAAGTAGGCATCAATTAAGTCATCTTTATTTCCCCTAGAACATTCAGGTTAGAGCCTTACACATGGTTCACACTCAAAAGTTGTGTGCTGAATAAATTAATCAATAATTAATCAATAAGACGGGTAAAAGAGATAGAGATACCCATCAACAAACACACCATAAATCTGGAGTTGTGGCTCTAATGAGTTAATTGTGAGATCGTGAAACTGAAAAGATATGATTGGAAATTAAACATTAGAAAAAGGCAAAACAATGTCCTAGGGAACATGAGAGAAAAGAAGATGTCTGTGAGAGCTAACTGCTAAAAAGCTCAAAAGCAGTCACGAGAGTCTCCTTAAAGAATTCTCGGCTCCTGAATTGGCAGTGGGTATTGAATGCTTTGTATACTGGGGATCAGCTCCTTTAGGACCAAGTAAGTTGATATGTACTCTCACCATGACTGTGTTTACTCTTTTGGAAATCAATAGTTAAATCTAGTACTGTAATTACTTTGGGAAGTCATGAGATGAAACATGCTCTAAAAGAAGAAGCAAGTTATATACGTTCAATCATTTAGCTGCATTCAGCTTCTAATCATTATTACTGAAAATATTCAAAAATACACAGCAAAAAGAGAAGCATTCATTTTTCTTACAGCTTTTAACCAACTTAATTATATTTAAAGTGGCTTTTGGTGTACTTAAATAAAAAAGCATTACTATGCAGCTTTTGTAAAACAGATCCTGAGTAATTCCTGTCTCCTGGACCATGATCAAGTTGCATTTCCTCTTTACCTACCAGTGTTGAAGAGTACATTAACTGCACTAAAGCACATACTTCACTCAGTATAACATCTAAATCATAGTAGGTATTCAATAAATGCTTTTTTTCTTTTCTTCCGGTATACTAAACCAGATACAACATAAGTTAATTAGGGACCATGTAAAGATTTATGTTTTCTGTACAGAATGTTTTGCTTTCAAATAACCCTGACTCTACTAAGTAAATATTATTGTGTATATTATATTATTAAATTTTATAACGATTAAATTATGTTTGATAATTAAATTGCAGTAATTTAGTTAAATCGTTATGAAAATTAAATTATCTTCCATAGCTTGACATATAATCCTTCTCATCTTCAGGATCTTTAACTTCTTGGAATCCCATATTAAGTACATTCTAAATGGATATGCTCTTTTTAGAAAAATGCATTATCCTACATCACCAACATCAAAGCAACTTCTGTAGAACTCTAATTACTCTTACAGAATTAAATGAGCAAGGAGAAATCATTGCTTTACACCATGGTTTAAAGCTATGCAGGATATAATAGGAATCTGATGAAAGTCTAGTATCTGTATTACCATACACGTGGACACATATAGAATACCAAATCAAATATAAAATTAGTTTAATAAAATTGAGTATGACTGATTGACTATTGCAACCAATGTGTAACTATAATTACCAGAAAGGGATCCACAGGTTATACTTCTAGCAGGAAAACTCTCCCTAGTGTACTGCTTTGACTGTCATAGGACTCAGTACATTCCACATAGTCAGTAATTATAAAGTCATAATTGTACAGGTTTCTAAATGTCATAAGTCTAATCTGTACCTCACCTAATTGGCCAACATGTTAGACTAGTTTGTTCATTGGTGTTTTTGAATAAACAATCAAACAAACGAACGGTTACTAGGAAAATGAGCTAACATGCCTCCTGGTGAAATCTGAGATCACATATATGCCATGTTTTCTTCCAGGTGAAGTATTTCTTTGACATAATTATTTATAATACACAGAGCTAGAGCTTCATTTGTTATGTTCAATGAACAAGTTGAACTATATTCTATCAAAATGTAAAGTTTTAAATTATAGATTATTTCTAGTTATTAATAGGGAAAATAGTGTAAACACTACACTTCTTCCCTGTGCTTATAATAGTGCCTTCTAATACAACTGTCTAATGTGGCATGAGCTTTGTCTAAGGAGACTGTCAGTTATATGCAAGATTTCTTTTTTCCCCCCTTTTTTCTTTCCTTGACAACTGTTGTTTGATAAATGCTGTGTGATAGAGGAAGTGGTATTTGGTTGATGTGTGGTGGGTAAGAAAGTATTGCGTTCTCAAATAAATGACAGAAATTTCTTCCTGACAAAAGAAGTAAACATTAGAAATGAACTCTGAATATGCCTGCAATAGATAAACAGACCACAACCGTATAAGTAATGCCTTGATTTCTCTATAACACAAAGTGTCCAGTAGTC
The DNA here is from genome assembly GCF_000325575.1 of Pteropus alecto. Taxonomy (NCBI): domain Eukaryota; kingdom Metazoa; phylum Chordata; class Mammalia; order Chiroptera; family Pteropodidae; genus Pteropus; species Pteropus alecto. Next base: position 8,023,001 of record NW_006436811.1, on the reverse strand, counting down.
ACCAATGAGAGAGAATCCCTAGGTGAAAACAAACCTCAATTTTATGTGCATCCCTGCTGCAACTAGAATTCAAACCTCAGAGGATGCTTGCTTCTCTTATGCACATTGGGTCTACAATTGAAAATAAAATACATGTGTAGTTAATGATATCTGAAAGGTACAACTGGTACCTTGTTTGACACAGTTAGGGAAGCAGACAATTCTGGGAAAACTGTGGGTTTAGTCCATAAAGAATTCCTGCTTTGAAATATTCACCCTAAAATTAAGAATCACAACGCTTCCCCTAGAGAACATGAATGCCAAGCCAGATTCACAGAGCAAATTTAAACTGTAATATTTTCAAGTCTGAAACCTCTTGAGTAATTTTGAATAATGCCTAGTGTGGATTAATAACTTTATGTATCACATAATCTTAGAAAGACTCAAGAATCACGCATCTGATTCCAAGGTGAGGGGAGATTGGTGGAAATTGCAGAAGATCCTGTTTGAAAATTAACTGTGAAGGATCTCAAGATCCAGCCTTCTTTGAATTCAATAAGGAAATGCTTTTTTTCCTCAAGTACTTTCTTGATACATTCCAAAGCACTTGGAGCTTTCTTAGATTGTTTTAGCTAATCCAGTAAAATTCAATAATAATATTTCCAAACTTTCAAAAATCATGCTTTTTATAGGATAGGGGCCAATAAAGAAGGGGAAAACCCAAGTAAGCATTCCTACATTCATACCTGTGTACGTATGTATAGAAGCAACAAAAGTAGCTGAACAATTGGTATTACTGTTCGTTGCTAGCCTAGGACTTCCATTCAGAAGATAAAATGGGAAGTAAAATTGACATACTCAATATCTAGAAAAAAATTTTCCATTAATAATGCCTAGAAAATAATATTCCTTTTCAATTAAAAAATTTCACAGCAATAGAAAAATATTTAAGTTGGATTTTTGACAAAATAACTTTTAATCCTAAAGTTGTTTTTTAACTTTGTTACAGATTCAAATTTTTAAGTGAGATTGTATGGAACTCCTAATTCTCTGTCATCAATTTTCAAATCTACCTTGTTTCATTTTTCTATTAAAAAGAACTTTGGTAACCCTTAATCTGATACTGCCCTTTCTGTTTCATTCTTTTCTCCAATCTCTTTCTCTTAGGGCTCTTAGCATGTACATTCTTGGCCTAATGAGAAAGTTCGTACTTAGAAATCTCCATAAAGGACATGCCTCAAAAATTATCTTTGAACTGCTCAATATCTGTTATAGTTGGAGCCAGGAAATGATGGTTACTAATGTCTTGTGAGTATTTTAGGATTTTTATAACCATGTTATATTGTCTAGAATCTAGTTCAAGAATTTTTGGAGAACCTTATTTTTACATGACATTGCTCTGTCTTTAAGATATAATCTAGTGATGCAATCTTCAATTTTGTTTTTTTTTTTTCAAGAATCCTTTAGCATTTATTAAATTTCAGACTTTTCATTTTTATATCTAAATTTATTTCTTCTATTTTTACACAGTCAATGCTTCTATAATCTCAATTTTTCCTCACTTAAAAAAAATAAATTATTTTGGTCTACTTGCAATAATGGTATCTAATTATCTTTGAATTTTGATAGTAATTATATTTGTTTAATCAATGTATTCCATCACTTTCTCATCTATGATATATATGAACTAAATCAAACATAATCAATCTTGTTTTGGGACTTTTCTTTCACAATACCTTTTGACATACCCAGACACATTCACACACAAAAGCAGCCTTCAGAACTTGCTGCTTCCAGTGCTATCTGTATGACACCCTTGGTAGTCTCTTCAGATTCAAGGATTATAACTGTATCAGAGCTGGCTCCCTAGACATCCCTAGAATTCTTGGAAAGGAAAGGTTACAAGCACATAGGAGTTTAGAGTGAGAAGAGATTATCTCTATACCAAACCTCTCATCTTTCAGATGAGCAGACTGAGCCCTGAGCAAGGGACATGCCTAAGGTCTAGGCTCCAGTTCACAGGACCAAGAGCCAGGAATTAGGAGAGCATTCCTTGGCCTGTTTCAGGGTTGAAGACTAACAAGTTAGTTAACTAGATGGTCCTTAGCCTCTTTACTTTAAAATGATAGTTTTGTGTCTCTTAGGAAAGATGTGTCTAATGAGTTGACTTTAAAACAACTTCATTTACTTAGAGAAAGAAATAATTAAATATGTGCTAATGTAAAGGATAAGAAAAAAAAATAGTGCTAAACTCCTTCCCGCAAGTGTTTTGCTAATCTTTTGTAATTATATATTGTCTTAAAGCCTCAGTTTCCTCTTTAGATAAATGATATTAACAAGAAATTCTGATTAAGTTTTTCTGGCATTTACCAGCCATGAAAATAAGTGCCATATAAATACATAAAAACATAACAAGCTAAGCATGTGCTGACTATTTACAGAATTAGATTACTACATATAAAAGAATTTCATATTTTAATATTCCATGTGAAAAAAATAGATGATCCTATGTGAATTTCTGTGAAATTTTTATTGTAGACTATTCCATGTGAATTTCCACATCAATTACATTTATTTTCAAACAAACTTCTCCAGAGGCAAATAAAAAAAATTATTATGTGTGTGTGTGGTATATATTGATACATACACATACAGAAATACATATATAGAAATAGGGACTCTTTAACTGGACAATTTTTTGTGAAATGCTTTAACTGATCTCCAAGTTTTATAGATAAATATCTTGTATATTTTACAGGTAAGTATGATAATTATACTATTACTTACTGGTGGTTATTATTATTCCACTAGTTTCATTTTGCAAATTCCATAAAAAAATAAATACATACAAATATACATACATACATACATACGGACCACTGGAACATGATGATTCAAAAAATTCAATCACAAAATGTGGAGTCACATTATAGTGAGAGTAATAGTTGATATGTTGCCTCAATTCTGATGATCTTTACTCACTCTTCATCTCATCAGCTCACTCTCCTAACCCACACTCTGCCTAGGTGTTATAGACTGAACTGTGTTTCCAAAAAAATTCTTATGTTGAAGCTTTAACCCCAAATGTGACTGTGTATGGAGATAGGGTCTTTAAGAAGGTAACAATGGTTAAATGAGGTTTAAGAGTGAAGCCCAATTCCAGTAGAACTGGTGCTCTTAAAAGAAGAGGAAGACACCAAGAATGGGAGAGCACGAAGAAAGGCCATGTGAGGACACAGGGAGAAGGCAGCCACCTGCAAGGACAGAGGCCTCGGGAGAAACCAGATTGGTTGGCACCTTGATCTTACACTTTGAGCCTCCAGAACTATGAGAAAATAAATGTCTGTTGTTTAAGCCACCCAGCCTGTGGTATTTTGTTATGGCAGCCTTAGCAGATGATATACTAGGCAGGACCATTAAAACCATAAAGTCCAAATACTTCTGTTACCACAACAGCCTATCCTTCTGGCTTACCACTTTTTCACTCCTAATACCTTACTCTCTACTCTATTGAGAACTCTAATCCCCAACGGTGAATTTTCTTCTCACTTAAATTCTTCTCCAGTTATTCATAAGATAGGTCCAATCAGTAGGAAGCTTATACGTCTACCCTGCAACATTTTGCAGCACATGACGGCAGAAAATAAGGGAGGAACATATAACCTATCTCTTCTAAAACCCTCTTACCATTATCCTTAACTGATTATCCCACTTAATGTTTTACCCCAGCCACACTTGCCTTACTAGACCCCAAATCTGAATTGATAGAATTATTTCATTTATCTATTCTAACATCTATTTCAACAAGCACTGCTGAAGAAAATCAAACAAGTTTAATTTGGTATCCACAGATTTGGGCTGCCTATGTCTCTGTTCAATTTCCTTTACCATTTTCCTGTTTCAAACATTTCACTTTTTTCTTCAAATTTCACAAGTGTTATCACCCTCTTCAGGCTTTAGCATATGACTTTGCCTCCTGCTTCACTGAAAAATCCAGGGCTTCAGGATTTGCCCGCCCCATCACCTTGGAAGGGGCAAACTTTTCCATTCATTTCTGCATCATAAAGGATATGTTTCTCAGTCATTCCCTCTCTCCTTTCTTACTAAGTTTATAATATCTTGATCTTATCCTGTCCCAAACAAGAATTTTTATTTCCTATTAAAACAAAACAAAACAAAACAAACAAAAACCTCAACCCTAAAACTACTGTCAGCAACCATCTTATTTCTTACCTTTCCTTCATAACTAGGTTTTGCAGAACACATCTATGTTTGATCTCTTCAACTCTTCATCACATATTCATGAAACCTTCCATTATAACCTGGCATCAGCACTATCATTCCACTAACCAGAGGTCAGCAAACTTTTTCTCTAAAGACCCAGATAGTAAATATTTTAGGTTTTGCAGGCCATATTGTTTATATTCCAACTACTCAGCTTTGTCATTACAGCATGAAAATAAACATAGACAATACATAAGCAAATGATGTTAGCTGTATTCCAACAAAACTTTTTACAAATATTGAAATTAAAATTTACTATAATGTTCAAATATAGCAAAATATTATTGTACTTTTTATTTTTTCAATAATTTAAAAATATAAAAAAAACATTCTTAGCTTATCAGCCACACAAAAACAAGTGGCAGGTCAATTTGGCCCATGGGTAATAGTTTTCAGATTTCTGTACTAAACCTAGTTTTCTCACTCTGCCAGTGATTGTCATATTATCTACAAGCCAACAGGTGTTTCTATCATTCTTACTTCAATTGACTTCTCCAAAATTGTCCTCCAGACCACTCCTTCTGGAAGCTCTTCATTTACTCATATTTTATAACATTACTCTTCTGTTTTATTTTTCTTCTGTCTGAATGTTTTTTCCCTGTTTTCCTTTCTGGGCCTCTGAATTCCAGCTGCCCCTTACATGTCAGTGTTCCCCAGGCTCACACATAAGCTTACTTCTCTTCACATTATATTATGAACTCGCTGATTAGATGATCATATCCATGGCCTCAACAATGATGTGTCTCCCAAATATACAGCTCCATCACTGATCCTTGATTTCTCTTCTGAACTCTAGATACAGATATAATTTATATTTCTAACTAGATACTCTAAAAGCATTCAAATGTAACTTTTCCTAGGCTGAGGCAAGCATATATCCTTGAAGTTTTTCATCAATGAACAACTATTCATCCATTTGTCCAGACTAAAAAAAAACATCCACAATTTGTCTTACCCAGATGCTTCTATTTTCTCTTTCTTTTCCTTTTCCTCTCTCTCCCTCTTCCTCCATCTCTCTCTCTCTCTCTCTCTCTCTCCCCCTCCCTCCTCCTTTCCACCTCCCATCCCCCTCCCATACTGTTGCGTCTATCTCCTTAAAATTTCTCCTTAAAACTTCTCTCCAGCACCACTACTTCAGTTTGGATCTTGATTGTTTCTGTCCTGGAGTACTATGCTAGTCAGCCATGCTGGTTATTATTTCCCATCATCTTTCCACCTCAAGGTACTTTCTCCACATTTGTCTATCCTTCTTAATGCCCCAAGAGACTCACCTCTACTTACTGCAACACTCAGCTTTCCTTTTCTGGTATTTTCCACTGGGTTCAATTTCTGGTAATAGCCACAGGGCAGTAACAGCATCCTAGTGTCATGGTTCCCGGGTGCTTTACCATCTTTTGTTAATTCCCTTAACCATGTCCACACCCTTTTAAGTCCTTCAGTAATTTCTCTACAGTTAAGCCTTCTGAAAGTTCCATCTGTTTTCTGACAAGACTCTAGCTGAAACACAAGCTAACACAGATTCCTGGTTACAGTTCATTCCCATCCATTACATACTACCACTAGACTAATACAGCTTAGTCGCAAATCTGATTACAGTTCCTCAATGACCTACAGTGGCTTTCAAGTTAAAGTCCATATCCCTTAGCTTAGCTCACAAAGCCTTCTATGATTTGATCATATCTATCAATCTAGCCTTATCTTCCACATTACTTTTACCTACCATAAACAGAAAACTATTTGCTACTGCTAAAAAAAAAAGAAAAAAAAAAAAACATGGCATTCATTCCTCCTCTTTCTATTCTGTTTTTTTTCATGATGGAATTCTTTAGTCTCTCCCTTCAGCTAGCTAACTTCTACTTTTTAAAAATTCAGCCTAAATGCCTCCTCTTCTAGTATCTCCCAGTCTCATTTATATGCCCACCAATGTATATATAGTAGTCCCCCCTTATCCATGGTTTCATTTCCCATAATTTCAGTTATCTACCATTAACCTCAGTCTGAAAATATTAAATGGAAAATTCTAGACATAAACCTTTCATAAATTTTAAATTGTACACAGTTCTAAATAGTATGAAATTTCTGGCTATCCTGCTCATCCTCTCTGGGACATGAATCATTCTTTTGTCCAGCATATCCATGTTATATATGCTTCCCACCCATTGGTCATTTAATAGCCATCTGGGTTATCAGATCGACTATCACCGTATCTCAGTGCTTGTATTCAAGTAACCCTTATTTTACTAATAATTGCCCCAAAGCACAAGAGCTGTGATGCTGACAATTCAGTTATGCCAAAAAGAAGCCATAAAGTGCTGCCTTTAAGTGAAAAGGTGAATACAGTCAATAAGATATTTTGAGAGAAACTACATTTACATAAGTTTTATTTCAGCATATCGTTATAATTGCTCCATTTTATTATTTGTTATTCTTATATTTCTTACTGTGTATAATTTATAAATTAAACTTTATCATAGGTATGTATAGGAAAAAGCATAGAATACATAGGGTTCAATACTATCGGTGGTTTCAGGGATCCACTGGAGGGTCTTGGAACATACCCTCTCCCCTCCAGATTAGAAAGACTACTGTATACCTATCACATTTTCACCAGACTTTAGTAGTAATTATGGATTAACATTTGTTTCCCTTCTAGTATGAAACTTCCAAGGGCAGGTAACATAGCTTACTTTACTTTGTAGGTCCCAGGTATAAAGCAGAGAGCCCTCAACTGGTGCATCCCTTCTCTCTTCTTAGCAGAAACAAAATAAGAAAATGTTCTCTCCTTCCTGATCACTCTTAAAAGTTCCTAAATATTTCAAAATTCTTATCTAGGGCCTTGACTCCTCAAAATCACTCTACATAATGGAAAAATAATCACTAGATATTCTTCTCAGACCAGAGTCTAAGGGATGATAGTAAATGGATACATCTGGAGGTCATAGTTTTAGCAGTCACTCTTGCAAAAGATAGATTGGCCCCTTCCAAGGCACATGGCTAAGAAGAGGAGTCTGAGAGCAATAGGAAAACATTTTCAATAGAGCTAAGCAGTCAGACATGTACTAGAAACATATTTCCCAGTTCCTGGCCTTGGGAATTTCATAGGGTATTTGTGTGTATTTACTTGTCTTTGAGAGACTTTAGAGTCAAGTTCTTAGGAGAAAGTAGGCACAGTATCCTTAAAAAGATTGATTCAGTCACTTCTCACCATCTT